>NW_010972437.1:22368492-22368774 GCF_000737465.1 Haliaeetus leucocephalus
CTCCCTCCCCGCGGGCGGCGGAGGGCCCGGCTCTCCTCCCCGGCGCCGCTTACCCTCCTCCCCTCGCCGGCGGAGGAAGGAGGCGGCCGCCGGCCCTCCCCGACCGCGCATGCGGCTGTGCCGGGCCGGGGCAGGGCCGCCGCTCTCGGGGGCTGAAGTGTGGGTGTCCCTTCCCCCGTCCCCCTCCCCGGCGGGCCCCCGCCAGCGCCCCCGCAGATGGGCTTAGGCTGGAGCAGCGCGGAGGAGCGGCAGCCCCTCCTGCCGCCGCCGCCGCCACAGCAG
>NW_010972437.1:22368870-22435346 GCF_000737465.1 Haliaeetus leucocephalus
CGGCTGGCGCCGTTGGCGGGCCGCGTCTGCGGGCGGCGGTGGCTGGTGCTGCTGCTCTTCTCGCTGCTGGGCTTCGCGCAGGGCCTGGTGTGGAACAGCTGGGGCCCCATCCAGAACTCGGCCCGCCTGGCCTTCGGCTTCAGCGGCTGGGACATCGCCCTGCTCGTCTTCTGGGGGCCCATCGGCTTCGCGCCCTGCTTCTTCTTCATGTGGCTCATGGACAAGAAGGGTGAGCGGGGCCGGGGGCGGCGGGGCCGGGGGGTCGGGACTCCCCGCCCCGCTCCTGCGGCTTCCCCCGGGCCAGGCGGGGACACCGGGGCCGTGGCCGTGGCCGTGGCCGTGGCCCGCCGACGCCGCGGTGAGGGGCGGCGTGGTGGTCCCGAGGCCGGGGGAGGGGGCGCCGCCAGCCCGGGGACACTCCTTGCCCTCGGGGCTGGTGGCCTCGGTCTTGAAAGGGGACGACGAGCACTTTGAGGGAATCTTGAGTGCCATTTTCAGTACACGGCTCAGACAAAGGCGCATCAAAGGCCATTCGCGAGGAAGGTGCTTACGCTGTTCCTAAAGCTCAGAGGAATTACGGCATCCTACGTCGCGGCCGAGGTGTGGGTCTGGAGGAGATGTGCTCCAGTCTGGCATTGCCGTGCGGATGTTTGACCTGGAGATGGTCTTGTTTTCTGGTAGTCGGCTGTGAAACAAACACCCATGTTGATGTTTGGATCGAGTCAGTCTGTGCTCAGGGCGGCCACTGCATCTTGAAAGAAATACTTTGTTTTTAAAAGCAGACTGAACACGAAGTCGGTGGTTTGCTTTTCGTTGCGCTAGGGCGATGCAAAGACAGAGAACGTAAAACAGAAGTTGCGCTTCAGGGTTTCAGAAGACGAGTGCAAGGGAGGGTTTCCTAATTTGTGTTCAGGCCGTTGCGTCGCGGTAGCAAACTTCTGGAAATGGTATTTGTCTCTGGAGAACTTCTCCAGGGCCTGCGCAGTTTGTCTGTGGTCACCCCGGGGACCGCTCTGGCGAGGTCAAGTACCTGTGTTTGCAGATTTGAGCTTTTGGGCCTAAATCCACAGAAACATTTAGTCTTTTAATTCCTGTTTACACAGACCTCTAAACAGGAGATAAGAGCCTACGTACCCTTGTGGCTTCCAATATTAAGTGCTACTTGTTCTATTTATTTAGGAATTAATAGCTCATTTGTGGGGAGAGAAGGGGGGAGGTGAAGGCAGGCAGGCAGGGAGAAGAGTTGTAGCTGAGAAGGCCTGTGTCTCAGAATTGGAATTGCCTTTCCAAAAACTGAAGAGGTGTTGGGGGAGTAAAACCTACTGGGCGGAAAAAGTGTTCCCCAAATGAGTCCATGGTGGCTGTACAGCCAGTTTCCTCTCAAGCAATTTAGACTTAAGTTGACAATGTCTGTTTAGACTGCTGTATAATAGGGTTGTTAATTATCTTAAAGTAAGTTATTTTGTTTTGTACAGTGAAGACAATGATTCTGCTCATGGTATGAAGGAAATAAAGCTAAACTTGAACCTGTGCTTGTAGAACCGAGTCTGTATTTTTATTTCTTCCATTTTCTATGAAGTTGACTCTGAGCAATGCAGAGAAAGACTGGAGAAGTTTCGAAGTAACTCATGGGAGAAGAAGCATTAGTGTTTTGTTGTTTCTTTAATGTGATTAGTAATACAGTGGCTGGATTTCTGGGTTTCACACATAGCTTGTTTTAATGAGAATATGTATAGAAGTGTTTTCCACATTACCTTAACTGATTGCTTGGGTGTTTTTCTTTTTTTTTTTTTTTTTTTTTTTTTTTAATTTCCATGTTCAGTGGAGATATTGATACTACCTCTATGCTCTTGCTTTGTTGCTTTCCCTGTTGAGAGAATTTTGGTTGATAGCTTAAATAGAGCATCTCAACTCATTGGCTTTATGCATAAGGAGTACATAAGGGCTCTGGAGCATGTTCTTTGCATAGCAGCAGATTTTGTGTGGGCCCTGTTGTGTTTCATGCTGTTTTCTGAGTCTCCCCCAGAGAATGTGGTGCTGTTCACTTTGGAAGTGGTGGTGGAGTCCTGCCACTTGGTTTCTCATGGAGCAAAGAGGAGAGCTGCTGCTGCCCAACTCTCCCATGGGGCATGTTTCTACTGGAGGCATGTTGCCAGGAGGTATCTGCTCTTTGGAATACGGATGTTCCAGGAGGAGCATGACTCTACTGCTTTGAAGCTGTAAGGTTTGGTCTGACCTTGCAAGGGCAGTATTTCACTTGCTTAGGGGTACAAATGCTTGTTGTTACACCAAAGTTACTCTCTGTACCAAAAATACAGAGAAATGACACCATTTATTCGCTGGCTTCAATCATCTGTCATTGGAGTTAGCTAGTAAAGGAACTGTCAGGAAAAAAATGTATTTGTGAAGTGTCAACATGTAAAACCTGGCATGTATCAGAAGTATGACACTGTAGATGATGCATGTCAGAATTTGAGAGGCGATTCTGCTGTTAGATGGTCCTATACTTCACAGTCAGAAGTATATCTGATATTGATAAGTAGCTGCCTGCTGTCAGTTAAGTCTGATTTTGTGTTATGATGCTTCAGACAAAGTCCAAAAGTATTTGTCTTTTTGGTTTTTAGTTGTTTGTTGTAGCATATAGTTTGAAACATAGATCTGTTTCCATACTAAACTTCTGTTGTAATTCTTATGCGCTTGTTTCTTATTTCAGTACTGCTTATAAGGGTTTGGTAATTTTTTTTTTTTTAATTTTTTTTTACTTTTTAACTAATTAGAAGTTGAAAGGTTAAATATTCAGCAATAGGCATGTTAATATCCTACTTGGAGGAAGCATTTCTTGGGCTGCATGCTTCAGTTCCATCACAGCTTCTCAGAGAAGTGTGGGGTTTTCTGAGAAGAGAGGACAAGTGTTTATTTTTAGTAAAAGGTATGCTAAATAAGCTCCAAATGATCTGTTCTTTGGTTCTGTATAGAAGGGAGCTAAATGGAGAAATTACGTTTTTTTCTAACCTCAAAGGGTTTCTTGGTCTTTGTGACCGTTTCCCTCCTGACCTGCCAAGTGTGTCTCCTGGATTTTTTGTGGAGGCCTGTTTGCAGCTGACACAGGCAATGCCTGCAGCCCAGGCAATACCTGGGCTGGGAGAGGTGTATAGATGGTGTCACTTTTGGCTCCCTGGGGAATTTCTGCAGTATATACTACAGGCAACTGCATGCCTCTGCCAAGGTGGTGACCCAGAACGGGTGTTGGTGTCAGAAATAGCATGACAAACAGTCTTGGTTGGCTAAAGCCCGCGTTCCTATGGATCTATAGGGATTTCCTGGTTTTTATGAAATTGAGGGTGAATTTTCGTCAGAAGGGTAGTGATGGTCTTCACAAGGCTGTAATTGCAAAAGAGTCTTACCTGAAGGTCTGAACAGACTCAGAACGAGTAGACATTTTTTTGAAGGGTGTTAACACTGTATTTTAAAGGGTCTTGAGGCGTTGGAGGAAGCCTGGATTTAGCTGGTGTTTCTGTAAGGCATGTCAATTGAGAGCTAGGTTGTATTTTTTGCTGAGCTCTTGTCGTTCTCAAAAATACATTTGTTTTCAGATGCTTAGCGAGGCTCATGTATCACAGTTGGAAATTCTTCTTTGGGGAGCAAGCCCCGTTCCTGTTGCTGTCTCTCCCAGATTTCTCTGGCTGAATGGAGACTTCTGTCAGCGTGCTTTTTCTTGGGTGCCTGGGGGAGCTCTCCATGCTCCTTGGGTGGGTGCTGTAATAGGGACAGCAGTACCATCTGTAATGTGTCCTAGTCCTGTTCTGGGACGGGTGCATGTTGAAATTCAGGAATTACATTTGCATGCATCATTTTTGAATATGTGCCATTTTGAAGTAGGTTTGAAAACCCTTTTCTGTAAGTAAAATTACAGGTGTTGTCTTGGTTGGTTTCTTAGGGAAGAAAGGTTAAAAGATGGGGTGTGCCATGGAGCTACATGTGTCTTATCTGGTGCATTTTCTTTAGCAATAGGATTAGAGAGTCCTTGTTTAAATGATAATTACCTTTTAGAGATTCAATAATACTGAAATGAAATGGGAAATTACTTCAGTGTGCAGTTGGATGGACCCTTGTTGTTTACATGATTAAAATTAGCTACAATTTGTCACATGATGCTTGAGTGTTTGTGGGTGTTTTGTGCCTTGAGTGTTTCATTTCCTGGGAACTGTAAATATAAGCATACAGAACTGTTAGAATGTTTATATATCTAACTGCAAATCAAAAGCTTACATACTTCTATGCATCTGGTTCACTGGTTTATTTTATTAGTTAAGTTCATAGTTACAAGGTGAGACCTAGAAGCAATATATAATGTCAGTCTTCATTATGTTCCCATATAAGCAAGAAGAGGCAATGAAGAATGAAATACTTTATGATAACTTACATTAAACAAATTGAATAGAATGGTGATATTTTTCATTAATTTTTGGAATACAGTGAACACAGTTTTATACTGAGTTTGAAGAAATGTGACACATTACTTGTAACAGTGAAATGTAATCTATTTCTTGGTCCTTATAAAATGATATATGCTTACATGGGTTGCATAGTTCTTAGTAACCTTATTTTGCTGAAATTAAATTTACATGGCATTGTTATCCTAGTGATTAAATTATGAAGTAGAGAGAAAACTTCAATAATCAGGTTTTGGTTTTTAATGGAGATTGGCTTGTCTATTAAAACCATGAATGTTTTTACTTGTACAAATAGTTATTCCTTTCCTGAATATCAAACTCTTGATTTCATTGCTGTCTCCTAAATCATGCTTCTCAGTTTCCTTCTCTGAGACATTTGATAGTTCTTATCTCTTCCACCTGGGAATTTTGAGGTTAAATCCTTTAATACAGTCTGACAAAATAGTCATGAATATTGAGTATGAGTACTAAATCAGGCCTTACTAATATAAAAATGTCTTAATAACTATTCTCTATACAAAATAAACTACACATGGTGGATAAAGAGAATTCTGCATAGCAGCTTTCATGTTTGAAGTTCCCAGATAGTCACTTTGTGCTAAATGCATGGAAACACCGATTTTACTTTCAAGGGACCTTTGGACTCCTCTAACTCACATCTAGGGTCATTGGGACAGAAGGGAGAAGACTTCAAGTTAACTTGTTCTCCCCCTAGATTTTCATCTAGGAAGTGTTCATAAAATGCCTTTGGTTTTATTTTGAGAGATGTAAAGGTGGGTACAGAGAGCAAAGAGGAAGCAGGTGGTTATTCAGAAGCCAGTGGAAACATGAAAGGTCAAGTGAAGCCAATAGATGGGGAAGACTTTCTTTCCCTTAAGTGTTTCCATTGTGGCTGTCATTTCAGGGTTCATGTCTGTCATTCAGGCTCTCAGACAGCATGGTAGTAAATATAAATTGGAGCATGTTACTAATAACTTGGAAAAATTACAGCAGGTCTAGTTGCTGATAGGTATTGCTGCTGGTATGGATGGATAGTGTGAAGTACTTTCCATGGTGGCAATCACAAGAACGTGCAGAGGTTTTTAATGGAAATATCCATAGTTCTGTCGTGTCCCAGGCTATCATAAACACATGGGGTTTTGGTTAACAGAAGGAGGACAAAAATAGGTGAATTATGAACCTTTAAAGTCTGAGTTTTCACCTTGTGGCAAAGAAACACATTTTCAGCTCCTTTTTGTCATGATCTCAGAAATAGACTTTTCTTATCTCAGATGCATGACTGCAAGATAGGTGGCCAGTATTTCAAAATGACCAATTTGATAATTCATGGCTCAAGTTCAAGTGTGAACCTCAGCTACAGATGCCTAGGATAAGGCTCAGTGTGAGGCTGTAAAACTTTTAATATTATTTGGTGAGATCAAGCTAAACAGATTTACACACTTCAACAATAGAAAAGGTTTATATAGACATTAAGGTTTTGGTAGGTTAGTACAGCCTACAGGAAACAAATACCTGTGGGAAAACTTAGAGGTATGAAAATGTGGGTAGAATGGCAAGGAGCCAGTGAGAAAGGAAAGTGTGACATTTCTGGTGCTTGACTGAAATATGCTGGGATTACAGAAAGTAGTCTTATCGTAAACAACTGATTCTATTGAAATATATGCTCTCTACATTTATATTGCTCTCTACAACTACCTGAAAGGAGGTTGTAGTGAGGCAGGTACTGGTCTCCTATCAAATTAACTAGTGTTAGGACGAGAGGAAATGGCCTCAAGTTGCAGCAGGAGAGGTTTAGATTGGATGTTAGGAAAAAATTTCATTACTGAAAGGTTTGTCAGGCATTGGAACAGGCTGGCCAGGGAAGTGGTTGAGTCACCATCCCTGGAGGTATTCAAAAGCATGTAGACAAGGCACTTCAGGACATGGTTTAGTGGGCATGGTTGGCGGTTGGACTTGATGATCTTAAAGGTCTTTTCCAACCTTAATGATTCTATGAAATACAGCTTTTGCTTCATATGAGTCAAGGCATTCTCTACGACAGGGAGGAAGAGAATGCCTGGACTCAGATGAAGTGAAAGCTGTATGTTTTTGGTGAAAAGGCAAGTGATTGATGCACTTCAGCCAAATGCAAAAGAAATTTGAAGGAAAATATCTGTTTTACCACAGTCTGTTCTCTCTCATGCTGTGGACATCATCTACTGCATGCTATGAATGATGCATATTTCATTGTCTTATTAGTGATACTGATCCACACCTATCAAATTTTGTGAACGGGATTAATTTTCCTAAGCTAACAAATCTTGGAAGAAATGAGATGAAGTGTTGTTTTTCATGTGGAAAGATGAAAGAAGCAATTAGAGAGCTGAATATAGGTAAATCCCACTAGAGCAGATATTTGATCAGCTTGATTTTACAAAACTTATTTTGATGAGTTGCTGGTGTGTGTGTTTGTATAGACGTACTTTTCCTCTATACCATGAGAAGAAAAGAAAAAGGAAGGCTGAACCAAACTTAGCCTTTGTTGCTTAATTTTATACACTGTGGCTGCATGAAAGTCCACAGAGCATTTGTGCAAGTGCTTGCAGAAGTGAGGAGTCATTAGAGAATTGATTGGCCCACCCTCACTGGAGTAAGGCATGCTGTAAAAGACCACTTGAGATACACAGAATGATTAGGAACATAGAGTGGTTTAATTAGGATCTGATGAGTTGTATTAACTTGATGACACTATGATTCATCATAGCAATACTAGCTTGATTGTTAGCAGCACTTCCCATACCTCCTGATGGGCCAGGTTGAGTTGAAAGCATCAATCATGGCTGTAGACAGATGTCCTCTTCTGGAGCTAGCTCTTTCTGTTAGATGGTATCCCCCGGCTCTTTGTACTGTGTTTCCACAGACATTTCTCTTTATACGGCTACCCTTTACGCAACTGCCGTGCTCTTTGCACACTTCTTTGCAGCTGCGACAGTGGTGCTAGGACAGCTGCTTGAAATACCACATACTGAAGAATATCAGGAAACTGCATGCTGGATTTAAAGTAACTTTTTCATGATGGAAAGTAAAATCCTAATGTGTTTGCATAGCTTATGTGAGACTAGTAGTGGCCATGTAATCTGAGGATAACGTTATCTTGAGGCTTTGGTGCACTGAGCATACAGGCACAGTGAGTGTGGGGTACGTAACTTGCCATACCTTGATGTTGACAAATTGATGAATAGGGAGATCATTTACCAGTGTAAATACGATCCCTTACTTTTATTATGCAGCTGTTAACACAAGCAGAGTTAAAGCACTTAAGCATCCCAGAACTGGGTCAGGACACAGCTCCAGCTGGGAAGATATTTTGTCAACAGTAGCTTTTAGAAGTTGACTACAGAGAGTATAATACTACGGTAGCTATGCACTGATATCTCCCCTGTTGTATGCTCATGTATTTTTACTATCCCTCATAACCTTCTCTTGACCGAAATTCTTCCTAATCTGACTCCTTCCTGTTCTCTGTCTCCTGCCTCACCTGTGTGTCTCCTTGCTGTTGTGGTGTGCACATCTTGTCCTTCCGTTTTCCTCTGCCATCCACTCCTTCCACTTGTTGAGAAGTAGAAGAGGTTGGATGTGAGAAGCTTCAGGGCTCAAAGGAGCGAGAGCAGATGTGAGAAAAGCCCTTGGATAGGTGGGAAGAGATAGAGAGAAGGGGAGAGTATGGGGACAAGGTAGTGGGTGAAGCATTGGAGGCATGGATGCAGAGATGGGATCTGGAGCTGGAGGGCAGGGAGTGGTGGGGATGGGAAAGGTGGAGGAACGAGATGAGTAGGAGGCACAGGGAAAGAGATGCTGAGCGAGCAAGGGGTGGTTGCAAATGTGACTTAGGTAGCCAGCAGCAAATGATGGGGGTGGCAGTTGCCTGCAGCCCTCCTGGGCTGCCTGCACAGCGCCCTAGCCGCAGATCAGCAAACACAGCTTTTGTGAACTGACTTCAGAAGCGCTTTTAAAACCAGGAGCTGGGAAGTCTCTTTGAACGCCATTGACCTTTTTTGCCTTTTCTTATTTCCAACAAGATCCCCATCTTTTGCCTCTGCACAACCCAACCTCTGAACTGCACCTGGCAGTGCCTTTTGCTGGCAAGAGGGTGGATCGGTCCCTCCTTCACCCTCCGCCTCCCCGAGGTGCCCTGGACCACGGCTGCCTGCTGCCTGCGGGGCCCCCCAGGCGCTGCCGATGCAGGGGAGGGCGGCTGTTCCTTCTTGCCTGGGTTTGGTGGTGACAGATGTCTGGCCTCATGATGGAGGCACAAGCGGGATGCTGGGATGGACGCGGCCCCTCTGGCTGGTGTCTCTCCCCTTCTGGAAAGCCTCGTGGAACGCGACAGAAAATGCTAAAATACCGTTATGTTGTCCGCTGCCTTGCTGTGTTTTAAAAACATTTAAATTTTGCCAATCTCCTTTCTTCGAGAAGTTTTTAACAGTGTGGCAGCCATGCTACATAAAGGCAGCTGATGCTAACTTCTCTAACATAAATGGCAACAATAATTCCACTGTTAGCAAAGTCCCTTGGGCTTTCTCATAGATTTTTATTATGGAAGTAGTAAACGTGGGAAAGTTGTATTGCATTCGTTTTGCTAGCTGTATGTTTATACTGTATTTATAATTCATAGCTATTAGTTTACAATTCCATTTTCTCTTTAAAAGAGTAGATCAGGTTCTGGCCTGCAAAAGCTGAATCTGCTTCCTTTACAGAAAACCATTTCCTTTAAAGAATTAATATGATACTATTTCTTTTTCCTATCAGAAGAAACTAAGTATGAACAAAGAAAGACCATTTTCATTTGGTAATGCTGAACTAACCCAGCTTTGCCGATTTCTAAATTCCAGTAACAGCATTACCATTTCACAAACAAACAAAAAAATTATTCATTATTTTTGGCTGATGTTGTTTTTAGAAGTTAGTTTCATGTTACGTTTTAGGAGTGAAAGACTAGTCTGAAGCAAATGCAAAAATGAGGTTCATTACTTGTTAATAAAGTTTGGATATTTTCTGCATTGCCAATTTCTGCCTATATTTTTTTTTTCTATTAAGAAATGCCTTGCTTGTGGGAAAGGAGCTGTGTAAAACAGGGATATTTGCTTACTTTTTCAGAGCTGAAGAAGTAGATAGTGCATAGCACAGGTCCTGAAATAATGTTCTCTGTTGTGAAAATCTGTAGTCTGACATTGCCAAAAATATTTGGTTTATATAAAATATTTGTTTAAAAACACCCAAACCCTCCAAAACCAAGGTCAGTGCTGAGATGAGCAGAAGTAAATTTAAGAAACATGATGTTTTGGTAATTCTCTGTTAGGATATTTTGCAAATTTTCTTGGAGCATGTTGTTTGAATTCTCCCAGTGGCAACCTAGTATAGCCTCAGCTGAGCAGACCAAATACCTTGCTGGTACAAGTTTCTTTAAGAATTTTTTTAGTTATAATCCTGGGGCAAGGGAAGCAGTGGCTTGCTCTGCCTCTCTCTCAGTGGTGACATTCAGAGCTATTCCATCACTTCCTGCTGTAATTTTGTTTTTTAATGCTTCTCACGTGCATGTGCTATTGTGGCTCTGTAGCTGTGCTGCAACTATAATTGTGCTGCAAAAGCTTGTGATCGATGCTCCAACTTCCTCAAAAGCTACAAATTAAGCTTTCTCATGCAGATTTGTAGTAGAGAGGATTTTTAGATTTTTCCTCTTTTTAAAGCTGGAGATTCATATGATTCAGCCTGAGGGAGTGATACGTTTTGAAAGTGAGAGGTCTTCTGCTTTTTGCAAAGTCTGCTGATGTTTTTCTGGAATACAGGATGTCGAGTACAACTGCATTTAGAAACTTTTTGTTTTATTTGGTTATTTTTGTTGAGCGCCATCCCTTTTGAATATTTGAGGAAGGTGGAGTTGTTATATTTTTAATTAATCATGGGAACCTAAAGAATTGATCAGGAGCCTTAAAAAATGTAATGGGTTTAGGATCCATTACAGTGCTGCAAAGGGTGCCTTTTAGGATGATCTATGTACCCTAAATAGTGTCTGATGCATTTTACTGTTAAAGTAACATTGAAACTGTTGACACACAGGAAAATTGAGAGCTCACTCCAGTGACCTTTCCTACAAGTCACAAGACCCACATGGATATTACATTGATGAGCCTCTTAGGGCTCTTTTTTCCCCAGCTTGCGGCAGGGGTAGTAAAAAGGAGAAACTTTGCACTTAGTGTCCTGCTTAGTGGATGCACTAGGCGGTATCTAGCATAGCTGCCAGTCCTTGCTGCGTGGTTGCTTCTTGATACTCTGTTGTGGCAAAGCAAAATGCCTCTGTATTTCTTGAAATGAAGAATTTCATGCACCATTGGGTGGTGTGGGCAAGTACAGTAAGACAATGACAGAACATTTTCCCTGATAGATGTGTACAAGAGAGATTGTTTTTCCTGTTTGTCGCGCAGGTAAGGATCTGTAGTTAGTTGTGTGGTAATTAAGCCTGCTGGGCAATTGGGAGTCCTTCAAATGAGCGGGAAGAGAAAAGAAAAAGCTTCCTTCCCCTTGTTTGGTGCTGAAAGGGCTTGAGTTGCCGGCGTTCATCCAGGAATACAACAGTGAGAGCTAGAGAGAAGGCTTGTTGTCTTGTACTTTTGACTTGTTAATGAGCATCCATAATTTAGCTTCAAAATTAATGAAGATGTTTAGTCCTCGACTGCATTATTAGCTGTTTTTGTCAGTTGCTCTGCATCTCTCTCTGTATGTATACACTGGCACACGGGTACACACACACATAGTTTTTTAGTTTATCAAATGGAAAAGACAGATTAAACAATTCACCTGAATCTTCATGTTTCAGTAAATATTGGAGTAGAAAGCAGATACCTGAGGTGAAGGAAGAAAAACAATTCTTAAAAGTGTTTATATATTAATTTCACACATTTAGTAAGCACTCACATAGTTGGTTTTTTTTGTTGTATCCCAGCGCTGCGCTGACCCCAGGTGAAGAGAAGACCTGATTTAGTAGCCTTTCTAATACTAATGGTGAAACTGGCTCCTGTTGTCATGTGTTTATAGCCTGAATAAACAAGGAGCGGGAGAGAAAAGTGAAGCAGAAGGTAAGTGGCCTGCCCAATTTCATAAGGCATGTCAAGAGATGCAGATCCCGCTGCCCAGGCCAGTGCTCTCTTCTCTCAGAGGTGCTCTGCAAGCATTAAGAGAGGTTCATTGCACTTGGATTAGTTGCAGAGAAAATGGATGCTCTCTGCAGTAAAATGTATAGTATCAATAAACAGCTACAATAATTGGTCTCGTTTGAAGCCAAGAAATGTGGTATTAAACCATGCCAGAGATATTTAGTAAAGAGTCTAAAACTGATTCTAAAATCAGCATTTGGATCTCCAGGCAAATACCATTCAACTCAGCGCTTTGTTTATCTGTTCAGGCAAAATGTCAGCCTCTCAATTGATAAATAGAATTTACAACACTTGTAGAAACTTGCAATGCAGATTTTTAATCTGCATCTTTTGCCATTTGTTTTTCCATTGTTGATGTTAAACTGTTAGGATGCCTCAAAATCCTTAGCTGACATATGGAAGGAAACTTCAATACTTACAAACTACCTTTTCATATATCCAAAAGCTCAGATTAAGCCTGGTCAGTTCTTAAAATCTTAAAAAATCTTAAAAAAAAGGACTACTTTATTTACAGTACCAAACTTCTAAACTGCTGCACAAACGCTTTGTATTTACAGGTATAGTCTGTCACCAACCATGGTTAAATCCATGGTAGTGGACCTAACTCTGTAAGATACCTTATAAGATCTTGGGTCATTAAGTTTGTAACGACTAAGTGTAGAGGATTAGAGAGCTGGACAATTAAGCTATACTTTTCTTGACGTCTTTTTAGAGATTGATTATGTGCTTGCTTAATATGCTGGGATAATGTTAAAAACAGGATGGGTCCACTGATCGCATTGGCTTGACCTCATTGATGCAAACGAGACAAAAGCACCCTGCAGCCTCTTGACATGGTTGTGATAGCTTGTTATTCCTTCTAAGAGGTGCAGTCAAATTCTTATATCTAGACTAAACAGAAAAACAAGGATTGTAATACGCTTTAGCGAATGTTGGGGTGGGAGGGAGAAAACAAACAAACAAAAAACCAAGAGGAGTATTTACAATACAAACCAGAAGCGAATGGTGCAGTTAGAGTGCGACTACTTAAGTGTCTTGGTTTCCTTACAATTGCACATAGAGAAAGATTCAGCAGCTCAGGAATTGGGGAGTAGTTGCATGATTGTCATAATAATTCTCAATTGCATTATATTTAGCTTTACTTCTCATAATTATGTCCTAGCAGATTCTGTATCTGTTTTAGTTGTTACACGTGTTCAGTCATTTCCCTCAAGATGAGTGTCTTCTCTCTGAAACACTTGGCTGGCTAAATTTTATGCTTTGAGTCTCTTAGTTATATTGGGATTTTTTACAAGATTCTTAACTAACCGCAAAATTCAGGAGTGATACTCTTCTTATAAGGACTCACGTGATGACGTTTATGCAGAGAATGCCTGTTTTTAATCTGAGAGTTACACTGAAAAAAACTGGGGACGAGCATTGGCCCTCATTTTCAGTTTTGCACGCAGCCTTGCTGTGTCTGTCCAACAAGTGCTAGCAGCAGAAATAACTTTATCGTTGGATGAGATCTGGTCCCTGGCACCAGTCTTTCTTCCTGATTTGGCAGGGACTTCCCTGCGGGTTCCCCATGTTGCTGGTGATGACACTTCTGGGATATTGGCTCTTCTGAATTTCTGACCCCGATTAGAGAGTCTGTATCAAACCACACCAACTATTTTACTTGAAGTTGCTGTGTTTGTACCTACAAAGTTTGTTTCCTTTAATTTAAATTTTGCAGATAAATTAATTTCTAAGAAATTTCAAACTCCTCTTGATAGCCTGGGTGTTAACTGGGCAGCTATTGCTGACAGATTCTGTTGCAACAGCTGTACAGTATTATAGAGAAATTGCCCCTCTGAAGATCATTACCTCCTACATCTACATTTCAAGAGGTTTCTAGTACATATTTTGTCTGGTGATCTCAATCTGCCTGCTGTTTATGTCAGATGGAAATTGAAGGACAGTGTCCAGTGGAATCTGCCCTTGCTGTGCAGTCCTCCACTGAAAGGTGGAACTGGGCTCTATTGTAGGATTTGTGTAGGAAAAGGTCCGATTTTTGCATCCTAGATGAGACTGGGGTTTGAAACGTAGCTTCGCATCTAATTTATTTCAAACAGGTCCTCTATGATGGAGCTTGGTTCGTACTATTTGATACCAGAAGGATGCTGTCACCTGTCTCGCAAAATGCGTAAATTAAGTTTGCTTCATTTTCAATCAGAAAAAAAGTACTGAAGTCCTACATCTTTTCAGCTGAAATTTGGGTGCTATTTTGGCAGTATCACATAGAGCCAGGGGAATGGATGGAAACAATTTGCCTCAGTTTGTTTTAAAAACACAGCTTACAAAAGATGGGGCAGTAACAGGAGCATCAGAATAATACAGCCAGAGAGAAAGGGAGATCCAGATTGTGCTTAACAGCACCCCATGATATCTTGGCCATCAAACTAGGAGTAATTTTTTATTAACTACATGTGACCTGGTAGTTGTTCTCTCTTGTATGCAGTCTTTGTATTTGGTTCCCAGTTTTTCTTGCTTCTGAGTCTAGTTGATGCTATTCTTCAAAATGTATTTATTTTCCATTGAGTTTCCAAACACAATTTGTACTCCTCTGCAATCAAGTGCTTTTGTGGAATCCGAGGCAGGTCTGATATACTGATTTTTCAGGTTTGTTCCATGTGTTAGCAGAAAGATTGGGACCACATCTTGGCTATGAAGTCTTTTTACATCAGTGAAAAGGTTATTTTCTTTTGAGAATTGTATTGGTTGATGCAAGGATACTTCTGAAGGAGGATTGCTGCTTATCCTTCTTAATGGCAGTAGTCAATTTGGCAAAGTACAGACACAACGGAAGTTTTATTCACTGTGTTTATTAGAAAGGTGGCAATTTTTTTTGTATTTTAATCATGACAAAGATAACTGATCTTATGAGAGTAAATGGCACAGCTATTAGTATAATTTTGCTAGAATTATATTTAAAAGACAAAGATTTCTGGAGCAGTAGGTAAAGATGAAGGAGGAACTTCTGTGCAGAGCTTTCAGGGTTCCCTGACAAAGTCAACTGTTTAATCAAGCTTTTGGTTTGTTATGGCTAAATGTAAAGGCATGCATTAAGGAGGAAGAGAAACAGACCCATCCTATGAAATGGAGAATTGGTATCCAGAAAGAAATCCATTTAAAAAAGGATGCTTGAACAATAACGAGGGCATTTAGACAAGACACAGAAACAATTCCAGGACCAAAGAAAAGTTGTAGAAGATGGAGCTCAGTGCTTTGCTTACGGAAACCAAAGGTAAAGGTTCTTTTTTGTAGGTGAATTTCATAGAAGGAAAAATGCAAGAGCCTGTGGTTTGTTTTGTCAAGAAAGGCAAAGCAAGAATTTGTCTGAAAACTGCATTTGCTTTGAATTGGAAGGAAAAGCACAATTTATCAGTGAATTGTTGGAACATCTGTTGAAATTGGGGAGTTTTTAATTTCCTGGTGTGTGTGCGCCAAGATGGGATTTAATTTTTTTTTTAGCTAGACATCGTTTAGTCAAAATAATAGTAGAGTAGTTAAGCAAATGCTCCTAGTTCCGTGTCAGAAGGGACCGTTCTTGCTTCCAGCCTGGTCTTTAAAAACTGTGAAAATGTGCAGCAGGCTGATGTCACTCGTTTCTAATTAGAGCCTTGTTACATTCAATATTTGTGAGCACTGATTCTAGTATCGCAGCTGAGGGAAGGAAACCCCTCAAATGTTAATGCATCCGAGAGCGGGGTGTGTGAGCTGTATGAGGGAAACCCGCTGCTGCCATGCCGGGCCGAGGCCTGAAGCCGGCGGCCTTTCCTCTGGCCAAACTTCAATTAATCTTAGCAGAAAGGTGAGAACTTTTCTGCGCATCCAACTGGAATTTCGCCCTAAGATGGACGCTTCGCTAGGAGGGAGGGAAAAACCAAACTCAGTATCTGACATTTGTGTGACGCTCTGAACGAGAGGCGTGTTGCTCTCCGCAGGTCTGTCGCAGTCTCTGGGGAACCGGGGTGCTGCTGTGGGCCCGTGCCGGGGGACGCCCAGGGTGTTCGCTGCCACTAGACAGCAGAAGGAGGAACTCCCGCTTCTCAACGTGAGGACAATTTTGACTTGAACGTGTGTTTTGTGTGAGTAAGGATTTGGTTTTTACAGTCTGTCAGTCACATGTTTTATGATCTTTTATCGTAACGGCTGACTGACAGGTGAGAGAAGGAATGGTCATACTTCTCAAAAGCTTACACAAGCATTAAACAGTTGTTAATCGCGTTCTCTGAATGACAAACTGATAATGTGTAAATAGTTGGAATGAGGAGTTCCTTGTAGCCGTACAACACCTTTTATGAAGTTTCTTATTAAGCTGGGCATAATAAATCACTTAACAGGATTACAAGTCAGTAATGCAGTGTGTGGCGGGGGGGAAGAATTTTCTTTTCATGTACTGAAGTGTCTTGAAAGTAAGGTGTGCTGGAAGAGCCGTGGAGGATGCAACACCCACGTCTTAGATGCCGTCACTTGATGTTGCGGTGAGGGAGCTGAGGAGCGGCTCCAGCCGCCGCTGCCGCCCGCTCCTGTGTGAGACCACGGCGCGGCGTGGTTGGGGTCTGCTCGTTTTCTGTGTTGGGTTGTGGGTGGTGGGGGGCTGGGGGTTCATCAGGCCGTGTGCGTTGCCGCAGCAGCTGCTTTCCCAGCAGAGAGGAAAGGAAACTAGTGGGCCAGCTAGAAATGTCCCAGAGGCCAGATCGAGTCAGCATATCCTGCCAGCACAGGTAATCATTTAGGTTTACTAGTACAAGATGGTCTTGGCAGGGTTAAAAGTCTGTGTTTTGCAGGAGAGTTAAGGGGACTGTGGGTTGAGAGTTTGTGTTAAATCTCTAACGGTGGCAGGAGTTTGGGGGTGGTTGTTTTAAAAAGAAATAAAAACATAAGTTGTAAAGCCACAAGAGGGTTAAACAGTTGAACAATATCAACCGTTTCACTCTTAAATGATAATTAATATGGTGTTTTTAATTAGTGACTCAATTTCTTCTGCTAGCTCGGACTTTTCTGTTACTGTCGATGTTGTTTGGCCATTCTGAACATGGCCACGCTTTGTTCAACAGTCAGTGGCACCTGTGAGGCCCAGAAACTTCCAGCAAGAACAGGGTGGGAATGAGCAGCTAATGAGAAAGGCTCCAAAGAACAGAGAACTTCTTCCACTGGCAGAAAATCCCTTTAAAGGAGTTTCTTCCCTTTCCGGCCATGTGTCAGAAACCTCTGATAGAACGGGACTGAAAAATAGATGATAGATTTTAAGAAGCTGTAGTCCCCCCTCCCCCCATCAATAACCACTTGCATTTAGAGGGTGAAATGAATGAAGTTAATTACATCTACTCAAAATCTTGGTTGTATGAATTACTTAGATCTTTTAAAATGGAGAAATAATTGTTTGCAGGGTTCACAGGCTTTTTCTTCAGGCTTGGTTGGTTACTTTGGTTTATTGTCCCCATGATGCATGCTGCTATCTGAAACACTCTGGGGTGCACCTTTTAGAGTAATACAAGATGTCCAGTTCAGATTAAGGGCCACTGCAACGTTCAAAGCAAAAATACTGAAATAATTACAAAAATAGTATTAAAGACCAATTTCTAACAAAGATGAAAAGGAGCATGGATTCAAGGAGTGCAAATGTAAAGCAAAATAAAAGGGGAAGGTGCTTAGAGGGTATAAATACATCATGTAATTAGCAAAGAGAATGTCGAATATGCTGCTTGTCTGACAGTGTTTTACTTGTTCGCTTTGGTGTCATAATTTTCAACATGCAACTTTAACGGAAGTGTGTTTACATGTTAGGGTGGAAGAAAAGAAGGGCCAAAGAATAATCTATGCAATCAAAACTTTTATAAGTGGTGCATTACAGTGTATAGTATTCAAGATGAGGACTTAAGAGAATGTTTGGAGAGACCAAACATACATGATTGTGAGGCTTTAACTGATAATTTTGTTTTAAAGTTACCCAACATGTAAGGCTGACATTAAAGGTAAGCCTAAATTTAGGGCTGGGAGAAAACTTTGGCATCCAATTCAGTTTTCACTGAAGTGTGTGTTGTTTTTCTTAGGAAACTTTTCTGCAGATTTAAATTAAAACCTTTTCATGGTTTGTGTTTTTTTGTTTTGTGTGGTTTTTTGTTTTGTTTTTGTTTTGTGTGGTTTTTTGTTTTGTTTTTAATTAAAAATCAAATAGAAGTTTTTGATTTGGAAACGCTCCTCTGTGTCCTCTGGTGATTTAAACTTAAATTTCTGTATAATGCTCATTTACTGCTGTGCCCTGGGCTTGCACCTGGTCTATGCCTCCTGTGGCACCTCGTGAGCAGGACCTTCCAGGCTGTCTCTGTCCTTGTCTCTCCTGAAAGGCAGAACATGCTGTGTTTTGTGAAATGTAATTCAAAAAGACCCTGATGGTGCGTACATTAGTAGAGTTTTCCTGAAACATTGCAGCAGTGTTTCCAAATGGAAAACTTCAGATTTTCCAGTTGAAAGATTTGTGTTTCAATTTTCCATCAATAAAATTCTAATTCTCGTTGCGTACAAGTTCTCTTTATGCACAAAAGCAATGCTAACAGAGATTCATTGCCCAGGAGAAAAGGCAAAGGCATCACATATGCGATCCTAATACAAATAATTACTCCCACAACATACACAGTATGGTAATATGGGGTTAAGCAAGGCATGAAGGCTCACATGGTGGCCCAGCAAACATGAACAGCAACAGGATTTTGAACAGCTGTATTGTCCGGACTTTTAGTTAGGGCGCTCTGAACATGCACACTTGAAAAACCAGTTAAACAGCAACGTGTGCTGGCTGAGCACAGAGTCAAGCAAATAAGTGTGGGTGGACTTGGAAATCCTTTAAGGAAACAAATATTCTCAGCTGATGATACTTCTTCAGGGCATCAGGGATGTGAGGTGTCCTTCAGAGTCACAGGACTGCGGGTTGCATTCCTTTCCTTAATGACTGAGCCATACCGAAGGAAGTCGTACTTCCATTTCAGAAAACCTGTAGCATTAATTTCAGGGTTTTTTTTTTCCCTGGGTTGTCTTGGACTAGGTTGATTGAGAGATGAGCTCTATTTGGTTTGGTTTGTGCAGGAATTGCGTACCCGTGAGTGAGGTTCCCTAAGAGCTGTTGCAATAAAAGCAAAGTGATGTCTTGTCTTGTAAAATTACATTTTGGTAAAATACATGATCTAATCCATCCCCCCCCCCCCCCCCAATCCACACAGAGTCAAAATATTGAATGTGAGTACTGGTTGATTGTACTGATTAGAGGAGGCAGTAACATAGAGGGAGCGCATTTCTGAGAATTGGCAGTTTTAGAAAGAATCAAAATCTTTTTATTTGTTTGTTGGGCGAGGTATCATAGGGACTTGTTCTTTTTCAATCTGTGTTTTGGGTAGTTACTAGTTTCACCTAAACATTAGAGATGCTCTGTGCTTGTCATCGTTTAATTGTTTTTATTATGTTCTGCTGAGAACACGGAAGCCCTTTCTTTTCTGTTTGTTGCTGTGAAATTGTTTGAAGTTTTACAACTTCACAGATATAGACTGTATCAGCGGTTTTTAATTGTGCATATTTATGATTTTAGTGTTTTACAAGATTCTGGAGGTTAAGCCCCTCAGCTGTCACTGTTCTCTGCTGCTGATGGAAACACTCTAGCAGCAGCAAGTAAACTGCTGGCAAAAGGAATTGCAGCACTAAGATAAAGTTGTTTCTAATCTAAGTGCTTCTCAGTCGAGAATCGCAGTATGAGGAAAAAACATATTCAAGGAATCAGTCAATTGTAGCTTTTTTCTAATGTACTGTATTTACAACCTCTGACAACTTGAGCTGAGCGCAGCGAAAACCTGGCCTAATTGCAAGGACTGCTAAAAAATACTTGCACTTTCTTCCCCTGAGTAAATGGTTATTTCTTCAGGATGAAATGCCTATCTGCATTATGAAAGAAAACAATAACAGTGCTGTGTCTGCACTTATTAAGTGGTTGGAAAAGAATGTACAAGTCCATATTTTTTGTTGAATGTACCTAGATTTCAGATCACACACTGGAGCATATTCCCTGATCCTTCTAATTCTAAAGGAAATATTATACATTTTCATGATACTTTCATTACCACTTTTCACTTCCAAGAATGTCTGTAAGATTTTGGGTACAGTCCTGTGCAATAGCATGCCAAGAGTAAGCCTTTGTAATTCTGGAGTGCAAGTGTAGAAAATAACACAGGATTTCATAATGTATCAGTATTCATATCAGCACCTAAATGTTTATGATTTGAAAGAGATAGCATTACTTCTGTGACACTATATATATTTAATCGACTTTTTTTTTTTTCCCCCAACATCGCTGACTTAACTTGTAAAATACTGTTGTTTTTTCATCACAGGTCTGAGGGTAACGGTGTTACTAACATCATCTCTCATGGTATTGGGAGCTGGCCTGAGATGTGTTCCAGTTTCAGACCTAGAAATTAGGAAGAAGTAAGTGAATTAGTTATTTTTAATATACATATTTTATACTTTCTGTTAACATAATTTTTGCTGCTACTGCAAAGAAATGTTCATACATATTTTCTGTATGAATTTGATATGCCAAATGTTTGTTGTGCGGACATGGGCTTACGTGCTTCTTTGCTTCTTAAATTGATTTTTCTAGTCTTTCTACATAGTATCTGATGATCAGAAAGCCCTTTACTAACTTGAGTTAATTAAGCCTCACCCCATTCTGCATAACTACTATTAATCTGTTTTGCAAACAAGGAAGCAGAGATTTAGAGAGGTTCAGAAACTAGCCCAAGATCACACAGGGAACCATGCCACAAAACCCCAAAATATGTAGTTTGTATGTAAATATTAAATAATTAGTTCATGTTTCTCATAGTGGATGATGGGATTGTGCAGTGAGCCTGATGAATTTACGCAAAATGGCCTTTTTCATGCAGTATCTTCCAGTCTGCATTCTGAAGTAGTCTTGTACTTTCTCTGTGGTCGAAATGAATGCCTTCTGTACACATGCAATTTAAGAGTTTGTGATAGAGACAGATTCCTTCCTAAAAATCACACAATCCAAATAATTAAATCATCTCGTCGATGTGTCCTGAACTTGTGAATCCTCATTAAGTACAGGAGTAGCACTTGTTTTGTACAGCCAGGGAATATGGATCACTTGTTCACTTAACTTTCTTTTGCCTCTCATGCTGAAGGAGGAAGGTGTACAGGCATCACTAGATTTTTCTGCTTCTTTAAAAACAGTAGTAGCACTAGCTCTTCACTAGTTATGCTTGCATAATATGTAAGCACTAAGAAAAGAACTTATTCACAGAAGGGTTTTATGTGAACACTGCTCCCACCCCCAACCCCCACTCCTGCCCCTTGAATTCTAGTCAGCTTCCAGGCAGTCCTTGTATTATTTCAGCAAATTCCTTTTTTCCCTTAGTATTGCTTACCCTGAAAATCTGCTTGGAAACCTTTAAGTTGAGAAAGAAAATGTTTGGTGTGAAGTAGAAAGCAGATGACTGGGTACCATGGGTAAAACAAAGGAAGAGGTTCAGAGGGCTGAGAATGTAGTAACTGTGTTGATTGTAAAACTGGCCCTGATCAGGAGTAAGTACCTAGTATGTAATGAATGGCTTATTAAACTAAGTGCAGTGTGGCAAGTAGAGGGGGGGATGCGATTTCAGTTCTTAGGTGCTTAGTGAGGGTATAAGGAAACCCAAGGTGCTCCTGATGTTAGCTGCCCAGCGTTGCCTATTTCAATGTAGTGTTCAAGGACTCTGTGAGCAGGGGAGGCTGAACTAACCATATTGTGCTACCATTCACAGTGACCCTTAAGGTGAAAATGTACTGTTAAGGTGGTCAGGAAGAGCTGTCCTCATTGTGCCCTTGTTTTACCTTTTCTCAAGATGCTAAGGGGTGCTCAACATCCAGTTCATCCATTCTGACCAATCTTGGATTAAATATATATATATCTTTTAAATGGGCTAGGTGGCTTAAATGCAATGAAATGTGGTGTCTTATTTAGCTTTTCATTTATGATTTATGCCAGAAGACTTGTGCTGCCCTAGACTTTACCAAAGCAAAGATGAAGACTGTAAGAACCCGAGAAGAAATTCCCAAATGAGATTTAGATGTGAGGTATCATTTGGGGAGTGGGAAGGAGAGTTTCCACATGTTGTGATCACCTTTAAACAAGGTTTTCCAGTATAACTGCAGTGAGGAGACCTAGGAGAACAATGAAATAAATGCCTGAGGAGAAACATTCAAAGAACAGCTTCTTTAACTGGGGAAAGAAAGGCTGTGGACTGTATAGAGTCTGACGAGATGCCTAAAATATGATGAAACATTTTATTGAAAACTATATAGGCAAAAAAAAGAGAGCATGACCAGAATCCTGATGGAAAAGGTTACAGATTTCATTTATTCATGCTATGAAAATATGCATCATCTTCAGCTGAAATTGATAAATTTGCTTACTTAGCCTACTCCAAAAAAAGAGACATTTTCAAGAATTGCAGCTCTACCTGAGGAAGTAGTTTGATCTTTTACACAGTTTGATTAAAAATCTACAGAGAATTAATTATAACTGTGTGAAGCAAAAGGATGGTTTTCAGTGAAGGTTTCTTGAGACATCGTAAAGAATTGTACAGACTTACGATATTATACCAGGTAACCTGCACTGTTTTGAGGGCTAAGACTGAAGGCCGATTTTCATCAATTACTGGAAGCATAATACCAAATAAAATAGTGTTTTTGAGATAAGCATTACTGCTTAATGCATTAGCAACAACCGGTGGAACACTAAACTATGCACTTTGAATATGTATATGCGTTCATATGACAGCTTGAACATTACAGAGCCAGTCAGATGAACAAGATCACACACAAGCTAATACTGGAGTATTTCAGAAGTCTGTGTAACTGGAATTTCTTTAAATGTTTTTGCATGTGTTTTTGTAATGTGTTCTGTCAGTCCCTGGATAATCTGCAGTAATATGCTGAAGGATTTCCACGGGACATTTATGTCAGAGTTAAGGTACATAAAATTACAAGAATGTTCATGAGGTTTGTCAGGTTTAGGGGGGTTTTTTTCCTACTTTGTAGTTCTCTCTGCTCCCTAAGCTCTTGTAATTTAACATTAAGGAGAGCTACTAAAGCCCATTGCCTATCAGAGCAATCACAGACGTGAGGAAATCACTGTTAAGACTGACTATTAATCCTGACTGCTTTATGCTCCTTATCTCACACAGACCTGTAATATCCAAGTGCATTCTTAAGCTCCTTTCTAGTCTGTAATTATTCTTTTGGCTCTAGCGTGTAACAGTAGCCTGTCTTCAGTTCTCCGAGTCATGTTTTAAACACAAATGTTAACCTCTGTTTTCAGTTCATTCGATGCCCATGTATATGCATGGCTTGTATGAGGGAGAATTCACGTTGCATATTTGAGTGTGTCTTTTGAAGCAGCTGTTCCTTATGGTCAATTTTCATTCTCTGCCAGTGTGTGACCTAAAACCGTACTGGGAATCCGTGCCAGAACTGCATAAATTCAGTGAAGGCTGAAGAGGGAGTGCATGACAAAAATGTGGAAGTATGGACTTCCTCAACTGTGGAAGTTGAGGAACCAACCTATACATGGACTAGTAAAGTCCCTCTCATGTACACATATGCTCTTACTTTCCTGCTTTCCTCCCCAGCCCAATAACCTGTGAGGTTACTGTGTGTATCATACAGACAAGGAGGTTAAAAAGAATTTTTCTTATGTACCACGTGCTTCTGGGTCTGTCAAATGTGCCAGTTATGTGACAGTAAATTTGACTTTTAAAAATAAAACCCCCAAACCATTATTCCTTTCTAAATGTTATGAAAACCTCATTTGTCACACCTATTTTTTTTAGTTCATAGTTTATGTGTATTATATAGAACATGAAAAAAAGACATTATCAAATTGTACCATTCCTGAACTTGTACCTTCTTCCCTTCCCTACAAGAGCATCGCTAATGCTTTTTGCCTGCATTTTGTCCAGTCCTTTCCTTTTTGACTACTGCTTGGCACTGAGTGAATATTCTCATTGGACTCTTTTAGAATGTGACTATTTTATCCTGAACATTAACATTACTGGGAGGCCATTTTTTAATAGACAAAATCAGGATTGCTTTTTTCTCCCCACATAACACTTCATATTTATCTCATATTCTGTGTTTAGGAATAGGTTTACATACAGCTTAGGTCTTCCATATGATTGTAAAATAATAAATCTAGGCAAAAAGCTGTATGAGCTGAAACTTATAAGAAAGAAGGAAATAAATGATGAAATCGGCCCATAGCCATAAATCTGTGGCTTTTAAAACTGACCGTGTGATGTAAGACTTCTTAAAATGTTTTGAAAGACAGGATAATTAAAGACATGGAAGTAAAGGATGTAACATAATTTGTCATTTGTATTGAATCTATTAATTAAGCAATTTATTAGAACTTAGTATACTGTGGGCTGGTTGTGTTTGGCCTTCACTTTAGATTTCACAACAGAGAAGTAGTTACTGACGACCTTGAGTCATGGCAGTGAGAGGGCACTCCTTGGCAATAAGTACTATTAAAACATTTGTTGGGAAGCCAGCAAAACAATAACATGGAGAATTACAGTGGAAACAGGAGCGGTTATTTACAAAGTCATTTATGGGGGACACAGCAGTAATTGGTAGATCCTGTAAAGATTTTTTTCTTTAATAATACCATTTCTTAGGATTTTGAATTTTTTTGCCTACTCTTAGATATATTGATGTTAACTTTTTCCTTTATTATATTTGAAGATTTGCTCTTGCCACATCTTTGGTACGTTTTGTTTCTGTTAGCTAGTTGCAACCTAGTTTGCATTTTATTCCTGTTAGACTTACTGTTTAATAGTTACACGTTTTCCCTTTTTCATCCCTGAAAGCCTAAAGAATGGCATGGGATCATCTCATTATTTGTCTTTCCTGATCCTAAAACAACCATGAGCCACCATTCTCATGCATGAAATTACCTCAGGAAGAGGTAATTCCAGTAAAGATAAGACATAATTAGGATTCTCATAGTCCCTGGCAATACTGAACACACTTCTGTGCTCAAAAAACCACCCCAAACTGGAGCAGCTGTGGAGACGAGGGATTAAAATGTTCCAGGGAATGAAAAGAGCCTTTTAGGAGACGATGGTAGAAGAATCTGCATGTAAGAAATAAAGAGAGAGTGAGCATTTTGTGCACTGCCTAACTCACTGGGGAAGAGAAATGAAAAAAGTATTTAATCTAAAGTGTGGTTCTGGGAGTAAAAAGATGAATAAACATACCTGTTTGTGTGCTGTAGCTCAGTGAGCATAGGAGGAAGATGTTAAGATGGAGCACTTGCCTGGTGCTGATGGCACTTGCTGGTTTGTGATTTGGCTGCAGTGCTGGGGGAAGGCTGAGCTGGGTTAATCCATAGTATCAGAAAAAGAGGTAAGTGGGGAAAAAAAGGAAACAGGTCATTCACAGGTAGGTTCTCATGGGGAGTGTTTAACTTTTATACCCCAGTAACTTAACAGTTTAGCTTGTTTTTATTACCTCCACCAGCTTCATCTTGTACACAGGTTTTATTTTTTAACCTCTGTTCCGAAGCTGCTGTTTTAGATGAGAGGTCCTGTGAGTTGTTCCTAAGTGGTGGCAATTTTTTCCTGCTTTGCTTATTTGTTGATGGAGACTGCTTGACAGTTTTGTGATAAATACTCTTTCTTCTTGCTCCTGTGCTGGATTTTGGCCGTGGCACTGTGGGTGTCATCTGCCTCCCATAGCGACGGAGGTAGCTGCTGAATTAGCAATTTACAGACCCTGTGAAAGTTCTTTGAGTGGTAAGTCCAGTAGGTACATTAAAGGACACTCTGAAATCTCAGAAAGGGCTTAGTATTGCAGCAGTATTTAATGGGCAGCATTTCTACAAGGCCTCAGCTAGTATAAGCCTATGGTGGAAGGGAAGAGAATTTATATTCTTTGTGGGATATTTAGCTCCATCTAATATAATGGCAGGTGTTATCCTCAACTGTAGAAAGCTTTTATTTTTTTTAATCATATTGAGCTCTTTGCCTTAGTCTTGTGACTCATACTCTGTTGGCTAATTTTTGTCCTTAAAGAAGAATTCATATTAATTGAATTTATATTGAAGTTGGTGCATTCTAATCAAAAACACGCTCTTGCTCTTTCACTGGCCTAAGAAAAATTGTTCAGGAATGCTTAAATAGGCCTTGCTTATCCCATTCCCTAATTTTCTGTATCTCCTGTACACTCCTACTCTTTTACTAAAAAATCCTACTGAGGACCTATTTTGTGCTAAGTAATCTCCATCAGCTTTCTCACATGGCAGCCCTGATAGCAGCCAGTCCTGGTGCCCTTCCCTGATAACTTGTTTCAGTATGTTTTGCCTCATTAGCCCATAATGTAATTGCCTGCTTTGTGTGTACAGCAATGCTGTTTATCATGGATCTGTTCATATCTGATGAGCGTGTCTTCTGTTAGTGTTGCTGTAAAGGTGGCTTCTTTTAATAACGAGTTTTTGGAGTGGGTTAGCTTTAAAAAAACCAAAAAAACCCCCAACTTCTAATAAAAAATTGCCAAAAAGAAGCTTTGATTTCATGTGCCCTCATCATTCAAACTTGGATAAAGCTTTAAGTGAAGAAACCTTCTTCTGAGCCGTGTGACAGCTGGGATGGCTGCACAATAACATGGCATGATGATGTGGAGATGTGAGTGAATTTGTCACCGTACTGCCAGGGGTCTTGCTGTACGCCCACCTTGTCCCTTTTCTCCATCAGGATGTCTGACAGAGACATCAGGGTCTCAGCCTGAGATTGCTGCTTCCTCTCCTTGCAAATCCTTCTCTTTCTCTTGGCAGGCTCTCAGTAATAATAGTTTTGAAGTAACTCCATTTTTCCAATCCTTTTAAATTTAAAACCATAACTCACCGTTTTTCAGACCATTGCAAATTTGTTTGCTGTTTTCTTTAAGAGTGGGAGAGGAGGCATGAGGCTGGGATGCCTGGGAGATGCTATGGTCCTTTCCAAGTCTGCTCCCATAATGATGTGACTGACTGTGCTGAGGCCATGGTTTGTACAGGGGGTGAAATGTGAGCCCAGTTCCTGATGAAAATGGTCAAAAGTACATTTTTAAGTTTTTCTCTTTTCTTTTTCACTTTATTGCTGGAGATAATGTACCACACAGTGACTCAGGCTTTCTGCTTGTAATAATTTTTCTTACTGATGGGGAAAAACAGCTTTAAATTATTCCACGTATCAATGGTCGCATGCATCAAAAACAAGCTAAAAAATGCTAATGGCCTCAATCCATGAATATCCAGAAGGCATAAAGCTTTTGTAGTATAAATATATCATTTAATGAAAATATTGAAAGGAAGTGCATTTCCATGAAATTCATCTTTCAGAATGTTATTTTTAATAGATGAATTCATTGCTTTACCCAGAGGTATTTTTCTTTCCAGTCCTTTTACAGATATAGAGCCTTACCGCACTCTTTTTGGGTTATGAACAGAACAGCATTTGCATTGGGTTCTCCCCATACTCCGTAGCAATGACTTGCTGTAAAGCATGAATTTGACCTCCCTAATTCTCTCTTTGCCTTGAAAAGTACCTGAAAAGGTTCCACTTAATAGAGGGTTCTTTTGTTGTATTTATTTTTGAGTCTAAAGGAAAAGCTCTATCCTTTTCTAGTAACTTGATTGTGAAAAATCAGAGGTGGTTCTTTACAGAACTGGTATCAGTTCCCTCCAGGGTATAATAAATTTCCTAATGTATAATGTGGTCCCTGTCTTTTCATATTGCTTTTCCTGGGCAAGCAACTTGCATCATACATCAATGTAGATGCTCTAGAATAGGAGTTATTTACTTGCTTTGTTGCCATGTAGTGAGGCTAAATTCAATAGCACTTGAAAAGTGCTCTGAAGTCCTCCAGTGGAAGGGTCTCTTTCATTTGCTTCCAGTAGTTCCCACAATGAGCTAATCACTATATAAACTTATTTGTCTTCCAAATTAGCAGGAGTTGAACAATCCACTTCTTTCAATGAGTGAAAATGTCAGGCATGTGAAAGAAAAATCAGACATCTATTTCTGTAAAACATTAACTTCTTTATCCGGAATCACTTTTTTCGTTAATTGTTGGGATCAGCGATTAATCTACTAAACTTTTCCAGACTAAGAGGCACACTACTGCGCTGTCTTCATGCAGCAGCAGACTAGAACTATCAGCAACTTCATTGCTCCTCACACTTTGCCAAACAGTGGCAAAACTGAATTAGTGGGGTTTTTTTCATTGCATTTGTATAGAAGTTTGAATAGTGACTCAGTGGTCAATTCTCATGGCAGCTAGTAGGAAAAGCATGGTAAGAGTTGAAGGAAGAAAACCTGCACCAAAATCACATCTTCACAAGGCTCTCGAGATGAGCTCTGCTCCCTCCTAGGACCCAGAGAAACCTAATTTCCCAGTTGGCTGGGGGCTGATCAGAGTCTGGTAGAGAAAATCCATGTTTAGAGAGTCAGAGCAATTCACTGGGGCCGATGGCCTCACTCTTCCCCTGTGTTGCCTGCCAAAGAAAAGATGAAAACGCTTTTTCCACTCTGTTAATCAGCGTTAAAATACTGATATGACTTTTCCAGTCCTAGCCTTCCCAAAACAAGTTCAATTAACATGTCTTAGAACTGAGCTTTGGAGACTGATTTTAGTGTTGTGGTTTAAATCCGTTGTATTAAAAGTAATTTTTGGAGTAAGTCATTTTCCCTCTACTGTTGCCTTTGTTTCCCCATCTGAGTACAGAAACGAATGAGATTTTCTGTCATTTAAAATTCTCCAAAATCCAGGCATGGGGCATACTGTGGTAGAAACACTAAATGTCTGGGTTTTTTATATAGCTTTTAAATAGCTTACCAAATCCAATACCTGATGGGACTGTGACCATGCATGAAAACCCATATAGGGAGAAAAAGATAAATAAAGCTGACGGTAAATGGAAGCTCTTTCCCATCTTAACTATATGGTATTATCATCAATCACTAAAACCTTTTTCCTGTATAATCTCACTTTTTTCATACCCAGTTTGCTCAGTGATACTGTAATTTCAGCATTTATGGCCTTACATGTTTTTTTTGTTGTTGTTGCCTATTAGGATATTGCAAGTGTGACAGCAGGGAGTGAATAAAGCAGGTATAACCAGGTTACTTCTTAATACTCATATAGAGTCTTCTCTCAGGGAAGTGATGAAAACCATATAATTTAAGTTATTTATAATGTGACTTGTCACCTCTTTTCCAAATTTTTGTCAATATAGTACAGTAAGAGTTGTTCTTCTCTAATTTCTATTGCTCTATTTGAACTATCCCTTGTTCTATCTTTTTGCAATTCAGAGGCCAGTTTAGGAACAAATGTGATCTTTATTTTGTGCAAAGGTGTGTGTGTGTGTGTGTGTATATATATATATACATCTGTGTATTTTTTTTTTATATCGATAGATAGGTATATACTTAATGTAAATGTGCAAGTTATCCATTACTGTGATGCTCTGGCATGTGATATTTCACACTAGCATTTTAACCAGTCCTCAGATAATTTTCTTAAGGCTCGTGTTCAACTGCAAGTTACAAGTTTGGCAGAGCACACAAATTCATTAATGCAGAGGTCAGGTGTGCAAAAACTTTGAAATTTTGAAATGAGTACCTGACCTGGCTTCTGAAATGGTTAAAACCAAGATATTTGGGGTAGATGTTTACTTCCCCACTTTTGCTTTAAGCTAGACAGTCATCAATTATTTTGTAAGTCAGGGATGAATTTGTGGTGTTATTTTTTCCAATTTTCTCTTTCATGATTGTGATTAAAAAGCCTTTTACTCTTGTATTATTTTCTGTTATTTGAACTTGATAACTTTCTGCTTTTTGATACATGAAAATAGTTAAATTATGATTGAATAAATAATGCATCTGAAAACAGAACAGAGCTAGATGAATAACAGATGAAAATTACCCAGTTAGTGTAATAAGACTGAAAAATATTCTTCCATCTGGGTAGGGTCCTGAGCTAAAGTTATCTTTTTAGCCCTTTTCTCAAGGAAGAGAAATCTTGTGCAGAATGAAACTGAAATAGTGACAGGGGAAAATGCAGTTGCTCTTTGCACCTTTTCAGTAGCAGAAACAAGAAGAAAATTGGGGAGTAACAGGAACAAGTGTCTCTTGGTGTTGGAGCAATTTTTAGCACTGATGGTGTACAAGAGGAGACTCCTATGGGCTGTGAGACCAAAATCTAGCACGGTGATGATAAGATGTTGTAACAAACAGCAAAAAGCCACCAGTACTCTTGCGTTCTTATTTCTCTGTCAGATGGCGCGGCTGCTACATATGTCTCTTGGAGTAGCAGCATAGTAAATGCACTGAATTGCATTTTGAATCTCTCATCCCTGCCTCTCTAGGGAAATGAGTTAAGGATGTGTAGAGGAACAATGCAAACAATCTTTTTCTCAGGAAAAAGTAGCTTAATTCAAGCCAGTATTGAAAAACAGATAAAATAAGATTTAGGCTGTTACTATATGCAGACGTATTTGAAGTAGTAGTCTGTATATCGGTGGCAATTTAGTCTGAAAATAGTGTTTATTAACCCAAATATGTTAGACCTGAAATATTAAGCAACATAAAGATAAGAGATGCTCAATCCTGGATGATAATGTCAAGCTTCGTAAATGCCAAAAATGCAGATGGAAAGGCAAATCCGTGGGAACAGCACACGAAGCAGGGCAAGGCAGGAGAGAGTTGGTTGATTGTTTGGGGTTTTTTTTTACAAAACTTTTCTTCTTCTACCAGATGAAGTGTCTACATGCTCATAGGCGCTGCGGAAGAACTATTGTATTTTTTTTCTGATTTTAGTGAGTTTTATTTGCCCTTAGGATTTCTATAGAGTAGGCATATTTGAATTAAAACAATATTATCATAGTGGTATAAGTGAACAGCAGTGATAGCATGGCACCTATATCTATAAAGGTTATTTTGTGGTGACGCGGTTTTCCTAGCATACAATAACAAAACCACAATTTAAGCATTAAATTCACTTTGGAGCAAAGGAAATACTAAAATAAAATCTTTATATGTTGTAGTAGTTACGTCACTTGCTACTGAAATGCAGCTGTTTCTGGTGATGTAGCATAGCTCTGAAAATACCCTGGAACAGTTTAGGACAAGTTTGAGAATAACTTACTGTAGTGAGGTAAGTAGAATGAAAATACCAAAGTGCACAAGGATACCTTGGTTTGTCCAAAGTACACTGGGTTGGAGAATAACCATAAGGGATTCCTGTAATGTGTCCTCCAGAAAACTATACCAGAGCATTATTTAGGTAGTGCTTTTTGTTTATTTAAAGCTATTTCATTGGGGCCCCCAGTTTAACAAGCATTAAAAAGGCTTGACCATGCCTTGGTGATGTCCGTCTGAACCACATCATGAACAAATAGCAATGAAATCTATCCTCACTATGTGAACTTAAAAAAAAATAAAAATAAAAATTTAAATTGCTTATTAAGAGCAATCTTATTTAGAGAGTGGGTATTACTTCAGTCCCAGCCCAGAAAGTGTTTCATTCAGATGATATGTAATAGCTTTTTCTTTTTTTCTGTATATTTTTATAAATTTTGTTTAAAAATTTAATTTCTAATCCACTGAGAATCAGTAGCATCTCTTCCTTTTTATTGCAATCTAGCTTGTTAATTTGATAAAGAGTCTGTCAGCATTTCTTTTGCATATTTTGTTCCTTTGTGTGCTTTAAAAAACTCCTGCTACACTGTATATTATTCAGCCATTTGTGGCTTGAAACATTGCCTAAATGCTAGCTTATGTTTCCCTATTTTCAGGCCGTAGCTTTTTATGTCTGACAACTCAAGTCTTGCAGCAATAACATCGAGTTCCTGCTATGCTTAGAAAAACATCACCCATTTAAAAATATCATCTGCCACAATTTTATTGCACAATGGATGGATCTACTTTGGAGGGTTGCAATGTTTTGTTTGACTCGCTAGTTGTTTTTTAGACATGAAGTTTTTATATAAATTTAAAAATGCTTTTGCCTTTCATGGCTGATCACTTTTTGGAAAAGTCACAGTGGAAGGTTTCTGGCTGACTTCCACGTGTAGAAGAGCCTTCAAAAAGTCCTTTCTGTATGTGCTCATTGTACTAATATTAAGCCAAAGTTTGCAGAGACTTCACTGCTTGGAAGTACTCTCTCTGTTCTGTCACCAGCCTTATCTGTTAAATCCCAATGAGTCTGAGAAATGAGAAAAATCTGGGTTTGCTTGGCTGTTTCAACAGTGTGTTGAGAATGGCCAGATTGCTGGAGAAGACGATTCTCTTGGAAGCCTCAACAGCCCAGCCTCCTCATCTGTAGGCACATAGAGCTCATCTGAGTGTGTAAATAAAAATAAATAATGCAGTGAAAAAATATGCAGAGTATTTTTCTGAAGTGTTTCAATTTTGGATCTGCTGTAACTAATTTGAATCTTCTGTTGGGATTTATGCAGGCAAGGGGTCAGGTTTAAGACATTTGTAATTTAAAGCTTTCCTGCTGCTACACCTTTTCTACTTTTTTATCCTATCATGATACCTTTTTTCTGCAAAGAAAGTCCCTTTTATTCCCTCTTCCTTTACTGCTTTGAAGAGAACATTTGCTTCTCCATTTATCTGAGGTAATGAGACCAGAGTAGCTCTGGATTCTTTAAATCAGTCTAATTGGGCTTCTCAGTGTATAGAATATCCTTTTTTTGCACAGGACTTTAATTTCTTTGTGCAGTTGCTCTGTCTCCAGTACTCAATATCTTACATGCTTTTTTAATTAAAAAAGAAAAAAAAGAAGAAAAAAAAGGCAAGCAATTGTCATCCAAATGACTGTGGTCTCTATTCTCTATTCCAGGCTGATTCACGGAGGGCAGCTGTTAAATGGCTTGGCGGGCCCAACTGTGATGAATGCAGCACCATTTCTTTCCACGACGTGGTTTTCTCCAGATGAACGTGCCACAGCAACAGCCATCGCATCGCTGCTCAATTACCTGGGCGCTGCTGGCGCGTTTCTAGTGGGACCTCTTGTAGTGCCATCTCCTAATGGAACATCTCACCTCTCGCTGCTATCGCAGAGCAACAATGAGCACATCAAGGACCGCATCGAGGCTGTGCTGTATGCAGGTGTGGTTTAAAAATAAAAATAAAAAAAAAAAAAGAAAAAAAGAAAAATTTACATACTTTTGTGCGTGTGTCTGGTGCTTGTGAACCACTACCCTCTAGTGGCTGGTCTGCACAGAAAAGTTACTGAGTGATGAAAATAGTGAAGTGGTAAAATGTTGTACTATTGGAAGGGTTAATTTTTTTTCCCTTTTGTGTAGGAAAGATTTAAAAATAGCCTTTTGTACAGACTGATTCCAAATGAAGTATTTCAGTTGTTTGTATCGGCTAATCTTAGGAGAAATGTCTGCTAGGAGAGCTTATGCTTTCCCTGAGCTTCCAAACTGGTTTCTGCTTCTTGAATTTTCATCAAAAAAATGTGTCCATGACAGGTTGGGGTTTTTTTCCTTTGTTTCTGTAAGGATGGAAATCTTTAAGTCTTTCAGCATTAAATTCTTTCCTGCTTAAATCAGCCTTAATTTATGACTTGCATATGCCTTTCAAATGTGATTAGATTATTAATATTTAAGAATCTAACATTGAAATTAAAACTCAGTAGATTTTTTTTTTAACTAAAACCACATAATTCTTTTGTGATGAGCAATTTCAATGAAGTGACAACAGTTTAGTGTAAAAAAAAAAAAAAAAAAAAAAACACTGATACAAAATTCACCTGATAGATTTTATGTCCTTGCTCTTTTTCATGCAATAGCTTCTACGGCTCTTTGTGTCACTTAGAAAAATTAGCAGCAAGTTTTAAGGAAAAAGAGTTGCTTAAGTGGCTTAAGAGTCTACGATCTGATTCTTAGTAGATATGAATTGGTATAGCATTAAGAGCAGCTGAACTTTACTATGTCATGGCAGCTGCACATTTGGTTGGGTTCTTCCCCCCCTTATAATTGCAGCCTCTGAAATTCAGCCAGGAGTTAGCCCTAAGTGTTCCAGAAGTCTTAAAATATATATATATATATATATATATATATACACACACACTGTGTAGTTTATATGCAGGTTTATGGGATTGAGTTAGCTGTTTGTGATCATTTATTCCTGGACGTTATTCTTACGGAAATTTTGTCAAGTTAATACTCCTCTTGGGTGAGGGCCACTTTACTGTTTGTTTTAAAGCGTAGTAGAAGTTGGATCACTATTTCAGCAAGTATTTTTGAGTAACCTCCTTTTTACTGGACTCAAATGTATTGGAACAACAAAGAAGTTTGGGTTTGTTTAGGCCTTTTTCAGAGGTAAACATGATGTTAGACTTCAAAAATCTCATGGCACATGAAAATGGCCAATGTGAAAGAAGGAAAAATGAAGGCAAGTCAGCTTTTGTCCTGAGGAGCAGTAGATAACGGGAGGAAAAGTCTAGTGATTAGAGAAGTGCTTTAGCTCTCCCTCTTCAGATTTTTCCATGGAGAGAGAATTCATCCGCCTAAAGTACAGTTTTGTGCCTAAAACCACTGTTTTGAGTCTGGTAGCACTAGAAATGTTGCTTTCAGCAGCCCATTAGATTCACTTTCTCTTCTGGGAGGTTTTCCTAAGCAATTTCTTCAGAAACTGAGATGGATCTTGCTTGCCACCAAGGTTCAGAGGTGTGCCTTGCCTGCCCCATGTCTCAGCACAGCTCTTTCTGCCTTTCTGAGCCGGCAAGGGTTTGGGAACACCCTGTAGACCTGTTTGGGATCGTTGGTCCCAGCATAAGATGATCCTGCAGCAGCTCTTCAGCTTCCTAGGAAATGCGTTTTGTGGGGCACCTGTAGTTCTTAGTGTTTGAAAGTGCTTTGAACAGAGGTGGTTTCTCTGTGCAGCTGTGCTTGTGATTGTGTCGTACGGGGTGCGTCTGTTCGGGAGTTGCAACCCCTCTAGCTGTTGAGGCAATGAAAAAGAGCTGGTTTGTGAATGTTACTGGCCTGCAGTGAATTGTAGTGACGGTGGCAAAACGTCCAACTGGTTTTAAAATTGGTAGGAACTGTCAAAGAGGAGGTTGCTTTGAATCTCTTGTGGGATTTGTCCTGTCTCCCCTCATCCCTGTTTCCCCGGAGAGCTGAAGGAGCAAGGTCCCCACCGTCTGCCTCCCTTGTGCTCTGCTATGCCTGGTGGGGCTCCAGAGGTGGAAGGAAGGCTGCCTCGTGGTGGGCGACTGCCTCGTATATATGTATGTATGGCTCTGTTCACCTGCAGACCAAAAAATACCTGGTAGGTGTGGGAGGGTACTATTTGTCCCCTTCATCAGCTGGGCAGAAAACAAAGCTCAAATTGACTTCACAGATTACTAGTAGAAGTGTTACAGAATGTAGCAGAACAAGGAGCTGGACCTAAATGTCCCGCTTCCCCGCTTCTTTAGCGAGCGTGGTCAGGCTTAGTGGAACTTCTTCTTTCAGATACTATGGGAAAGCCAGTTTCACAGGATAAGCATTCTGCATTCCTAACGGAGTTGTGTTTGTGATGGAGCTTGTTGCTTTTGTGTGAGGTAGCGCTAGATAAGCAGCCTCCAAAAGTTAGGTGATGAGTTTTAAAAGATGGTAATGATGTGAATTGTTAACTTGGGATCAGTAGCATGCCAAGAGTGTGCTAATTTTCCAAGGACTTAACCTCAAACATGATTACGAAGCAATTGCTTATAAATCCATTCTGAAATTGCTCTGTTAACTCCAGTCTCTTCTGTGTTTTAATAAATTGCTCTTCCTTTATCTCAAACGTGGACTAAGAGCTCAGCTGAATTACCACAGCCTCTTTCTGTGTCATTTCTGTCGCTGCACATTCTGGTTCACAACTGAAATAGTACAGATGTAGCAAATCAGGATTGAATTGTATTACCTGAATCGCATAAGGAAGCTTGAATTATTCTGGACTGCAGCCAGAGCTTCTAGCAATGTGCTTTCCTAAATATCAATGTCAAACAATTATTTGTTTTTAAAAAAAAAAGCATGTGTGTGTAAAGTGCCCTCGTTCCGCCTTTACATTTCAGGACAAGACGGGGAGGAGGGTTTTCTGGGTTTGGGTAGGTGTTTGTGCTACGAGTAGCCTATCTGAAGGAAAAAGACCTTGTATCAAGGAGGCTTGTGTCTCTAAACCTCTTTTCTTTTTCAGTTTGGGGCTTACACAGGCAGCAGGGTGCCTACTTCCTAGGCTAAGATGTAGGCATCTCTCCACTTTGACAGTCACAGGACACTGTGGTGTGGTACCCAGCTTTTGTGAAGCGTTCCAGATTCACTTCTCAACAAGAGATACACATGGATGTGTTTCTGCACGCTAATTTGTGCTGACTTGCCCAATTCTGAATGCTGCATCCATTGTACTGTTGAGAAGCCAGTAGCTCCTGTGGAAGAGCTCCTCTTTAGTGACTGCAGCTCCCTCAGTCTCAATATTGACCTATTTCTTACCTTCTCTCTTTTGCTTACTTTTACTCCCTACTAACAATCTAAAACTTGTCCTGGGAATTATTTTTCTTTATCTAGTCTGGTAGAGTAAATGATGATGATGGAGATAAAGGTCTGGGTTTCCTAATGAGGAATGAATGGAGCATGTAAGAAATCGGATGTGTTTGGCAGTACCTGGACTTCTGATAGAGATGGAAGTGTCATACACAAAGCTAAGATGGCACTAAAGATTTTTATTCTGCAGTAGAGGGAGCTGCTTTAGTTTGCAAAGTGAATTCTGCTCTTTTCTTTTGTGCATGAGGGCAGTGCTTGCGAGGCAAATTTGTTAGCCTGGAAAGTATAACACTGGGAAACATTAAAGAGTTGCAAGAAGGTACTACAAGGACTGCATGCTGCATTTAGTAATTAAAAAAAAAAAAAAATTAAGTGTTACTATACTGCTCCTACTGCAGCAATTTGACTGGCAGGAATCTTGAGGCAACCCACAGAAGAGGCCCCAGATGGGCACCTGTTATAAAATATTACTGTGACTTAAAAAAATTATCAACGTGTTTTACATTCTTTAGAAAAAAGACCTAGCCTTTCCGCTTATGGCATTGCAGTATAGTAAAGTTAAATAATAAGCACCTTGGACAAAGTTTATGGGTTTGGGTGGTCACATTCTTGTTAGCTCTACCTGTCTGCAGTCTGAAATCTTCCTTTAATATGTGATTAAAGTGTGCATATGCATGTACATATGTATACCTATAAACCTATATGTAGACCTAGATGGAGGAGAAGGGGATAAACAGCTTCTGGCAAGCCTTGCTTCCCTGTCTAGTATCATCCTATAGTGACAAAACATCTCATCCCTTTCTTAGATCTGGGATGATCAGTTACAGCCAGTTCTTTGTTTGCTGCTCATGGTCTCAAAACCAACATACACAAAGATGGAAATTAATCTATTTTCTGGAGAACAGAGGAGATAGAGTGAGAAGGTCTAGTGAAAGTGCCCTTGACCCTCAAAACATGTAATTAGACCACAGCAGGAAAAGAGACACCACATAATTCAAAATGAATCCTTTAGTATTTGATTGTGAAGAATGGCATTGTCACGTTCCTGGTATGCCTTCAAAAGAAATTTGGTGTAGACTTTTTTTTCCATATACCAAATAGAAGCATTCATTTCCCTTCCCCATCTCCAGCTGATCCATTTAGACTCTGAGTGTTATTTACTTTTCAGTTTCCTGAATTTATTTACTTCTGGTTTAGCAGAAGAGCTGGCAAAGTGCCATGTTCATATCGATTTATTAAAAAAGAAGAAAAAAGAAAATGAATGCGATTGAGTATCCAGCTCTGCTGGAATTTATTTGTGGTGTCGGTGAACACTTCTTTGTTACAAGATCACAGGTTCTTTTAAGATAACACACTTCAGCTATACATTTTTCTCTCCAGCAGCAAAGAATCTTGTTTTCAAAGGGGATAGGAGAAATACTGGGATTGAGAACTGTGGAGAACATGATATACATTGTAAAAGACCTGTAAAACAAATTAATTAGACTGACTGTGGGTAGAGTTGTTTTTCCTCAGAATGTCTGATCACGGGGCTTGCAGAGTATTTTCTGTGAAGTGCTCATCACTTTGCAAGTTCAGGTCCAAATTTCTGCTATGCAGTTTTTCAAAGATCTAGAATACCTGCTGCTGAACAAGAGGAGCATCTGCAAACAGCTCTATTCTTTCATTTTTCTCCCTATTACCTGTGCTTTTTCTATTCCTGAGCCATGGCTGCTCCTATGCTTTTGTCTTTCTGTTATCATGTAATACTGTTTGTGTCCAAGATGCTGCCTTGCTTGACCTTCGTTTGCCTTCGTCATCCTGTGCACCGAGTAATTGTCATTCCATGCCCTGGAGCTTCCCCAGTCCCATCTGTTTAAAGTCTCTAGCACGCTGTTACCTGCACTGTGTTACTTCCATCATGAGGAAATGTGGCCAAATCTTCATAATGCAGTTTTCTCTAAAGAGAAAAAGCAAAATCTTTCCTTTTGCTTCACTGAGTTCCCCATGTGCGAGTCTGGTTCTCTGCAGCTCCTGTCACTGGAATCGACTGCTGGTACTTCTCCATCTCATTGATTCTCCATCTCAATTTGAAATCTTGCTTGGGGAGGAAAAAGGAAGTTCTCCTTCAAGTTATAGAGTTCTCTTGTCAGGAGCAGTAGAGCACTTGTGGTGGGATTTATGTATCAAAGGCTGGCTGATAACAATGCTGTACCAAAATAAGTCTTTGATGCTAACACCTGTTCTCGGTTTTGTTTTTCTTTGCCCTCTTGTTTAGAATTTGGAATGGTTTCCCTGATATTTTCTGCAGCATTGGCCTACTTCCCCTCACGCCCGCCATTCCCTCCCAGCGTGGCTGCGGCAAGCCAACGGCTCAGCTACAGGAGAAGTTTTTGCAGACTCTTAAGGTAGGTCGTCATTGGGTTTCCACTTCAAAGCAGATCAGCACCTAAATAAATAAAAAAAAGTGTGCTTTAATCTTCTTATTGAGCAAACAAGTTGGTTTATAGTGCTTTTAAACAAAATAAAATTAAATATTAATGCTGAGACATAAAAGGATGCTAACTGCCAAAAAGCAGACATTAAATTTTAAATCACTGGGTATATCTCAAGCCTTCATGCCAGAGTCCTTCAGCACCAACACTGCTTTAGTCATGCTGTTAGCACGGCTTTTCTTATGCAATGCTTCTGTTACATCAGGTTATACAAGATTGTTAACAGTGTGCGTACTGCTAGGTGTGAGATAACAATTAACAACACTGGGCATAACTAACTAATAAGCTGGTTTCTTCTGTGCTTATTAAGTTGGAATGAATTTGGGGTTTGCTTGTCATTCAAAGGAGTATTCAGCTGCTTTCATTCAGCCATGGGAGCAATGAATGAACCGTCTGAAACCATTATATAATCTATTAAATCTCATTAATTGTATGGTAAAACATGAAGTGGGAATAGGAGAAGTGTCTCCAGATGTATTTCTGGACAGGTTCAAAGATGAGTTAGCTTCCCTTAAATTTGGGTTTTTAAAAAAAATTTTATAAAGAAAGTGACATCTCCAGCTTTGCAACTTCTCCCACTTGGGCTCTTTTGGTAAGACATGGTCCTGTCCCCTGCAGTGTTTGTACAATGTCTTGTGTAATGGGAATCTGATCTCAGAGGAACAGCTAAAGCAACTGTTGTATTAACGCTGAATAATTGTGAAGGCCTGTGCCCTGTAGGTGATACTGCACAGATGAACTTCCTGGGGCAAAGAAGAACCTCTCCCATGGTGTGGAGTATGGCTGACTTCACTGGGGGACTTCAGACTCTTGCTGTAATTGTTTCTTGGGTGACGTAGTGATAGGAGCTGAATCCGCATACCAAGGGGTGCTTGAAACATGGTAATTGTGGAGCTCTAGGCATTTAGTTACTACAGACCTATTGTGGGCTGTACTCTCTAAGTGTATTTAGAGCCAGCAAAAGCAGCTCATCCCTTGTCGTCATTGTTTTTTTTTCTTTTGCTTTTGGAGGCTTTTGTTTCAGTTTGGGGGAGTAAATAGTTGACAAGATGCTTAATCCTGTGCGTTCATCCTGGAGCAAGCTGGCAGTTGGGAGAAGGTGTGAGTACAGCTGGCTGGTTAGTCTGCAAAGTGACCTACTCAGGATATGAAAAAATAGCAATTCCCATAAGGACACTTAGTACACACAATAATGCTGTTACTCGCCCAAGCTGGTGTGCAGTGAGACCCTGCCTGAGGGCTGTGTTGTAAAAATGTTGCTGTTGAACAGAAATCCAAACAGCAACTGACTCCGCAGGTGAAATATAAAATTTCTGTTGACAGTACTCCATTTGGGAGCTTTATAACCATTAGATTCCTTGTTCAAAGTGTTGTAAACAGTGGACCTGAGATACTGGTAAGGTCAGGAGGTAAACAGCAAAGCTGGCTTACTATTCACAATCAATGAAACTTAAGAAAACAAACTGGACACTTAAATAATGAGCATAGTTTATAGTGTCTCCAAGAACCAAGAGGTTTTTTAAAATGCGGTCAGGTAGATCATTATATCTCACTTCCCTCTGGTCTTTATGCATTCTTCCATGCTACCCCTTATCAAAGGCACTTCTTCATTCCTTTGTACATGAAACAATCAACAGTTCATCATTAAACCCACTTATCTTGGGGAGCCTTTCAGCAACAATCCATCAAGCAAGGGGGGTTTATAAAAGAAAATGGTATCTGCCATGCTTCAAGAGAAATCCATCATCTGGCTCGTTGGGCTTCTAAGCTCTCTTGCCTGCCTAATCTAGGCTTAATAATTCTTGGCACAGAGAGCCTTTCTTTTGACTTAGTAATGTAGGCTGAAGGTAATCAGCTGATGGGTACCAGGAAATCATGATTTCCCCTTATTGCAGACTTACTCTCTGGTTTAAGAACTGTGTGTAAGGCGTTTAGGTTGTGTGTGAGCTGGTGGGCTGACCCAACTATGCACCAAATAACACTCATGAGAATTGAGATGTTCATCATTTCCCTCTTCTCTCCCCTGGGCTGCAGTTTTATTACTTCAAAATAAAGTTGCATAGCATAACTTTACCATTGAAGTCATTGACCTTTTTCCTTGGACGCCAAAGGGATCTATCACATCCTTGCAACTCCCACACTCCTTCATGCCTTCAGGTCCTTGAGCAGTCATCTTCATAAGCTGCTTCTTGCAGAGCTGTATTATACATATCATCTTAGGGTCAACCATCCCTCATAGGCCATTTTTTTGGGACTTGCTTAGGAACTTGGGTCTTCCTCCTGATTTGGAGGATTCCTGCTTCTGACAGATTATAATGATTAGCTGATCTCTGGTTATCTCCTGATACCAGCTCTCTCAGCCTGCAGTGGGAGACGACAGATTAGTCATGGTTTGGGAGCTAAGCCCAAATCTTTTAACAGTCTATCACACACTGTGACAAGTGTAGTTTGAATTTCCATTAGAAAAAGTACAGTGCCCTTTCTCAGTTTCTTGGGTGAAGCAAATATGACTTTTTTTTTCCCCCCTCCCATTTCACAATATGACACAAATTTCCATGGAAAAAATAATAATACAAGTAAATTGTTGATAAGTCTTAAAATCCACTTTCAGAAAACATTGTGATTTTTGCTTTGAAATAATTAGATGCTTTTAGCCAGTGACATGCCTTTTATATTTTCAAGGGACTATGTAAGCAATTTTGAAATTTCATAACAGGGTTTTTGTGCATCATTATTTCTTTAATGAAACTTTCATATGACATCACCATCCGGTGATGGAAGCTGCTCAGAGTGTGCCTGATGTTAATAAGCACTATCAAAGTTACTCTGAAAATGGTGACTGACTTTGACGGGGCTCCCCTCTGAACCAGCCTGTCTTACAGATTCTAGTGGCGTTAAGTAGATTTCTTAAAAAACAGCAGAAAAAGTGAATTCGTATTCCGGCAGAATGGTTTAACAGAGAGGCTAATGCTGATATTCTGTCATAAGGGCTGATACGATGGAAAACAGTGTGGGTTCACCAACTGATGGTGTGACAGACAGCACATTTTTCTATTTTCAGTGGAGCAATTGCAAAATTGCAAAAACAAATACAAGTGACTGGAGCCATGAAAAGTGGAGCTGCTACTTAAGGTACATGTTTCAAATAGCTTCAGCACTCTAATGGAGCCAGTGCTAGCTATTGCTGGACAAGGGGACAGAATGACACCTGGTGATCGGTGCTGCTTTGTCACTGCTGTGCACCCTTTTTCCTGGTTACCTTCCTTATTCTGGAGACAAAGGAGGGTGGCAGCCTTTGTCGCTGCAGGATGTCATGATGCAGAGTTGGTTCGCTAGTATTGGTATTAGGAGTTGGACATGGCACAGAGCAGCTATCCCACGTGCCAGTCTGTCTCATTGCCTGAGTTACAGGAGACAAATACGCCACAGGAGATCTCAGTCAAGTAAGATACAAAGTACTTGCCCCCTCCAAAAGTAGCTCTAATGAAGTTGAGGTTCAGATGGCCAAAGATTTTGAATATTGAGCAAGCGTTATTTTGGAAAAGTACATTCAGACTTGTTCTCTCTTTGCAATCTACGACATGGCTATATAACATCCAAGCAAAATGGGCGCTTTCCCTTTTATTTTATTCTACAGATGTAGAATTAGCTTTTACATGGGTTGCATGAAATAGCATCAGAAAACCTGCCTTAAGACATGCAAGATGATAGAAGATAGACTAGGATAAGAGTATGGTATTCTTAAGAGACAAAAAAAGTTGTCAGGAAGACAGCAAACAGTTTAGCATTCAGAGAAATATAAGCAGTGTGTGGAAAAGCTGAAAGTTTGGGATTTGTTTTTCTTTGCATTAAAAAATAAATCTGACATGAATGATATTGAAAGAGGAGGATATGTTCATGTGATAGAAATGTGTTATTCAAGGAGAGGATGTGTGAAAAAGAACAGTGCAAAAAAATGCTGGCTGGTGTGCTGTGCATGGATCTTCTAGGGGAGTAAAACAGCGTAAGCTGCAAACCTCTGAATGTTTTGGAGAGTATTTGAAGGTTTCTCCCCCTCTTGGCTTTTGTAACTCTGTGCTATCAAATTGTCACTGCATGCCAAGGAACTGGTACTGATCAATATCAATTTTTTGTAAATTGTTTGGGAATGGGGGGAGACACATTTTGTGGTTACACAGATATTCATGGGATAACCTTGGAATCACCATAAAAATCTCTTCACTTTAAAATATCACTGTTGCAGAGTCCAAAGCATGTTTTCTGTTTTTATTCCCAAATTGAAACATTTTTGGGGAAAAGTTGGATGTCTCTTCCCAAAGATTTTGCATTTGCTTTTGGTTACGGAGGGTGGGTGGGGGAAATTGGAGGTGGTATTTGTCTGCCAACTCCTGTTTAGCTGTGTACAATGAAGATGATGACACAGCTTTGACTGCTTCATCTTCACTGAATACTAAAGGTTGAATAATTTTTAATTGGGAAGAAAAAGCAAACACGTTGTCTATTTAGAGCAGAATATTATACTTGTCTCTGTTTTTTGACAGTTCAAACCGTCAAAATTTTCCACTCTTGCAACTGTACCCATCTCATTCCCAGAGCTCTCCCTCCCTTTCACCAAAATAAAGAGAAGTAAAACAGTTTAAAAAAAAAGAAAAAGTACAGTTCAAAAAGTATGAATATCTGATTTTATTCTTGAAATATGCTTTTTGTCATTTAAATCAGTGCTTATTGTTCCTAACATACACTTAGGCTAAGTAGGTTGCCCATGCAAATGCATGGAAGAATTGCTTGTGGAAATGAGAAACACATGAGCCCAGCAAGTTACAAAAATCTATGAGTTACATGGAGAGACTGGCTTTTTTTATTATCACAGTGCTAAGGCAGTAACATCTCAGCCACTGGAATTTCAGTGGCATGGCTGGACACCTTTCTGTTTTTTCCTGGCTCGCTCGTTCTTCAGACCTCTGCTATTTTTCTTGGTGGGCAGAATATAGATTCTAGGGTGTCATTTAATCCAGCAGCTAATCTTGGTGCAATTTCTAATACAAGCTGCAGCTAATTGCATATGTTTTGTCTTCACAGCAATTTCCGATTCTTGATGGTTGCTTTAGCCTATGCTATACCACTGGGTGTTTTCTCTGGCTGGTCTGGTGTTCTGGATTTGATATTAACGCCAGTTCATGTAAGCCAAGTAAGTATCTCCTGGCTGATAATCAGCAGCTATTTTGTAAGTGGCATGTTCCATTTTGCACTAGCATACAATTTTATCAGGTTTTTATGTTTAAGATGATATTAATACATATGGACCACTTTTCTCCTGAAATTTTAAACAAAATAAACTGTAGCTTTGGCATTCCAAACTGTCATGATTCTACCTGCTGACTCTCCACCAGCAGTAGGTGTTTTCAGAACCATATGAACCTTTTGACAATAAGGAAGAGGCAGGTAAACAAATGCAAGTATTGTTGGCTGCTGTACCTTTAGTAAAAGAAAATTATGTTTACCAGGTGGAAAAGATGAAGTGGGGAGAAGAGGATTTCTAAGCTTTTGATAGAGTATTATAAAAATCCAGAGGACATTACTCAGATTCTATAAAAAGAGGTCACATTTAGGGCATAGGCTACTTAGCCATACTTTCTTTTATTGAATTTATTTCCTTCTGAATATCTAAGGAAAAGTCTTGCACTTCAGATTGTTGTCAAGGTCTGTTGCTAGCAGTTTGCAGCTCCTGCACACCATTTGTTTTGAAAGTAACATCTTAACATCTTATTTTCTCAGCTTTAACACATTTCTCTGTGTTTTGTTTTGATTTTTTTCCTGTCAGGTAGATGCAGGCTGGATTGGATTTTGGTCTATAGTTGGAGGTTGTGTTGTTGGCATAGCAATGGCAAGGTAGGAATAATTACATGTCCTTCTCCATTTCTTCAACTGTGATTGTCATTTAGCTTATCCTCTTAATAACTTAACTTGTTTTCTCTCATCGTCTAGAAACTTGAAATGGAAAATGCATTCTGGGGTTACAATGTGTTTCTTGTAGAGCAATAATTTGTATATTCCATGTTAGTGTTTGCTGGGGCTTGAGAACTCCACGTGCGTATGCCTCAATTTGGCAAGTCGTACTGTTACTCCTGACAAGTGTTTCCTGTGTGCTCCTTTTAAACACAGTTCTTGTGAATTCAGCTGCCTGGTATGAGGGAGAACCCGTTGTAGCACATTTGGAAAGCATTGAAGAAATTAGTGTCTGTCTCCTTCCATCAACACTTTTGGGCATATTGACTCCCGAAGGGATATTGGGAACGTAGCGCAGGCAGCCTACCCACAATAACATTACATTCCTCCACAGAGAAATTAGTCTGGGCCTGTTTTGGCTATGGTTTTTATATATCCAAACACAGCGCGCTCTGGCCATCATGAATGCTGATGACATGGGGAGTGGAAAAGCAAGAAACGGATTGCCCTTCCAAAAGGCTGCTGCTTTTTCTTCATTGAGATCCCCTTTAAAAAAGGGAGTGGGGGGAATGGAGAAAACATCTTTCAGGAGGTACTTGAGCAGTGAGTTTATAAAACTGATTAAAACCAATCACATGTTCACCTTGCATCTGGATATCTAAACATTGTTCTGGCTTCTCTATGTCCACTCTAAATTTAGAGTCCAGTTCTGCAATGAATTTAGCAGAAGTGCAGGGGTCTGTCATCGTTGCAGTCATTGTGGGATTGTGGACCCAGAGAGGCATCTTTTTAGGACAGAAATTGAAGCTCTCTTTTTTTCACTTGCTGTGCATCATCAGAGTACACAATGCATAAAGAAATGTGAGGTTTCTCATCCTGACATTTTGCAGGCTGCCTAGCAACTGCAACAGAGGGAGAGGAAAAAACTCCTGACCTAGGGAAAAGAAACAAGCGCTTTCCACTCACCCATCCACTCCAGATGCAGGCCAAAGGACTTGAAACAAAGTTCACACCCTGATTGCCTCTAAAAAAGAGTTGCTTTTGATTAGCTAAGCTCAGATATGAGGTTTTCTTTCTAAGAGAAGTAGATGTTTAAAACCAGCTGCGATAAATGACACAGATGCCGTAGCAGGTTACATGCTGAAGCAGGTAGCATGCCAATTTAATTTTTTCCATCATGAATTAATCTCTGGTATATTTGCAACATTTCAATAGTAGAGGGGCACCCTTAGCAGCTCACTTAACTTTGTTAGGAGAGAATCTGCTGACTCAATGCCAACACGCAAATCTCAGTCTTTATGGTAGATTAATTTATTTAATATATTGCCTGGGTTAAGTTTCAAGAAATGCTGACAGTCTCTTTAACTGCTTCAAAATTGATTTCAAACCTTGTTGAATACCAGTATTTTGTAGCATTCGGAGCTTTGCTTTTGGGTAAATTAAAAAAATACCAACAGTCTGTCTCCAAATATGTCTTTCTAACTTTGGCGATACACAGTTCAAATGGGAGGGTTTGCATACAGAAAGGAAGGGAGGAGGTGATTTGTCACTCCTGATGGATGACTCTCCGTCCTAGGCCTATTCAGCATTTATCTGTGTAGGGTTGAATCAATGACGAGTCTGACTGTAATCTGCTGAAAGTTGTAATTAGGAAAATTAAGTAATGATTCTTGTCAGGGCTGACAAGTTGATGTATTTCAGTGTCAGAACTGTGATTTGCTAAGCAAGCAGCTCTCTCCCTTAACCACGTCTCAAGAAGCTGTTGGTTTTTAGGATTTTTTTTCCCTAATATTTTTCTTCTGCTAATTTATCAAAGCAAAATTGGTGCAGTTTAGGAATTCACTCCTTCCATTTTTGTCAATGCATATTCTACCATTTAGAACTGGAACAACCTGAGCCTTGCCCTGGAGCATTTGGTCCTGCACATCACAGTAGGTGTTAAATCATCTATATTTAAAGTAATGCCCAGTTTGGAAATTTGTTTATCTATCTCATTTTCAAAATGGTGCAAGTTTTCCTCAGCACGATACATAAATCCTTCTGCTCTCCACCCAGTGCTGTCCCAATAGCCATGAACTTAGATATGTTTAGCTAATTTGTGTGGTGCATTTTTATAATTGAAAAGCCTGGGCTTAGGCAGCTGGCAGGTGCTGTACCCTTTGCTGGCAGCTTTCAAATGATACTGGTTTGAAGAAAAGGAGCATCAAAAAGCGACATTCATATCACTGCATGGAAACATAAATCTATTTCCTTTTCTCAGATTTATTTTTTTTTTGGCCACATCTTTTTTGTTAATGATCATAGATATTTCTGAGGTTTTGTCCTCCATGGCTCAATTTTTCGTCTTCCTTTTAACCTGCAGTGTAGTCAAAATGCCGAAACTTTATGACATGGTGATAATTTCCTTAGCAACAGACAGTATTGTCAGCAATGCAGGTTTGTGATTAACTGTAGGATCCAGCCTAGGGCTGGTTTTGCTGGGTTGCAGGAGACTTACCAGCAGTAGGCTCAGAAGTCTGTTTCTGGGAAAGTATACACCTTCTCTCCCGGGGTGCCTACTTTTTTAGCAGCTGCAGACATCCCTTTACACGCTAGATGATGAAGAAGGATTTAAACAGAACAGAAGGTTTTGAAAGCAGATACTGGGGCCAGAGGATAAAAATAATTTCTCTCATTTTTTGATTGAAACAAGTATTCTGAAGACTTGAGTAGATTTATAGTCATCTTTATTCTCCTGTAACCAGGCAAGAAGCAGAAGTCCCTCGATTACCAAGTTCAGGCTAGTTCGCTATGTCATTTTTTCCCATTATTTCTGTTACTGGCTGAATTCAGTAGCTGCATAAACCTTAAGTTTCTCTTTGACCCTTCTGGAGTCCTTTGATATCTGAGAGTTCCTTGGAGTGCACTGCTACCATTGATACCCAAACCAGGATCTTTGTGTCAAAAAGAGCTCCAGCTGCTCAGAAAAGGTAGATATTTGCTCCACTTAACTATCTTGAATGGTTTAGCTGCATATCATCCTCCCATCCCCACATATCCCTGGTGGTAGGATAGAGATAGAGGATCCCCTAGAGATCCCTTCCAGACCTGTTGTGTGTGAATGTCCCTCCCTGAAGGCTGGTATTTCTCACGCTGTGTTTCATTAGGCAGGATATACGTAACTGCTCTTGCCTGTACAGAGACGGAATAGTGACGTTGTCTGCTGCCAGGCAAAGCAGTGAGTCTCTGTGGAAGGAGCTGAAAGTTTGCACTTTGAGATGCTTCTGAGAAGCTTCTAAAATTGCTGATTTTGACCCCAGTGATCCCCAAGAATAATTAAAGAAACTGGCAAACCACTGAGAAGAGGTGATCCTGATTGCTGGATTTGAATTGTCAGAAAAAAACAACAGTAGCAGCTAACCTCTGACTATTGGAGATTAATGCGTAAGCCACTTGAACACTGCAGTCATAAACTTTTAAGATTATATGCAGCATTGATCTTCCACTACTGCTTATTGCATTACTCGCTGCTAAATTCAATGTGGAATTAAAGCATAGGGAGAATGAAAAGAAAAGAAAAGTGTGGGGGTTTTTTTGATTGCATTACTCATACATCTCTTATGGTACATGTGGAGCTGAGGTTCCTAGTTCTCAAAAAGTTGGTAGCATTATCTGTTTTATCAAGTAAGCTATAAGGTATCTGCTTGTAAAGATGTAAAGTGATGTTTGTCAGGGCTGAGAAGGCAGTTAGCTGACAGACAGACAGATTTCATCAGGGACAAACCTAGGTGGATTGGGCTACTGTTAAGCGTAATCAAGGTAGGAGGCTATAAGGGCAGAAGACACTCTTTAGACATACATACCTAACCTGTCTGGCCCAAAATCACATCTCCTAAGCAGGAGATTATAGAAAATTACTAGTGGATAAATGACATTGCCTTTTCTAAGCTATCTTTTTTAGTAGCTGTGTTGAAATCCCTTTTGAAAAGAGCAGTTGTACTGATAATTATGTCATGTGAGTGCTGCTCAAATGCATTCTGTCTACTTGAAAGAAAAAGGAAAAAAGATGAAAAAAGCCATTATATCTTCAGGTGGTATAAAGATCATATTTCCCCCTGTGTAACAGCCAGACTGCCCAAGGACTTGAGGGGCTGTCCTCCCCCAGACTGTCAGTGGGGTCTGTGTAGGAGAGGAGTGGCACCAAGCTCTTGGTTTCTGGAACATTTCAACCCAAAACAGCCACTGGCAGGGGGACTACCTATGTAAAGAGTTCCTGCTTTGCCTAAGCCATCAAGAGCTTCATCACCAATGCATCCAAGGGTTCAGAAGCTGTTCCTTGTCATCTTTGATCTAGGGATTCTGGTATTTTGAGTTTTGTCATTTCCTACAGGAATGAATCTTGACACTTAACTATGTCTTGAATGAAATGCAGCAACCTCCTCATATGCTAATTGAGTGGTGTGTCTGCCAAGGGAGACTGGCAAACGCTGACAAAACAGCAATATAAGTAGTGGTGTGATGTTGTGTCCAACAAATGCAGAAGAAAAAAACCCACCCTTCCTCTATACCAAGTGTTTTCAATTGATGCCTTGAGAATTGTTCTGGTTTGGTTGTTATTTTGTGACAGCTAAAAAATCCATGGCTCTTCAGCTTGACAGCTAGAAATATCACCATTCTATAAAAATGCCTTTTTTCTATTTCTGAAAATGAGAAATGATTTTTGAATTGTTTTTATAGCCTCCAATATACTGAATTAATTGTCAAGTATCACATTTAAATAATATGAAAATCAGCATTTGTAGTGCTCTGATCTGTGCTTTTATTTTAGATTTGCAGATTTTATCAGGGGCATGCTGAAGTTCATACTGCTGCTGCTTTTATCTGGAGCAACGTTAGCATCAACCTGGTTCACTCTCACCTGTCTAACTAGTGTCACTCATCTGCCTTTAACCACAGGTATCGACAATGATTTTAATTCCTATTACTTATAATTGGTATTGCAGGTAAATATTTGCAGTCTTAAATAACTGTATTATAACCTGGTTTGGTATCTTTAGTAATACAGTAGTTTTGCCAAGACAAAAAAAAAGGCTTTAGAAAACCTATTGAATCTGAAATATCTTTAACAGCTTTGAATAACTTCATAAAAAGATTAAAAACTAACAAAACCAATAATAAGAACCCAGAATATAAATTTAAAATTGATTTTTGGGACTGAGTGTTTTTCTGTTTTGTTTTGGAATAACAGAGGTGAGAAATAAACCTAGAAAAATCAGTTGAATGGGAGTAGCTTTGCATATAAGAAATGATGACGTGTGGGAATTTAGGGTTTTGAAACTTATATTAATTATTGGAAACACGTGGTGCAGTTCAAACCAAAGTGACCCATAGTATTTTCAGCCATCTAAATCTATCCCTGCACTGTGCTGTCCTCTCCTTTGCACCTGCATGCAGGTTCAGGGAACTCTTCCAGCACAAAATTAGTTCAGCCTGCTCCTCAAAAAGATGGGAAAAAAGCTGTTTTCAGGAGTGGGGGAAAAGCTCAGAGGTCTACTCAAGCTGCCAGCGAGCTATACCCTTAGTTGAAAATTAGCACTGCTTAGTTCTTAAAAATCTGTCCTTCACCTTACTGTCGGCACCAAAGGACTGATCCACCTGTGATTCCAAGACCTTCAACAGAGTAATGAGTTACAGTAAAACTAAGCCATCGAGATTTTTAAAAATATTTATTCAAGAATTCTGTAAATCCATTTTTAATAAAGTGCCATCTTTGTTATAGGCAAGTTTATGCTTTACAGGAGAAATGAAAATTGTGTTTTTTCCCATTTTTAATTGAGAGCTTGGTGTGGAGAGTAGTATATAAAATACTGTTTTACTCAAATTAACTTAATTAACTTTGAGTTTCAGTAAGTGTCCTTGGTGCATTGCATATGTCACAACTATAAGCTAAAGTGGGTACAGCAAATTGAAATACATGATCAATTCAGGAAAAACACCATCTGGATGGATAGGTCAAATCTGTGACTTACCTTGAAATTTCAACTTAAAAAAATTCTGCTTAAATAAAACAATTTATTCGATAAACAAATCAAATTTCATGGTGGCTTTTGTCATACCAAATGACCACACTTTTCTTTTCCATCAAATCTAAAATAAATGCAATAAAAGCTTGTTTCTTCTGCTTGTCTGCTTCATCACTACAAGCCTGCAGTAATGTGGATTTTTACAGTAACTCTATCCTCTGAATTGATGCAACAAGCCAAACACGTAAATGTTCCTTCAAGTCTATGCATATGAATGAAGTAGAGAGGTTTCAAGAGGTGAAAGTCATTACGTATGTACTCAGCAATGATCCAAAACAAAACCGATGGAGCTCTGTCTCTGATTTTATTTTTTGTAACGAACTCAGCATGCAACGTAGGTTCTAGAAGAATTCTTACTTGTTTATAGCATGTAGGTGTGTTGTGGGCTTGGGTGGTTTTTTATTGGACAGGTAATCCACTGTCAGTACATAAAAGTATGTAAGGTATTTGGGGTTAGTATCCTAAGCTAGCATCCCTTGATAAAAATCTAGGGATTGGGTTGTTCTTTTCATGCAGTTATCGTTTCTTTTAAAATGGATGATTCCTTAGATTGAGTTGTAAATTATATTTTAGAGTTTTCTGTCCGTGCTGTTCTTATATATGTCACTGTAAATGTTGAACCGTTTTCTATAAAACACAAGCTTGTTTTGGATAGAAGTGCCAGCAATATGGTGCATTCCTCAAAAAAAGGCAGTCTAAAGCATCAGGGCCTAATGTGCAGCCACCAAATAAGATCTCTTTTTTCTTCTGTGGCATAATGTTTAAAGTTCACAGATAGGCTGGGGGGGGTCATATCAGCCTTTTCTCATTAAAGTTCATATAAACTAGATGTAATGCACCTGTTCAATTTAGATCCTTGTACACAGAAAAGCAGTGGTATATCTTTATGAAATATGCTGTTATGGATGAAAACACACAAGCTATTTAAGCTAATTTATAGGACTTCATGCTAGATTATTCCTCAATGTAATGATGCAATATGACGATGACCTCTGCATTCCACAGTAATTGGGAGAAACAGTACATTTGAATTGACTTGGATGAACTTTTTTTTTTTCTTCTTTTAATTAAAAGTTTGCAATGTAGAGTATATGAGAGTATAAATGTAGGAGGTCAAATGCAGGCTGTTGGCTGGCAGCTTTGGGAAGTGATTTGAGGTAGCTGGTTAAGGTGGAAGTTACTCTGCATACTCAATGGACGAGTGTTGACAGTGGACTTCCAGGTAGTTATCTTCTGTGTGTTTTTGTAGAGCTGGAAGATGTGCAAAACAAAAGCAGCCATCATTTTTTTTGTTATTCTTTTTTTTCTTTTTCTTCTCCTTTTTCTTCTCCTTTTTCTTTTCTTTCTCCTTTTTTCCCCTCCTTTGTTTTTTTCTTTCTCCTTTTTGTTTTAGAAGAGGTCCATCTAATGCTTTGTATCCCAGAGCAACTTTGCAGGCATCACTGAACACCTGGTGCAAAGCAGGGTTTGTTGTGTTACTGAGGGCAACAGGGTTTGGTGTTGCCAGAAGGTAGTAGGCTCCTCAACTTCTTCCTGTCCTGTGGCAAAGACCACAAGTGGCTTGGTGGGACTACAGAGCCAGGGATGGATCTCGGTCCACACTTTCAGCCTTATTCAAATACTGAGGCAGAGCGGGCAGGGTTCAAAACTGACTGTTGTGGAAACTTGCGGGGGGGGTACACTTGATCTTGCAAGGAGGTTTTCCCTTCCAACCATCTACCTCCCATTTTGTGAGAGGCTTCCCTCTCCTCTCTTGCCCTGCCTCCGATGTTCTCTTGAGCAAGTCAGACTTTTCCCTACAAAACCACAAGCGTTGCCATCTTCAGCAGTACCTGGAAACTGCTAAAAATATCCACGTGACCTGAGGGACTGCTGGTACAGTTAAAAGAGAGCTCTTCCATGGGACAGGACCATCATTTTGATGAGGAAGCAAGATACCTCATGGGAGTCTTTGTGCTGGCCCAGGGGTTAAGGCAGGCTTCACCCTCGAGGTGAAGGCTGGTTAGAGAACATCGTCATCTGCGTCATCTCACCTGGCAGCTGCTTGACCTATGAATAAAGTTTGCATCCATAGGTAGACCTTGCCAGTGGTTTTCCCAGGTCCAAATGTAGTCTTTTCCTTTAGCATGTGGATATTGCGTGACATACATGCTCATTCCCCTTCTGAAAACCCTCTGCCTGTCTTCTCTCACCTGGTCTCCAGAGTAAGCGCTCAGGTGGGAATGTTTGCACACAAGCAGGCTTTTGAAATGCTAAAAAGATGAGGGAGTTTGGCTAATTATTCACCCTAAAGGAAAGGGAAGAAAATCTCTAAAGGCTTGTCGTTAAAATACAAACAAACAACCCCGTTCTTCTAATCAGTATTCTTTGTAGCAGTTGTAGTAATGTCTGGTTTAAATATTGGGGGAGGAATTGTATTTGGAAAAAATGGTCACAGCAAAATGTTTTTTCCTGTACTTGTTTGTGTAATATTCTCCTAATTCCTTGTAAATAGGCACGACATCATCTAAAGATATTTCCTACAAAATGTAATTACTTAGAATGGGGACCTTTAATGCAGATATTAAAAATCAATGACTGCTTTGTGTTTTCTTTAAATGATGCTGTTTAGCATTGTTTGTATTGTGTAATGCATGCGTTGCTCTGCATTATCATAATATGCTCAGTTTTTTTCTCCTGCCACAGAGCAAGACAAGTTTTCTGTCATCTGCTGACTTCTTAATGTATCTCCAAAAGATTTTATAAAAAGTGTATTCGGAGTCATGTGTATGAACTATAACTGCCAGTGTGGAAAAAAAAGGAAGCAAGGCAGTAATGATATAGTGTCATCATAGCTACTATATCATCTGTCTAAAACACCTCTCATCAGCTAATCACAGCTCTTAAAAACCCTTGATTCTGGAATCGGTTTATATTTTAAGCAAGCTTGAATTTTCTTTTAAGAAATTTTAATTTTAATGTATATTATTTGCATTTTTCGGCAAGTTTCAAAGACAATTTTATGTACACATTGAGCATTAAAATAGTTTTCTCCATTGAATTCCCAATGCAGCTGCTGATCTGTTTCTCTGTGCCAAGTTTATTGTTAGTTTGCTTTGTACTGAACTTCATTATGTGAATTTATGTACAATGGGATACTTTGACCCAAAATAATTGTGTAAGGCATTGTATTGCCAGTTTCAGTATCTTGCCACTTTGTATTGCTGGTGGTATCTCTGGATACAAATACTAGCATTTTCCAAAAATTGATATGCAACGCTAGTTGCTCGCAGCTCAGATTGAATGTTTTCAGCATAGCATATCAAGAATATTCTAATATTTATGAGCACATTCAGCAGAATTTTGCTTTACAAATTCTTTTCTAGTGCTGCATGGCAGATACTCTGAATAGGGTGGCAACTCCATGAGTTGATGACTATATTTAGGTTAAGCAACCTACACTTTATTTTCAGGTTCAACAGACTGAACATTATAAACATATCTGTCTCCCTGTCCTCATCTACAAGGCATAGTATTGAAAAAGAGAGACGTTAATGATTTAATACTGATTGTTTTATTCTTTGAGTTTAATTTCTTTACTATAAACTAGATGTACTTGGTAAGTATAAGGCAGCGGGATACCAGAGGATAAAACAGTGGCCTGAAAACATTTCTTTTTCTAGCTTCAGCATTAACCTGCTTATGGCTGTGGGCAAATCATTACCCCCACTTCTGTTGTGCTTTTTGCACTCATAAGATGGGAATAATGACCTTTGGCTTCCTGAAGGCTTCTGTAAATCCACAGATAGAAGAGTGCTTAAAGAAAAACTTATTTAAGTGTTTTATTTAAAAGCATTTAAAAACCCCAGCGTTAAATAGCATACAATGCTTGAAATTTGGGAGGAGCCTTTGAGGGATGAATATCTATAAATCTGGCCACTTCAAATATCCATTGATAGCAAGCCTCAAATATTGTATGATTTCCAGCTGCCCTTTTATTTTTTTTTTTGAGGCTCACTCAGTAATTTCTTGACTTTTTAGTTCTCCGAAGTGAATGCTCTGCTTTCAAAGCAAGTTCCACTTGCTTTTCTCTTGGGAATTATATAGAACAAATCCAATTTGATCAGATTTTTGGTTACTTTCATAACTATATCATGAGAAAAGAATTTGATCAACGTGTGCTGGAATGGAAATCCAGGCAATGAAACATACTGATGTTATAAATGTGCGCTACAGGGACATCCTTCCTCTATTGTGTTTTTTATTCCTATAAATGAATTACAGTAAAAATCACTGTCTTACCTTGAGGGAGTCACATTTCTCATGGAAAAATTAAGGGGGATTTCTTCCATGACTATTCTTACCATGGCCAGTAGCAAGAATTAAATTATAGGGAAGTTTCATTCCGCTTTAACAGACTTTAGAGAGTTTGGTAGGAATGAACTTTGAATTGTTCAGATCATTCATAGGCCTACTAAAGTACTAAAGCCAACGAGGCATGCATCCACATGAGGCATTATCCTTTCATTCTGGCATTTGGGATACTGTTATAATGGGCAATAACAAAGTGCCCTAGATCTCAGTAGGTTTTTCTTTAAATTGTATGCTGCACCCAAGAGAACATACTCAGTTGTATTTACTTTCCTGTTTATCCATACGAAATTTGTGTGAATCTTGGCTCAGTTTGTCTGAGAACTGTTACAAAATGTACAGAGTTCAAGAGTTTCTGGCAGAGGACTTTGGAAGAAGATACTGAGGACTTTGGAAGAAGATACTGTACCACCTGCTTGCACTTGATACTGCTCTACAGTGTCTGCATTTACTTTGTAAATTTATCTGCAAAATATTTTTTTTTTTTCCTTAAGAAATGGTAGTATTTCATATTCTCTGTTAAAAGTCAGCCAAGATGTACGTGCCAATGGGTTGGTAAGAACTATTTACATCAGTGGAGGTCCTTTCATTAATTTCATTTGGGTTTGGATCAGGCTCTGTAGTTATACATTTAGTGATGGTATAATTTAAGAGTAAATTGCTAAACATGTTGCAGAACCTCCTGGGAAGTTCTGGGAACTTGTTTGGATGTCAGAGGTACTTGAGACTCCTTCTGCTGTGTTGGAAGCTCATCTGGGGACACCAAGTGTACACTGTCATTTAAATCACATTGCTGTTTGAATTCGTAATTATTTTTTTTTCCTAATTTTTTTTTTTTTTATTGGTATAAAGCTTTTGCCACAGCTTGTGGCTGGGAGAAAAGAAAGTCTGTTTCTGGGATACGGGCATGTATTTGCCATCTGGTAGCTGAAGACCTGCAGGGGATAGGAAGCCAGAAAGGAACCTTCCTTCTTACTGCTTTTTCTCCTTCTTGTGCTAAGCCACTGTATCACCATCAGTCCCTAGTCGGTACCTTGCTTCATCTAACTGGTAACATCTCTAGTGCTGTTATCAAGGCATATTTCATTCCTCGCTTCCTTCCTGGCCAGGAGGAGAACAAGCACTGAGGGAATAGCATGGGTTGCCTCACACCTCAAGCATGAACATGACGTGACACAGCCTAGCTTGAGCCTCCTGCTGCAGCAGCTCCATGCCAATTCTCTGAAGCAGCTGTGCTTCGGATGGGTGTTTTGCCTTTCCTCATCTTTTTGCAGTGGCCAGGCTGAGAAATAGCTGCTTAATTCACACAAATGTCTTTAAAACACAACAATAATCAAAATAGTTTAAAGAAGCCCAGCCCAGTTCCATTATTTATTAATGTCCACAGCTGCCACTGTCTCGGGTGCACAACTTTGTGCATAGCTTCATAGGCAGTTAATTCCTTTTCCTAAGTAAAAGTGATCTTTTTTCATACTAATAGCATGACATGCTTCCCCAATGTATGCCTAGCCGAGCTAGTTGTTTGTTCTTGTTAGGCTTTAGGACATAATATTAGCTTCTTGGTAAATCATCTTTCTTTTTTTTTTTTTTATTGTCAGCACTTTCATATCCTTATATTAATTTCCAATGACTGTCATCAAGATTGTCTTAATTGAAAAAACATTCACTGTAACTTTAGCAGCTGTTCTACAGTATAAAATCTTGGTAATTGTTTGTGTTCGTTCGATGCAAGGTCGCTGTAATGGAAAGTAAATGGTCTCCGTTAATAGGTGGTATTCTTCCTGCTAGAGTATCTTGTTGCCCATGAGCTGGAATGTGAGATGTCCTGTTCAGTGTATGAAACAGGAGGCAAAAAACACTTTTGAACTCCTACCTGACTTCTTCCTGTAACTTATTTTTTGAAACTGTATTTTGAAACTATCTTATCTTTGACTTTCTGTCTAATTGACCAATTGGATTTGTGACTTAATTGCCAAGTTAATGGAATAAGCTTATTTGTATAGCACTCAGGAACACCCTGGATGATTTATAGGAACATGAAATAAAAAATATTTTCCCATCACTACAAGATATAGCCATTAAGGGAGACTTTCAGAGCTTCTTTTTGTGGTTTGCCAGCTAAAAGCTGTCATTTCCATTAGATCTTAGAACTTAAATCGGCATCTACTGGACGCTATATTCTGCCTGTCCTTTTGCCTTGACATTTCCGCTTATTAATTCCAAATATGTGTGTACATATACATAGACCCTGTTTTATAAGTACCTGTGATCAATCTCAGCTGAAGTGATGTCACTGGTATTCAGCTGGCAGTTTTTGGCGTGCACACAGGAGGCGGGTAATACTTTGGGGAGAACCAAAAGGTAGTGCTAAAGCTGCTTTGCTCATGGTAGTATGGAAGTGTGAGGTGTGTGCTGATGGGTGTATTTGCATGACTGAGGCAAGCTGTCGTGACAAGGAAATGTAAGGGTGTAGTTTCTAAAGTATAGAGTTATTGCACTTGTTTGCTTAATGCATTTTAGTAAGTGATGAGCAATGATGTAATTCAACTAGCATATTTTAAACTATTGAATTTATTTTGAAGGCTTCTGTTTTATGGAAACTCTGGCATCTACTGTATTGACTGAAATTTGAAGTCTTGATCTTTTAAATGGCTGATAATCTTAGATGTGTATTTTTGCCTTCATCTCAAGTGAATCTAAGTTTCTGGAAAATATACATCTAGGCATTGCCTCTACTCAGAGACACATGATTCCTCTTTCCCAGCTGTTGCTTTTTATGGAAGAGGTTTCGGTCTTTCTGCAGAGGTATTGCCTCTGGCACTCTCTGTATGCAGCTCCACTTTCAATGATGCTGTTGTGGCTTTCAGCAGCTTCACAACTATTTCCACTGTTTGAGTTTCTGATACAAAATTACAGCTGGCTACCACCTTCTTTTCTTTAGGGAAAGTTCTGAAAATGTTCTCCAGAAGTTACAAGTAGTTATCTGTAGATATCTTCAATTGATTGTAATGAGGGACAGATGTTCATTTGTCTTAAGAGATTCTTCTGTTTCATCTACGTGTTGGTTTCTCAAGCCAACACAAAAGTTTCAAGTAGCTGAATATGTTTGGATTTGCTGGCTACACCTGACAGCAGTTAGAGACAGAGCAATGTGCAGTGGTGTTTGAGGTAAACAGGAGTTGAAAGAGAGGTTCATGAAATTTTAAATACTGATGGGGACTTGCAGCAAAAATCTATGGATCTTGTAACTAGGGAATCAGTTCTTCAGTGTTAGCTAGAAGAGCCCATTGGGAAGAGCATCCTAATACTGGTTTGGTTTTTTCCTTCCTCTCTGACAACTCTTGAACATACCTTACATCAATTTCTTTGACTTTTATTCTGCAGTTTATAATAAGAGAATTTGAGAGTTGGAAAAGTTACCATGGTTTATTAGTTCTTTTTTTCTTTCCTTTTTTTCTCTTAACAACTCAGAACATTCTGGTATATTAAAAAAAGGCAGGGGCCAGCTGTCCCTCCTGAAGTCATGCTGTCTATATCATCTTTCTGGCTGGGGCTTCTGTCCTCTTTTTCCTGGCCAGGCAAATCCTCTGTAGAGAAAGAAATACGTCTTTGTGCCTTGGAAGCAAGCCACATCAAATGGAGGATCTGATAGCCCTTTCTGCTTCTTAGTGCCTTTATCTCTTTTCCATGATTCTTCATATTTTAAGAAACAGTGATTTTTTTTTTTAATTTATTTTTTTTTTAAGCTGGAAGTTTCCTACTTCCTTACAGTTTCTCAGTTGAAAGCTTGAGCAATGCTTAACAGAAGATGAAGCAGAACTGTTTCAGTTCTCCCCTTTCCAAGACACAAGAATGTAAATTAAACTGAAAATGCAGTTTCTATTTTATATAAACATATATATGTATATGAAAAAAAATTGTCTAAGGATTTTGTACCATACTGCAGTGAAAAGATGCTATAAATAATTTCCCTATGACTTGGTAACACTTTTGTATCTGAAGAGTTTTTCTTTACTTTTTCTTGTCATTTTGGTGGAAACCTCAGAAATTATTCCAGAATTTTCTTTTTTTTTCCAAGCCATCTAATCATTTCCTTACACTTTTTACTTGATCAGTAACCTCAGGTTGTTGAGGCTGCAGGTTAGGAAATCTCCCCCTTCCCAAGACAGCAATCAGCGAAGACTTATTTACATTTCTGCATAGGTACTAAAACTTCTGAAGTTTTCTTTTTTTCAGAAGTGGTTGTAATAGGCTTATTAATAGATAATATAGGTATATTAAGTATCTATATTAAGATATTAAGCACTGTAAATTATTTGGTGGTGTCAGAAATTGTAGAACAAAATATCTGAGGCTACTGAAGAAATGTCTTTATTCTTCTGTTGATTTGTCCAAGAAAAAGAATTTGTTGTACAGCAGTGAATAATCTGCATTATCAAATAGGTCCCGTTCCTGCCAGGCGCCGGGTGCCCTTCATTTCTTTTTGAAGCCAAAAGGGATTCAACATGTTGCAGCTTGGACAGTGCTGAATACTAATGTCTTGATATCTGGTAGATCATTAGTATTTATGTGTAAAATGGAAGCAAAATTAGTTTTGACCTTTAGAGCTAAGTCAAAAGGTTAATCCATGTCCATTTCCAATTTGGTGCATTAATTGCTCCCTTTCCTAATTGTGCGTAGGACAATAGTTTCTGTTCATTTCAGAGGTAAATCAAACTGTAGGTGATGCTTTGCATTCATAATTTAGTTGTTTGTTTTACTTACAAGTGAATTCCAAATCACTGAATGTGTCTTCACAGGTTGTGTTTAAAAAAAAAATCAGTATTTCTGATTTTTTTTTTTCCCCACCCCAAATCAATGCATGCATTCTGCCTAAAACTAGTGGTATGTGATATGCTTTATGATACACAGAGGACAAAAATAAGTCTATGCATTTTTCAGTTACTCAAGTATTGGTATTCTTGGCAGCTCTGAATAGGGGGAAAAAATGCCAGCATGAAATTAATAACTGTTTTTGTTTCTGTTGTAGCTACACTGTACACATCCTGCATATTGTTGGGTATATTTCTCAACAGCAGCGTACCAATATTCTTTGAGCTCTTTGTGGAGACAGTCTACCCTGTTCCAGAAGGAATTACCTGCGGAGTTGTCACCTTTTTGAGTAATGTGTTTATGGGAGTGCTTTTGTTTTTCCTCACATTTTACCATACAGGTAAGAAATATAAGCTACTTTGAAAATAAAATTCTCCATTAAGACATACCCTTGTCAGTAAAGGGAGGATTTGCACATACAATTTCTGTTAATAATCAAATGTTTGAATCCCCCTATGTAGCAGCAAAGGAGAATAACTTTAATTGTTCTTTTCTATATGCATGCTAATAAAAATGAAATGCTTTAGTGCAAGATGCATATAGTCATATTCCACTTAGAATTTGCTGTAGCCAGAAACCTTCAAGATACACACTGTTGTCATATTTTTATAAAAGCCTGGGTAATGTGACCATTAATGATGTTTGTATCTGTGGGTGTTCAAAACCACAATAAAACTAAGCCAATCTCATGCTTTGGGGTGTAACTTTATTGCCCAGGAAGGGCAAAGAAGAAATGCTCCATTTCTGGTCAGCTCCATTCAGTGGGTTGGACATACCATTGCAGGGGAGAGAGCATCCGTTGATCACTGCTCAAAGATGAAATATTCATTCCTTTAGATAATCCAGTGGCCTAATCAGGCACAACAGTGGTTTGCTTGACATTTTCATCAACTTCTTCAGACTTTCTCAACTCTTAAGTATTATTTGCTTCCTCATAACTCATAATCCTAATTTTCAACTTGCTATTTACTAGGCTATAACATATATTATTACTTTAAGGTGTAAAATAAGAACCCATCTTGCTTTCAAAGGGAAGTGGTCTTTATTAATGGTTTTCAAACGTGCAGATTTTTGGTTTGTATTTTGTTGCTGTGGTAAACATTTGCTTCATGATGCAAAATTTGTAAAGCAGTGTTTTACTTCTGCTTTGAAAGCATTAGAAATTGTGAGCTTTTATATATTATCATGAGTGCCTGTACTTCTTAATATGGTGTGTTTTATAACCAAGAGGAGACTGACAAATTTCAGAATGAATTGTGCTTGAAATTATGAAGGTTACAGCCTGGGGCAAATTTTCAGTGTGGTTTTTGTGTGTTTCTGCCAGGGAATCACAAGCAGGCTAACAACCCTGTTCCAAATTGTGGTCTGTGAACACAAACTGAGAGAAATGTTTGGGGTTTTGGTTTTCTGGGTTTTTTTGATACTGACATTGAACTGCATCATTGTAAAATCTGAATTCCATCCCTGCTAGCCTTGGTTGGCATGATGTTTAGTCTTTACGTTTTAAAGAATGCTTTTATGATTCATTGGTGTGAACTTTGTTCACATATACTATTATTTCCAACATTTAGAACTGAACTAAAAAGATTATGCAGAATATTCTGAGAATTTTTTCAGCATTTTTCAGAGTAACAATCCAGTGTTTAGAATTACTTCATAATTGAGGATGGGAATACAGTGTCTAACTTCTGACTGAAGGAATATGATAAAGTAAACTTGTTCCCTTATAAATAGGGTATTTGGGCCCATTTTTTGTCTCTAGTATTTCTTTCCCTAGCAGGTATCAGTACATGCAGGTAAGGATAAACCTGAAAGTAGTATATTCATACACTTGGAAGATTTTCCCTATTTCTTCAAAGGAAAAAAAAAATATATATAAAGTAATTTGTGCTTAGGACAATCCATTCTCCATGATCTCACAAATGATCAAAAGTACAAGAGCACACGTGATCACTGGGAGGGATCAATGCCAGTGGGTGCTATTGGCTCCTTTGATAAAAAAATCCTTTAGAATGTAGATAACAATCTTAAACATTTGTCTTTCATTTGATTCAAATACATCTTCTAATGGCATTTAAGAAGCTTGCAGATAAACCAGAACTCAGTCAAATTCATCTTGTTCCCTCGGTCTTGCTTTTTTAGGCCAAATAATCTTTAGTAGTTTTAATTCGGATTTCTCTCTTTTCCTCTTCATACTCTGATATTGTAAAGGCTGTGAAAGAGCCAAGTCCTGGAAACTTTCCAGTGCACTGAAGGTTTTTGGTCCAGCTAGCACGGTGGAGATGTAAACCTTTCCAAAGCTCAGCTTCCCTGCTGGTACTGTGCCCTGAGACCCAAAGCCACAGCTTCTGGATGCAGTTTCCTTTGCCTTTTCTGCAGGGACTTCCAAGTGAAAAACAAAAGCAAATTGACCTGGAGGTTCACACAATCAATGTGTTAGTGTGTATCGCCCATGCTGTCACAAATTCTGGATTACAAAAGACTCGAAGGATTCACAAGTTAAATTTGGTCTTTTAGAATATTTGGGTTAAAGTCTGTTTAATCCAGTTAAGCAAGAGTATTATAAGGAAAATAGTAGCAAAGCGTTTGCCTATTGACTTCTGACATCATATAACATGGTCTTCTCCAAGCCTACAAAAATTTTACTAAGGTTTTAATAAGATTACTGCCTAAACAAATCTGTAAGGGTTTTTGCTGGATGAGGGAGGGTGTTGTTGAAGGTTACTGGCTTTGGAAGGTTGATTTTTTAGGTTTTCTGACTTTTGTCCTTTGCATTGTGTAATATAAATTGTGCTTTTTGTTTTAGCAATATAAATTACAGATTTAAGAAAGTAGTAGTGCTGAAGTCTTGATTTTGATTAACACAGACCTTGAAGGAGAGTTTAGATCCTGTAAAAATAAATAAATAATAATAATAAAGGAAACTTAGGGAAAAAAAGATAAAACACCATCTCCAGTAAAATTAACGTTTCTTCAGTAAATTGACAGATTTAAAAAAAAGGAAATTGTGGTGCACTTCTTTAAAAAAAAAGAACTGAGTAAAACTGCTAATTAGTAGTCAAATATCAGACGATAGGATTTCTTGAATGTGGAACACAAGCTTTTAAGAGCAGTACATTACGTGTAACAGCTAAAAAGAGGCTTCTGAGGAGCTGTTTGTGCAACTAGTTTCAAATTGAATTGATTGTGCTACTCACAAGTTTCTTCTGAGCGATTGGTTTTCCCCCCTTATACCTTGTAGCAGGTTTGATTCAAAATCAAATCCTGCTTCTTCTTACGCTTTTAATTTGTTTTAGTTTTCAATCCATAGAAATCAAAGAATTAATGAGTAGAGTCTTCAGAAGTGGTTTATTCTCCGTTAGCAATGATAGATTTCCTCCCCCCGTTCTCTCCACTGACAGTTTGAATAAGGAGGATTAACATTAGCTGGAGGCATTGGTTTTACATATATATATAAAATATATATATTAATATATTTATATATAATATAAATATTAATATATTTTACATATATATATACACACACACACATAAGGTGTCCATGGGGAAGTCTCATAGACCATGTTAACCATGTATCGATCGAGAGCTGTCAGGATTTTGTTCAGAACACAGCGATTTCCTTCAAACCCGCCATCAGTGAAAGTTTTGGTCGTTTTAAACACGGAACATGTTTGATAACTCTGAGGTTGGGTCTGTTTTCTGCTTTACAGAGTTTTCCTGGTTCAACTGGTGCCTGCCAGGATCATGTCTGCTCAGCCTGCTCCTCATCCTGTGCTTCCGCGAGTCCTACGACAGACTCTATCTTGACGTTGTCGTCTCTGTGTGATAATGCCGGACTGGTGAGGGGTTGGAAGAGACTGGAAGTCAGCTTTGCAGTCTGCACATCTGCCTGGATTTGCACAGCTGAACAGCAGAAGAGCAAAGAAATTACAAGACTTAATCGTGGTTTTATTAGGGTGAGGGACAGTCTGTTCTTACGTTCAAGACCACCTTGATTTGCGATAAACGTGGAACTTGAGTGGTGATAATGATGCTGAAATGCACAAAGATAATATATAGGATGTACAGGTCCTGGTGCCAGAGCTGGGGCTCTCTATTTAAAAAGCTGTTGATGTAGCAGTGAGGTGTACAGTTGTGTGTGCGTGTGTGTGTGCCGACTCACGGTTATACACACTGGGGTACCAGTAATCTTCAGAGTCTTCTATCAGAATAGAAATAGTGAATAATCTTAACAAAAGATTTAAAAAAAAAAAGGGGAAAAAAAAAATCTTTTTTTAAAGATCTCTCTTTTAAATGGCTAGTCATTTATATAATGAATGTCCATTAAACAGTTAAACTAAAATGATTTGGTGCTTGTACACTACATTTACATTCTAATAAAGTGATTTCTGATATAAGACACTGGTACCGGGGTTTTTAGCCATACTAAATATCCCAAACAATCCTTGCAGTGTTGTTAGAGGTGTTTGTTATCACCCTGGAGCACATCTAAACGATAGCTTTAGCTGCCACTGAAACCCAACTTGCACCCGCAGTCGCCTCTGAAATACCACCATGGTTCTGTATGTCCTGAATATGGAGCATCTGTGGTATCTCAGAAGTTTACTGGAGAGTCACTCTTGGTAAATGTTGCTGTTTTAAAGGCCACCACTGTGTCACGTTTTCATCCCCCATCTCCGGTACTGCCTTTTTTACTGTGAAGACCTGTTCATGCCACTGAATACTGTGGGTGTGGATGTCCAAGTCCCACTAGTTCCCTTCTGATACTCTAAGGTGTGTGTGGTTTTTGGGATTAGTTTATGACTGAGGGTGACGAAACAATATTGTTTGTTAACCCAAGTCTTTAAAATCACTGTTTCCTAAAAAAAAAAATCTTTCTTGTTGATGAGGCACTCTGATGGCGAAATGACAATGAGTTTGACAATGAGAAATAACTCATGAGTTTTGGCATAATATGGGAAATATAATGCCAGCTCTTTTTATCAGTACTAACCTGTGGTCATTCTGGCCCTTACTTGAACATAAATATTAAAGACACTTTGAATAGTTTTTTAACTCAATTTTAAACCTGCTAATAATTTCTTAATTATATTCTTAGATTTCAGTTCAGCATCATTTACAGTATTTCCATGTGTGTGTTCTGTGCTCTGTGTTAGGGGTGTGTGTTTGTGTGTGTATGTGTGCGTATTTATATCTATGTATACACAAATAAAACTTATATATAAAAGATTTATATATAAGTTATAAAAGGGTATGTGTTTACATAGGTTTATTTTAAGTAATCGCATCTCTGGATGGTGGTATGCCACTGTTTGTAACTAAACCAGTCACTGCCGTGAATGGAAACGCATAGATACGCTGTCTGCGACATGAATTTTTTTCAGGGGATGAATGATTTCCTATTGTAGCAATTTTATCGCAAGGAGGTGCATGCGCATGTTGGAGGAGGCTGGTGTGCAGGGTTCTGAGTCCACAGAAGTCTGAATCAAACGCCCTTTGCTCCTGTGCAGGGCTCTTCTCTGCCACCCTGGGGTGACACCAACACTTGTAAGCTCAGTCAAATAAGCCCTGAACTGAGCGCTACCTTTCAGACATGGATCCGTTCATTCTGTCTGCTCTTTTTTTGCAGAGAGAATATGCTACTCATACGTTTAACTCAGGAGTGTATCTGTGCAGTAAAATAAAACAAGCTGTTCCTTGCTTTTATGTTTTCAGAGCAATGGATGTATTTACTGTAGTAACAGAAAATTGACTTAGCTTATTGCCTATATCAGCTACTAAATGATCTTTTCTGTCTTGAAGCAGGGTCTTTATAGGAATGGAACTAACCTACATTGGGATAACTAAATCAATCTAACCAGAACTTTCAGATCTGCTGGCATCATCCTCTTACTGTTATTCAGATGAATGGTATTAACTGTCCAAGTTCTTTTTACTGTGTTTTAGTGCCTGGAATAGTTGCTGTATCCAGTAGCTGCTGCTACCTATTGTCTTCTGAAACCAAGGATTGCTTGCCAAGAGTCTGATTGGAGTTGCATTGTCATGGCAGAACTGCAAGCTCGGATGACTCTTCAGAGCTCTGCTTCTGCAATTTACTGTAGCTATATTAAGATTAAAATTGTACAGCTCAGGCACTGTCCCGAGTGACAGAGATTTCTAATCCTTTCACCGTCCTGACTATTTTAAGATGGAGAAGCACTTCAGGCAGTATTCAGACTATAACCTATTTTGCCTCTGTTCCAGAAAGCATTGAACAATTCAAAATATTTGTCAGTGCTGCCAGATGCAGACTCTCCGTACAGTCAAGGCAGAAGAGCAAACATCTTGTTTTACACCCTGTTGATAGTTCTTCTGAGTCGGTATGAATTGCTCACTGCTCTCCTGAACTTTGATGCTTTGGTAGAAGTTTCTGTGTGGTGGGTTGACCCTGGCTGGGCACCAGGTGCCCACCAAAGCCGCTCTATCACTCCCCTCCTCAGCTGGACAGG
>NW_010972437.1:22436370-22544633 GCF_000737465.1 Haliaeetus leucocephalus
CCACCCCTGTAGCCCTCCTGCTACCAAAACCTTGCCATGCAAACCCAATACACTGTCTGTCTTGAGCACTGTAGCATGTGGTCTTAATTGCAGCCCTCGATGCCTCTGCACCAAAATAGAGACATTGTCCAGCGCTGAGTGGCATGGCAGGGCTCTGCTGGAGACCTGCGCTGAGGTTGCAGGCAGCGTTCTGCAGTCAAGGCTCAACCAGAGTTCCCAGCAAGTGTGACAGAAGTCTGCCTGAGTGAAAACCAAAGGATTGCTCCCAAATCACTTAAGTTGTGCAGGACGCTGCTGCATTCCATGCAGTGTTCAGGCTTTAGGATCTTATTAGATTAGCAAGTCTGGCTCAGGATGGACATGAGGATTGCAAATGTGCTTGCTGAGATCTCTGAAAAATATTTTATCCCCATCTGTGACCAGCAGCAGCATCCTTCTGTGGAGGAGCAGTCCATTTCCTGTCAGTAACCCAACTCGACCCTTGGGAATATTTTTTGAGAAGGGTTATCACTAGGTCCACCCTTGTTTGGATTTACGAAGGGTCTGAGCTGTCAGGACTCTGCACTTTATTAGAAGTTAGAATTTGAGACTGCAGGGAGAGCCCTAAGCAGTGCTGATACAATCAGCAGCAGTGCAGAGTGGGCTCAAACCAGTTAATATTTATCTTATTAATTAGTGAAAGTTCTAAGTCCCTCTCACTTTTGAGTCGGTAACAACAGGGTTTTTATATCTAAATGAGGCATTACCTTGCACTGCCGCAGAGCAGCTGACCTTGGCTGCTGCTTGGCCTGTGACTTGCCGGCAGAGGAAGGTGCCCTGGGAAGTCGCACTATTTGCTTCTCTTCGTGGCCTGTAAGTTCACGGCCCTGAAGAATATGCTTTCCCAGCAGTGCAGAGCCTCATAACATACAAGTATTTGTGCTAGGTTTTATATTGAAAATGCTAGGAAGGATGCTCTGTAGTGACCACACTCTCTCAATAGTTCTTAAGTATGGGCCGCTCCTCAGGTTTGTGCTTGGCTTGGTAACAACTCTCAGTTCAGCTTCCAGTGCTGCTGGCATTTCTTCTTGTGAGCTGTGGAGCTGTGCTGGCTTTCATGCTGCTAATGAGAAAGCTCAGGGTTAGTAGACGTAGGCTCCACTTACGGCACTGTTTACTGTTTCTTGTCACTGCTGTTACCCATTAATTTCCTTTTGATTCCTTCGCCTTCCCGCGAAGCTGGAAGCTTCCCTGAGCTGGAGGTATGAAGACCTTGTATGCTCCCAAGCCAATTTTAGAGGGATGGGTTGGCCGACTGTGTACTTAATATGCATAAAAATAGTGATTTTTAGAAAATCATGCAACCTGAAAGAAAGTGCAGACCCAAAGGATTTTATACATATGTGAGAAGATAGTCTGTTATGAGCAGACTATAATTTGCCTGAAACTTGTAATTTTAGCTCCCACACCTAGAGAGGCCAAGCTGATAGGCACCATGCCTGTTAGGTATTCAGGTTCACAGCATCATGGAGTTATTCCCAATCATCTGACAGAGCTGAAATGAATGGGAGTGGGACATCTTTAATCTTGGAGGGGGTTGGAAAACCCCAGGCTGCGTCAGTGTTTGCACTGGTAACCCGGGGGAGCGCCATGCTGATGGACTGAGTAAGGGGAGGGGGATTTCCAGAGGGCATTTCAACACTGAAAGACTGCGTTGAGTTGATTGAATCCATATAAAATTTGAAATTTTGTGGTGACAGGGTTATTAATGCCTGGCTTGTTCTACAGTAAACTTAGCAAGTGGCTGTGTAGCCTTACACTGCAATATAAACAAGCTGAATTGATTGATATGCATATATTGGCTGTTACTGGAAATTGAAGTGCTGTTTAATTGTGAGGATTGACTGAAATATGAATGGGAATTACACAGTTTGCACAGTGGATATAACTGTCCTGTAATACTGTGACAGGAGGGTTTTAATTGTTCATTTTCATTTCTTCTATTGAGTCACTTGCAAATATTTAATAAGTATCTATGACAAAGACATTTTTATGTTTCATTAGTTTTGAGGGGTTTTCTTTTAGACTAAGTATGGATTGTTGTAATAACTTGCCAAGACAACTGCTACACTGGTACGAAAGCGTACATGAATATTTGGTATCGATTTGGTATTTGATGTTGGTGCCGTCATTCTCGGTGTTAAAGTGCCAGGCTTGGGGAGCAGGGATGTGGTGTGTGCCAGGAGGCAGCAGTGCTCGTGGATGCACAGCTGTGCAAGGGTAGATGCTGACCCTGCCAAAATGAACAAGCACTTCATCATCTTCTGTGGGCTCCAGCATCAGGGCTGGGAGGAGAAGGGGGGCATGTGGAGGGGGAAAAGCCGCCTCGTGGCTGCTGCCTCCCTTCCGACAGAGACAGCCTCCAGGCTTACTGCTTCACATGTGAGAGATCGTAAGTATCAACACAGGCTTCATTCATTTCCCTGCAGCCATGACTGCTGCGAGGTGGGTTGTAGGTGGCACAGGAATATCTGCCTGCCTTCCTCCAGGACTGTCGTTTCAGATGGCAGAGGAGAATTGCTGCAGAGCAGGTGGCAGCCCCACTAAAGTCAGAAGATGATGTCAATCTGCATATAATTTTTGCAGTTTGTGTTTCAAGACAGATGAAACTAATAAATAGAGGAAGAAATGTAACTCTGTCCAAAGTTTTGACAAGCAAAAGCAAATATTTGCACAGATGTGCTGGCTCCTGCCTTTTACTTGGGATCACAATGTGTTTGGAGCGATTCATGCCCACCCGGAGCGTGGACCCGGTCCCACAGCCCCAGCACTCCTCCTGCCGCTGCTCAGCACCCAGCAGCAATGCGGGAAGCTTCGTGCCTGGGCTGGGGGGGGCAGCGGTCGGGGCAGAGGGGGAGAGGGGAAGCACTGCACTGCAGCCAGGATGCCCAGAAGGTGCAACGTTGGTGGGCGCCTGGGTTATTTGCACAGAAGGGATGTCTTCTGCAGCCCAATTTTAGCAGGGTCTCATTTTTTACTTCCTCAAGAAGGAGGTTCTGACCTTCATTTTATGTTTGTGATGTGATTTGTTCTACAGGAACAGCTATGGCTCTGGCACATGGCGTAGAGGCGCTGGTTTTCCAAGGTGTGGCAGAGAATGCAGGTGGGACTTTCTCCCTGCAGTAACAGCTTTTCCTTCTGCAGTCTCTTTCCCCACTGGCTTCCCCCATGTGATTTCTGTGTTTGTTTTATCTGGACAGACTCATTGCACTCACTTTTTATCGCTACGTGAAGAAAATACCATGAGCAAACCTTTTTTTTTCTTTATGGGGAGCTTTTCCCTTTAGGCTCAGGCCACTTCTTCAACCTTAGCCCACCTGCTTGTAAAAGCTAAAAAACCCCAACCCCATGTTTTTCTTTGCAGAGGGGATGTGCAGGTTTGTGTAACGCTGGGACGGGTAGTGAGAGCCTGGGTGCTGCGCTTGCTGGGTCACAGAGCTGCTCGGGGGCTTGGGGAAGGGATGCTTGTGTGGGGGGTGCCTTGGTCCCCAAGGTAAAAGGAGAGGGGGATGCCCCATGTCCCTCCCCAGGCAGGGACACGCAGCTGTCAGGGCTGGGAAGTGCTTTGGGATCCTGTGAGGGACGGGGGCTGGAGCAGGGTGTGGGAAATACCCTGTTTAATGGGCTGCGTGTCCTCAGCCTTGAGACTTTTGTGGGGAGTGCAGACCCTGGTTTTCTCTGCCTGGTCCGCATAATCTGTAAGGCATAGACAGTATGTACTCCATGGATAGAAAACCCCTCTGGCAGGACAGGTTGCATTAACAAACTGGTGGGAAATAGTTATGTTTAGGGAAGGGATGCTCAGAGAGCCAGTCTGCCTGGAGCAGTCAGGGGGTGCGGTGCCCCTGGGCTGTATCTGGCTCTCTCTGGACGCCCTGGATGTGCAGTCAAAGCTGCAAGAAAACAAGAGCTGGTTCCCTCGCCCTGGCCCCTGCCTGCACCTCTCCTGCCTGCATCTCTTCTGCCTGCCCCAGCCTTCCTGCTGCCACCCGTCACCTGGGCTGAGCAAGGCCGGCAGAGCTGCAGGGCGTCCCCATGGGCGGCCGGCCACCAGCTGCTGCTCCCCCCCAGGACAACGATGTATTTTCCAGATATATTTATTTTCTCTGCCTATGATATTTGCTAGATTAAAACCTCTTCTTCCTCTACCAAGTTTAACGTCTTCCACTGTGCATTTTAGAAACAAGTACTTGATAAGGTGGAAAAAACAGCTTTTAATTATGTGACACACCTAACAGTTGGGTTTTTTGAACTGCATGAACATATGGAGAAGGAAGAGGGTTTTACATGTTGGAGAGCATCTTTGTAAACTATCCTCGACCTGTAAGACTGTTCAATTTTACTGGAGTTTGTATGCATTTTACTTTTGTAATTTTTTTAAATGATTTGATAAAATTTTATTTTAGGGCAAATTCTACTTTTTGTATGCAATATTCCAATGTGATGTACTTTTATTTTTAAGAAAATAATGTTGAAACCACTATATACTTGTCAATGTAACACATCCACTGTGTCATTTCTTTTTAAAACTGGAATCTGACCACGAAGTGCGTGTTACTTTACGTACTGGTTGTTGCACATTAAAGAGGTTTACTCAGATGTGCTGCCATCACTGTTCATTAATTCCAAGAAAATACAAGGGAATAGTTTATTTCTGCTATATCACTGAAAACTACTGCAGATACTGCTACGAAATGGGAGTTGCTTAGTCCAAATTAATGTAGCTTCATCCAATACCCAACCCAGTCAACAGAAAGATTTCCATCGCTTTCAGTGGGGTTTTAGGGTGGTGGTCTGGCACTGCTGTTGGGCTGAGGGTCCCCACGGACCGAGGGATGCAGGGGGTGGGCTGGGGCAGTGGGGTCCCCAGGAAGCAGGGGACGGAGGGAGGGGGAGGCACGGGTGGCGGTGGCAGCCCCCGCTGCCCCACCACACTGTCCCAATTCTGATTTCACACCCTGACTCACCCAGGCTCACAGCTCGGGACGCTGCAAGCTGGTTGATTTTGCTGGTTCCCACTGTTAACGTCTCTGTTCGGGCTTTTGGAAAGGAGACCCTTTGTAATAACCTTCCTTGTGTTTATTCTGCACTTAATTGAAGCGGCCCCAACCCAGGATCTCTTGATCCATGTTTATTTTCTAGGACCAGCTCTTCAGTAACGCCCTGACTACTTACCAGGGCAAGTTTAAAATAGCCTCACATCCTATTAGTGCTGGGAAGAAATCTGTCAACTCTTGTATCGTGGAATATCTGGGCCCCACTATTCTTAGCAACAGTCTCTTTCCAGGCTATATATGGGAGCTTAAGGCTCCTCTAATGATACAGTTCCCGGTTGTATTTATCTTTGCAGTGTTACAGAAATCTCCGTCCTTGGTGGGACGAGAGCTGATCCGTCCCCCATCTCAGATCTCTGGTCCATCTCAGATCCCTGCCATAGTTTTGTGTGTTAGTGAACCCTCTATGCTCATCCTTTCTCAAAGAGATTTTTTTTTTAACCTGGTTTCTGTTTTATTTTTGCTGTTATTAAAATCTGCTGTCTCCCTAGCATATAAATGACATTTATTCTCTCTTTCCCGATGGCACATCCTTGCTGGGTGCTCGCTGGTGGCTTCCTCTCCAACCACGTTGGAGTCGGACATGGGCAGACGGGCCCTGTGGGAGCACCTGGGCTGGGGGCCGGGCTGGGTGCAGGCACTCAGTGTTGTGTCCAGATGTGCCCAGATGTGGGGGAGCCACTCACAGATACCTCGTGTCTCTTGGCCGTGGGACCAGCAAGAGGTGGGGGGAAAAGTCAGGGCCACTTGTAGATACCAGGTATGGGTGTCTTGGCATCTCTGGGCTGCAGTCCAGCGCTGGGGGATGCTGACTTTGGGGAAGAGCAGCAGCAGCACCCAAATGCAGGTGGGCCTGCCTTTATTCTCCTGCCAGGGCTTGCAAGAGCTGAGCAGCCGTGGTGCTCTACCTGCTCCAGGAGCACAGTTTGGGCTGCAGCTGGGGAGTCCTGTCAGGAACCAAGGCATTAGCCTTTACCTGACACATGCCACTGACGTTACTCTGCACCCCCTGCCATATGAACACAAACTTGCAACCAGGAATTTTTTTTTTTTTTTTTTTGCTACAGCTTGGGCTTGAGGAGGCAGAGGGGAAGCCCCAGAGCGTGCACCATGCCAGGACTCCTCATGCAAGCTGCCAGGAGCAACATGCTCTCCTCTCCTGGTGCGGGCCAGTCACCCAGTGAAGTCATCCTTGGATAAGGGCTGCAAAAACCACCTTAACTCTTTGGGAGCCAAATGAGCATGGGACCACAGCCCCATGGTGGTGGTGCAGTCCCGGCTCATCCCGCACTCTCAGCAGGAGGCTTTGCAGCAGGTCCCGTGGCTGCAGCGAGGTTTCTTTTGGGGAGCTTTCCGCTTTGCTCCATATCTGCAGGCAGGTCCTGGGGCTGGAGGGACCCTGCTGGTGGCACCAGGATGTGCTGGACCACTTCCCTGGGGGCTACACGGGCTGTGCTGTAAGTGTATCCTTCTGTCCGTCCGTCTGTCCATCTGTCTGCCTGGCCCTAGACATACAGCTGTGGTAAGTACCTGGGTCAGGCACTAAAATGCAGTGGGCAGGGGATGCAAGCCTCCCACGGGCAGCACATCGGGAAACACCGCCTTGGTGGGACCCCGGTGAGTGGGGCTCAGGCGAGCGCAGGCGGAGGAATGGTGGCAGCCGACGAACCGACCCCGCCGTGTTCTGAACCTCAAACTCTCCTCGGGGCTCTCCTAAACCTGACTTTGATTGCAGAACCGAGGGTTGGGATTATGGATGTAGCTTTGCGGTTGAGTTTTGGTGCTGAAAGAGCATCTCTGGTGGGCAAAGGAAAGGGCAGCTCTGGAGGGTTTGTGGTGAGCTGATGAGCAGCAGAAGCGTGAACTACAACAGCACAACCTCATACAGAAATGACTTCAACTGCGAGTGAAATGCAGAAAAGACCCTTTTGAGAGAGATTTTCAGAATAGGTCTTAGCCTTTGCTAAAGCATCGCAGCTCGTCCTACCTTGTACGCTCACATGGTGCTTAAAGATGATTTTATCTTGGCTGGGTTGGGACTGTGCGTCTCTGGGCTGGCGTGCAGAAGTGATGCTTGGAGCATGAGTCCGCACCTATTAGCTCCAGACCTTCCTTGGCTGTGACAGCACCCGGCATGGTGGGGACTGCCAGGGACCAAGCTGCTGCCCAGGATGGGCGGCCTCTGCCAGGCAGCGAGGTTTGTCTCTTCCAGCGTCAGAGGAGCGATGGATCAGCAGAAGGCAGCAGTAATTGCCTGGAGGCTTTCAGGCAGAAAGCAAGGCTCTCGCTCGCGGACAGGCTAATGTAAGTCAGCATGTAAATTGGGTACAACATAAAAATAATTTCAGCTGAGCTCCTATGAACAAAAAAATGTTGTTGCTAAGAAATGTGAAAACAGAAAACAATAATGTGGCTCCTGCCAGGGTAATAAAGGTGTATCAGTGTTATGCCTGCTCTCTCGTACAGATCGCTTGCTTGTGACAGTAAATTAAGTACTGCAAAAATGGGTACAGTTTTCTCTGTGGCCATTGATGCTTCACATCATGGAAATATCAAATGTTTCTGATGGCTGTTCATTACCCTGCGCTTGAGAGGGAAGCAATCCATTGCTGGCTCCATTATTTCCACGACAGCAAGGAAATGACTATGGGAGGTTTAAAAATGAAAGAATACGGCAAGGTTAGATGTACCGAACCTCAACAGCCTGTTGCTGTTCACTATGGCCAATGCTAACCCCGGGCCTGGGAGACACCACACTGTCTCCGGAGTGATGGACAACCAGGGGTACTTTTTGCTTCCAACTAATTGCTGGTTCATAAACTGTGAAGTTTGACCTTGAAAATCTCCAGAAAACTTACTTTGAAGTGTGACAGTGGTACGGCACAGCTCCTCAGTGAGGAGACACGTCTGCCCCGCAGCCAGAAAGAGCTTTAAGTGTTTACTGAGTACCAGATCTGCTTCAGCTGGTGCAAGGAACCGACGAGTTGCATCCTCCATGTTCTGTACAGATACACACCATGGAGTTGATGGGAGGATGTGGCTGGTGTACAGCATGCAAACGTTTCCTTCTGGTTTTTCTAGTTTTAAAATGAGAGCAAGCTAATCTTACATGTGGTTGAGTTGCTGCCATGAGGTGGTCAATGTAGTGTCAGTCACAACAAAAAAAAAGGTGATATAAACCTGCCCTACAAGCACACCAAGGCAAAGCAGGAAAAGGTGAGAGTCTACCCAGCTGCTGTCAGCCCCCCACGAGCCAGCTTCACATTTTTATCTCAACAAACAAATTACCTTAGCCTGATTCAGTCCTTTCTCCAGAGGAAAAGGGTTTGGTTTGTGGAAATTGTAAGCAGATTGAAGGGTTGAAATCTGACCAAAGACAGACTGTCTGGGGGGGGTGTCCTGGGAAATGGGTTGATGTTTTACCCTACTAGCCTGATTTTCTCCATTTCTGATGATGTAGGGAATTTATTGTCTGTCCTTACCTTACATGCCAGGAGGGGTGGGGGTGTGTGTGGTGGGGTTGTGTTGGGTTTTTTCTTTTGGAAGCAGGCTTGGGCAGCGCTGAGCTCTGCCGCCCTCTCGATTAATTTGAACCTCAGCTTTTTTAAACAGAAAGTGCAATGACAATGCCACAAGTGGCTTTTTATGAATGAACAAAATAAACCATGTCAAAATGCATTTCAACTGTTAGCAAAGCAGCATTTTTAATGAATCTCCAAAGCTTTTGGTAATTGAGCTTTGTGTCTGAGAGCACGTGGTCTTTCGGCTGTACGCTCGAGGGGAAAAAACATATGAGACATCACAGGAAGCGATGCTTTTGTGGGAGACTGTTGAGTCTCATGCACATTGAGGAGGTGCTTTTGCTCTGTGCTGAGCTCCGTGCCGTGGTGGCTGCACTGAGCTGATTTCAGCTGACTCAGGGACTGCCCCTGAGCTTGGGGACTGTCCCCGTGCCCTGCCACAGCAGCACAGCCACATGTGCTTTCACAGCTGACCAAAATGCCTGCATGGGCAGAGGGAAATGCAGGAGTCAGAGCCAGGGCTTGTGATGATGGGAGACTGGGGGTGCTGGTGGGGTTGGGGGGCCACTGGTGGGGATGCTGGGCACTAGTAGGGGTGCTGGGCATGGTAGTAGGAGACCCACTTGGGGCTTTTTTTCATTGCCACAACCTGGCTGCTTTCCGAGGAGGGTGTCTGCACGATGTTCTGCCTGGCCACCGCTCCCAGCAGCGTATGAGGATCACGTATGAAAGAGTCGAAAGCCTTGCTAAAAATCAGGCTGCAGGATATTTCTTACTTCTGCGCTATCTGCAGGACGTGGTGCCTGTTCAGAGGAGGAAATTAACTTGGTCTGACACGACTTGCTCTTGATAATGCCCTGGTGCCAATACGCACCTGCTCAGCCACTCTGCAGTGGTTATAGCTCGTTCATCCAAGTCCTCGCTCTGGCGTTGTCGTGGTTTCAAGCACGACGAAGCCACTCACTCATTCCTCTCCCCCCAGGGGGATGGGTAGGTGAAAATATAGAAAAGCTCGTGGGTTGAGACAAGGACAGGGAGGGATCACTCACCACTTATGGTTACGGACCAAAACCAGGCTCAACTTAGGGAAGAAACAAAATCAATTTAATTTACTGCCAATCAAATCAAAACAGGATAATGAGAATTAAAACCACATCTTAAAACACTTTTCCCCCCACCCCTCCCTCCTTATCGGGCTCAACTCCACTCCCGGTTTTCTCTACCTCCTCCCCCCGGCAGCACAGGGCGACAGGGAATGGGGGTATTCGTGGATGAAAAACAATATGAGCCAGCAATGTGCGCTCGCAGCCCAGAAAGCCAATCGCATTCTGGGCTGCATCAAAAGAATCGTGGCCAGCAGGTCAAGGGAGGTGATTCTCGCCCTCTACTCCACTCTCGTGAGACCCCACCTGGAGTACTGCCTTCAGCTCTGAGGCCCCCAACATAAGAAGGACACGGACCTGCTCGAGTGAGTCCAGAGAAGGGCCATGAAGATGATCAGAGGGCTGGAGCACCTCCCCTATGAGAACAGGCTGGGAGAGTTGGGGTTGTTCAGCCTGGAGAAGAGAAGGCTCTGGAGAGACCTTATAGCAGCTTTCTAGTACTTAAAGGGGGCCTACAGGAAAGACAGGGAGGGACTCTTTAACAGGGAGTGTAGTGATGGGATGAGGGGTAATGGTTTTAAGCCGAAAGAGAGTAGATTTAGATTAGATATTAGATTTAGATTAGATATTAGGAAAAAAAATCTTTACTGTGAGGGTGGTGAGGCACAGGAAGAGGTTGCCCAGAGCAGTTGTGGATGCCCCATCCCTGGCAGTGTTCAAGGCCAGGTTGGATGGGGCTTTGAGCAACCTGGGCTAGTGGAAGGTGTCCCTGCCCATGGCAGGGAGTTGGAAGTAGGTGATCTTTAATGTCCCTTCCAACCCAAACCATTCTACGATTTTATGGTTCTATGAATCACGAGGAACCTTCCGCTTGCTCCTTTTCCTCCATTTCTTATACTCAACCCCTGCCCCGAGTGCTGCCGAAGGCAGGTTGAGGGGGCCGTGGTGCTGCCGCAGTCGCTGCAGTCCCCACAGAAAGCCCCGCACCCTGGCTCAGGGCCCCATGTTTGCCCACGCTGCTGGGGGTGCTCCCCAGTAAATCCCATAGGCAGCAGATGCTCCTCGGCAGCCCACCACCAGCAGCGCAAACCTGAGGCTCTGGCTTAATAAAAAGCCGATGGGGAACCTGCAAGGTAACAAAGTTTTCGCTGTTCACTACACACAGTTAAGAATTAAAGAGGAAAAAGGGTACAGTTGGGATGTGTAGTGAAGGTAAGAGAACAAAAATGCATTGGGGCTACAAGTGAAACTGTTATGTTAATGAATCAAATTAGCAACTAGAAAAAAATATTGTGGTAGATTTTAAGGAAATTGGAAATAGGTTCCAACGTGATAATTTGCTCTAATTGCACGCAGAGGTGTCTTGATGCAAAACAAAACCATTCAGAAATGGCCTCCCCGTGTTATCGTGCAAACTAACTGGGAAAAAAAATCCATCTTATTCACAGCAAGTTTGTTTTTACTGATCTTGTGCCTCTCAATTACTTTTTAATGGTCTGCATTGAAAAGAAATTCCTGTATGCACACTTGAGAATATGAAAACACCCAAATGATAGCTTATGATTTAGTAGGATTAAAGTATTATGTATGCAGGTGTAGCACGTTTCAGGTTATTAGTAATCCAATCTATTTTTTACGACATTATGGTGTAATTTTCTGTATGAAACTTCAATATAAGTCTTGAGCTGTATCGGAACATAAACTAAAATGTTCCTGACTCTGTCACTTTTCATGGTCTTTACTTTGATTAATAAATGCAACAAGAGCTATAACGTTCTTCAATATGAGGCTGCGATCATCTTTCAATCAAAATGTGTCGCTCAGCTTTTTATAACTTTTCGCATCAATATGTAGGGCTTGAGAAGGAGCAGCAATAGGAATTCATTGCAACTGAGCACGTACACCTGAAAGGCTCTGCAGAAGACGAGCGTATTTCTGCTCGCTGCAGCCAGCCAGTCTCCTTGGCACGGTCAGCAGTTGTGTCCTTGGAGACTCGGTGTCACGTGCGGAGAGCTGGGGAGCAGAGGGGAGATGCGTACTGCAGAACTGGACGTGGATTTGGCACCCCAAATTTCAGACGGATTTGATCTTACCTCATTGGGCACCTTACTCAGAAATACCATTTTTCAAATGCACCCCAAGATTGGTGTGGAGCTGTACTCCAACATTCAGGCCTGTGTGGGAGGGGAGTTGAACTGCAGGGACAGACTTTGGCATTATACTCAGTAACACAATTTTGTAACCACATAGTCTACAACTCGAGACAAATAATACAATCCAAACTTGGGCCTCAGGATGCAGCTGGAGGGCAGACAGGGAGGAAGGACGTATGCTGCAATTCCTCATCCCCGCACAAGCAGCTGAGTGAATTTTGCATTTCCCTTGGCCACCAACATCAGGAGGAAGCTCCTCCGCGTTCCCCCCGACCCGTCCTGCCAGCGCAGCTCAGGAGCCCCGGCCCCGTCGCGCATCAGCCACGGAGGTGAAAGAACTCACAGGCTTGCCAGGTTGGTCTGTTTTATTTCTGAATTATTCTTTACATTGTACAATATATAAAAATACAGAGTACCCAAAAAAAATTCACAGTGTCTAAAGGCAGTGATTACAGTCTAGGTCACCTTTATACTAAAGTACCATCAAGTTCAATTGCATAGGAAGGGTGATGTGCCTTCACAACAGAGTCCAATAATACTCTCCAGGTTTTGCTGTTTTGGGGCAAGCGTTCTGTGTTCGCATAATAATTTCCCATGTATCCAAGATCCAGTATTGCATCTGTCACTCTCCCACCTCAGTTACAAGCTAAATACTATCATTTCCATCTCACATACCGTTCGGCCTCCCTGAAGCTTCCTCTGTGGGAATGCTCCTAATTAACTGCATCGCTTTTAAGTATGCGCAGGTTTGGATGTTATCTAAGGGGGGGTATGTGGATGGAAATCACACTGTCATGCAGCTGGCTGGCTTTTATGTTGTTTGATATTTTGGTACTAAAAACATTTTTTTCTTCAGTTATTAATGGCCCACCCATGCCAACCTCTGCTTGACTCCATGGCATGCGAATTAACAGCATCCTGCTCATGGAGGTTTCAGAACTAGAGGAGTGCAGTGTTAATACTTTTCACTATCAGATTTGTTTAAAACCAAATTGCGGCTGGGACTTGCAGAAAGCCAAATGCTGCTCTTACAGCACTGAACCCTCTCAACTAGCAGGGGTGAATTTGCAGCTGAGGCTGGAGGCAGAACGGAAAAAAATCAAGTGCAAGACCCAAACTTACGTTGAATGCTATTGAGCACTTATAGTTGTGGCTATCTAAATAGTGGCTTGCTGGTTTTGCTCCTCCAGCCATGACTAAAGCAGACACTAAAATTTCCCAAAGGGCCCAAAGGAGGGATTTCCAGGCGGAACGGCTGAGACTGGGTAAGCCCCACGACAACCCAGCTCCAGAGAGGTTTCTGTCCAGTTTTGAAGGCTATGGCAATCAGGCAGCATCAAAATTTGTGGATTTGCTCACCTACCCCAAATCTGCTCTTGAAGCTGCCTGAAGTTTCCTCCTACCAAGCTTAAGGGGAAGATTTACCTGTTTGAGTCTGGGCCTTGGTCACGAGGGCATTAAAGTGATCTACTGGGGACAAAAAAAAAAATCCCTCAAACCCAATTTACTGGGTACTTCTCTGTTATGCCAGAGAGCTCCAAGGGGTGCTGTGCCCTGCTGTACACGCAGGCTGGCTCGCCCGAGCGACAGGGCGAGGAATAGATGCAGAGCCTTGGCTGCCAACGCTGGGAGCTCCAGAGACACGCAGGGCACCAGGTGCCTGACTCCCATGCCCTGGTGGCTTTTTGGACCCCTCTGAAAAACCAAAAGCCATGGGCTTGCAGGGTTTCTCTTCCCTAAATGTTGTACTAAAACCTCCTAGTGTGACGATAAGGCAAAGCTTGTAATACCAATCAATAACTCAGAAGGCAGTTGTTAAATTCTTTAACATGGAAGATGACATTTTCCCCGTTCTAGTAGATGATGTCTTTTGCTCTAACGGTACAATATTTGTTACTCCTACTTGCTATTTTAATTTTCTTTGCTCAATTACTCCCTACTTATAATTACAAAAACAATAGAGTGATACACATGAGAGAGTTGGGAGGCTTATTCAGAAAAATATAAGCAGTAACAAGAATCTGTTTCTTAATCATTCTTAACCAGAATGATTTAGGGGAGAATCAGCATTTCTAACTAGAAAAATCAATTTTCTTTTCAATTAAAAAATTATATTTTATTTACCTCAAAAGTGTTATTTTAAACCCAATGGAAAGGATACTAGATTTTTACAGGTTTTTTTCTTCACTTTGTCCCTGTGGAATTTGAATACCAGCACTGCCTTTCTTACTCTAAGTTTTCTCTGCAGGCATTTTGCTAAATATATATATTGTGTGTGTATATATTATAAATATATACTGTATCTATCCACTGATAGATGTATACACTATTACAAAAAAAGAGTAAGTTGTTACACAAACTTTACATTTACATTTTTTATATATATATATATGTATTTATATATATATAACTCTCCCCCCACTACATTTGGTACAAAGAATAAATCAATCTCAGTGGACAGCATTTTTCTCTCCAGGTGGGCTCAACATCAGATTAACACTGGAGGCGTCAAATTGTCTGCATCAGACATGGACTCCATTCCTACTCTCTGTTGATTTCAAACCAAGCATCTCATTTTCTGAACATAAGGCATTAGGAACAGTGGTGGTAAGACAATATGTATTCTTCTCCTATAGTATCTGTACAGTTCATATATTTAAGAGCAGCCCTGGCTCATATACTGAACATCTGAGTGCACCTTTAGAGCAACAGCACCTCTTCTGCTGTGGTTTGATTGTCAAGTGGTTTGTCTATTAGTGAGCCGCACAAGTTATTTCTGCTGGGTGATAGTTGATCAAGTAAAGCCCAACAGCAACGGCACAACACAGCCTGGATAATGCCATAATGCACGCTCCTTCTGGAGGGAGAAAGGCAGCCACTTCCATGGAAAAAGAAAGAAGAATGGCCTAATTAAAGATGTTTCCGCTACATACTTGGCTGTAAGATTTCCATCATATTTTACATACTGTATACTTGAATCCTATCCAAAGGGTTTGCAGAGAACCAGTGCCTCTAGACCAACACAGCAACTGCCCAGGGTTTCCCCTTCTCTGTATTAGGAGTGAAAGAAAAAAAATTATATACAGCAAGATGAGTCTTTTGGAAAGCAATGTTCCTGAACTAAATGCAATTCCAGTGTACTGTAAGATGGCCTTAGGAATAGGAAATTTTAGCAAGTTTAACATCCAGCTGCAGGAGCAATTCAAGCTGCTACAGATATTACAGACCTGATGATCAAGCTGCCGAATTACCTGGATCACAAGAATATCACTGTACATGGTGTCATTAACCTGCCACGCATTAGAGAGCTCATAAAAAATGCAACCCTCACACTGCAATAACGTTGTCCTTAAAGAACGGCACTCTCATGCAAACATTAATCGAGTAATAAGCGTTCTGATTTCTTTCTTTCTCTCTCTCTCTCTCTCCTGGATTCTACTTTCTGCTCAAATGGAGTCTACAAACCCTTGCTGTGATTGCCAATTATATGAAAAAGGGCTGAATCTATTTGGAAGGCTGGTAAGGAGGAATGTCTTGATGAAACTATAACCACATGCACCATCCTTGAAGCATCTACCCTCCAATAGCCTACAAAATATCCACCTCCTGAGCACAATGGCAGTAATGACCTATCTTGGTGAGCTGAACATTTAAATAATTTCAGCTGCTATGTGGCACTTTGGAAAAAAAACATAATCAGTTTACATCGTGTTATTCTGTGAAGCCAAAAATGGAAAAATGTTTAAGGAGGGGGAAAATAGAGAAAAAGAAAGGAAAAAGAGAAAATTAAAATAATTGCAAGGTTTGACTTTCTTGCATCCCCCCAAACTCCAGCTGCAATCCTGCCACGTGCATGGTAGTTGCAGACTGTGTCGCTATGGGGAATCTTCTGAAGGGGAAGCTCAGAGAATGCTTTAATTTTACAATGGCTAGAGTGATCTTGGGAGCCAATGTTTTCTTCTGAATCACATAAATTAAAGCTGGGAAATCCCATCCTGATAGCCTAATGTAATAATTTTCAACCCCTGGGCTACATACTCATTAGAACGACTTTAAGTCAGGATTTTCAGTGTTGCTGAGGGGGATGTGGAAATTCGGTGAGATGGGGTGAACGCGTTATGGCACAAGGCACAAAGGCATCGCTCCTCAAATGGGATTTAGGGGCCTGGGAAGAGCCTTCCTGCAGGTGCTGGTCCCTGCTACCAGTGCTCTCCCGCTTCCCTGGCGATCCCGCTTCACTCCTGCTGCTCTTGCCCCGGCCACGCTGCCAGGCAGGGTTAGCGCTGCTGAGCCACTGTGCCGACGTGGAGGGATGCAGCAGGTCGCTTCAGACAGAGCTTCGAGAGCTGCATCAGCTCCTGACCCTGCTGCTTCAAATGTGAGTACACCTATTTAAGGGCACCTCTCTCTCTCCCTCTGTTCCCTCTATTTCACCCAGTGGGGCCATAGCAGAAGCAGGCTGAGCTGCTAAAGTAGAAAAACAGCTGCTGAAAATGATGGGCACCACTGAGCCTAAGGTGTCCTCGTGGCAGTGCTAATGACCCCACTTTATTACAAATACCCTACAGCCTTCAATCACTGCAAACTGAAGTCGAACAAAGTAATTTAAAAATGGGAGGCTACTTTATTCTTGCCTTCTGGTCAAACCACCATAACACAGGCTTACAGAGCCATGTTGGCTTTTCCTCACAGGAAAAGCAATGTACTTGTCACGAGCAACACAGCCTTTCTTCATTTCCTGCCGGCTGCCTGCGTGAAAGAGCTGAGTACACAGCCCAAGCTGGGCTTCCAAACAAGCAACTGCAAAGGAATAGCACTGAGAAATGACCGGTGTCGGCTTACAGCGAAATCTGAAATAAAGCGAAGACAAACGGGACTGCTGGGAACACGGCCGAGTCAATGGCCAAGCACGGGCATGGCAATTGCTCGAGTAAGATGCAGACGACAAAGCCAAGCTCGGGACCACGTGGAGCTCATGCGCGTTTCAGGGTGTACTTTTATCTCATGCTCAGTATTGCGACATTCTAAAATCCTTAGCATCAGGAGTTCATTATAAATATTTAGAAACACTAAATGATAACAGCGGTGAACTTGTTCACGTTGCTAACACATTGGATGTAATTGTACATTAAGCACCAGCAATAAGTTTCCTTTTTGCCAAACAATTATGTCAGACAAACATCTGGTTGTAGACAACATGGCTTCTGCATCAAACTAATACAGTTCTTATAGACACAGTCACACACATACACAAAATTACATTTCAAGGCTGGATATAGTGTTTAATAATGCTACTGCCCCAATTTACTTCAATAGCTGCAGCAGCATTTGTTTGTTGGGTTGTTTTTGTTCAGAAAAATTAAAGAAATATTGGCAAACAACGCACATTACTCAGCTGCGTTACTATTTCATAGAGTACTGACTGGAAGACACTATAAGAATGTGCAGCAGACTTTCTGGGTCTTGTCAGACTATGGAAACATTCCTTAAGAAATACCCTCCCCCCACAAAGTCAGCATTATTCACTCTTTGAAAGTAAATGAACTAAAAACCAACAATAAAAGAAGAGGAAAAATTAGCCCAAAGCATGGTGATTTCCCACAAGAAGAGCATGGCTTCTAAAGTTGCCTTTCCTGGCAGACGCAATCAGGATCAAAGCTAGAACAAAAAGAGTTAACACTGTCTCAGAAAAAAAAAAAGAACAAGAAAGAAAGAAAAAAGCCCATGGCTCTTGTGCGGCAATCATCACATCTTTTTTTTCCAGTGATATAAACATCTTTTTGTTTGTTAGGCACTCCAAGTTCACGTCTCCGATGTTATTCCAACATTTACTTTTCTCAGTGTCTCACTGCCTCTATAATTTTCTTTTAATTAAGACTGGAAACATTCTGGAAAGCTTCTTCGGGTAATACACTTTGTTCGTGTGTTGTTTCTCATCAGCTGAACTGCATGTTACCAAAGAAGGCTGCGGAGAGTATTTCCTGTAATATGAAAAGATTCTGTTGAAGATACAGGGAACACTGCCCTAGAAAGTTACTTCTTTTTTTTGTTTTTTTTTTTGTTTGTTTTTTTCAGAAACATTAAAAAAAATCAAAAATAAAAAAAGGAAAAGAAAAAGAAAACGTTCTTCAAGTTGTTGGCACGATGGAGTCCCGCTCGGCCTGTCTCACGAGCTGCGTGTCATCCAGTGCACCATTGCTACCCTGTCTCAGGAAGGATGCTCCTCACCAGACAGACACCCCTGCCCCAGGAGGCCACCTCTTGCCTTGCTTAGAGTGCGCCCGTGTGTTGTGTGCTGCTGCATGGTGGCCACTGAGCCCAGCACACAGCCACCTCCTTGACAATGTCGGCCTTGGACAGCAATGCTGATCTTCCAGCCATAAACAGTTGCAGTAGTAAGAGCCATCTCCAGCCAAATATCCACAAAAGCTCTGTAGAATGGTCCATATGCATTTTTGTCCTTGTAAGGAGATGTGCTGTTTACAAGAAATACAATTAACCAAAGGAAAAAAAAGACCCTACTATACAATATTTACATCTAGAGGCTGGGCCAGTATTTGGTCCATAAAATCAATTAAAAAAAATTCATATAGGAAGTGATCCAGTCCTCTGGGACCTGTCCATCATCAGCTGTTGGTAAAGGTCCTTCCAGGGGAGGCCTCCGGCCTGTAGTCATATTTATTCAGTGTACTGGGATAATAGGTTGTCGTGTACACATTGGTTTGCTGCAACGGGTAGAAGTTGGTCCTGTCATCTGGTATCAAATTGTTCTTGTTAAGTGTCTGTAAAAGAGAAGAGGAGATGACAGGCATGGCAATGGTGCCACATAATTACTCTTTTCTACCTGCAGACACCTCCCTCTCACCTGCCTTCTCCATCGTGGTCTCTGTTGTAGCCACCACCGCCTTCCCTCCAGCTGGGAGAGTAAGACGGTACATCGTACTCGCTACGGGGCTAGTCTGCGGGGGACCACAGCTCCTGCCAGGTCTCCTTCCATGGACCTGTGCTCAGCTACCGCTAGGGCCAGAACCCAGAGCCTTCTCCAGAGACCCGGAGTCTCCTGGTAGATGGCGTGTTGTCTGAACATCATTGTCACACAAAACCATGCTGGGCCTACACGAAAGTTGGTGATTAATGGCAGTGCTCAATCTAATCTCTTCCAAAATGCTCATGTTATAGCCTGCGGCTCCCTTTCAAACCAGTTGCCAAATGGCAGCTTTTTCTCTTTGGAAGAGCAGGTGTGCATTTACCTGATCTCCATCTCCATTGGTAGATATCCAGGTTTGGACCCCCCGATATTAAGTGTGTCACTTCTGTAAGCTACAGTATAAGTAACAAATCATGGTCACTTTTGGAAAAACTAAAATGACTTAAAAAATTTAACAACCACGTAAAAATTGTTGGCAACAATAACATAAAAAATGAGAACCACAAATGCCCCTTTTACCATCAAAATTTAGAAATGGCTTTTTTCTCCCTCCCCTCTTCCCCCCCTTCTTTGCTTTTTGCGAGAATTACTATTACTCTTCCCACCAGCAAGCAGATGTCCCCCTCTCCCCAGACTAAAGCCCATTGCTATGCCAGCTGTTACCGATGCACGAGGATAAAATCCCATTTTGGAGGGGGGGATGCAATAATTTTATGGAACTTTCTCCTGCATCTTTATAGTCATCTGATTTCTGTGAATTTGGCTGAGGAACTTTTATGACAGTTTTTTTTTAACTAACCCCTGGCTTAGATTTCTTACACATGTCTCTGGCCTATGTTGCTCCTATGTGCACCTTTAATGGTTGTCATGAAGGGAACTCACTCTGATCTGGGAGTCAACACTAGGCATGTTTGCTACAGCATCCACACGATCGGGACACAGCACATTTAAGGAGGGTATGAGCGTCTCTCCTGTCTGGAGCAGAGAGATGGAGAGGTCTAATGAGGCAACTAGTCCTGGGACCTAATGGTTGTTCTGCCACAACCCCATGCTCCTGGGGGAAACCACTTTACCTCAGTTCCCCCTTGAGACAAACACCTTGTACCTGACCCAGCTCAGAGCAAGATGAAAATTAATTAACTAATGCTCAAGTCCATGAAATACCCAGCTCCATTAGCTTTACTTGACCCATCTAATTTCAGCCACCTAAACTTCAGGCATTGTGGCTCTGTCGGCAAGGCGAGGAGAAGTCTCCTTCCTGCGTGAAGGCAGATGCAGATGAAAATTGCCTTCTGGGGAAGCCCCAGCCTCCCCGCGCCTGCCCCCCCCCCCAGCCCTGGCAGCAGCGGGGCTACCTGCCAACACTGGGTGCCCAACTTTTAGGAGGTTAGTGAGCGGGGTCTTGCCCTGTGCCCATTGCACAGTCAGGGCTTAGCCACATCCCAGCTGTGACTGCTGTAATGATCAGAGCTACCCCTAGGCTCAACAACAAGACCACAGGCAGTACATTTATCTCTCAATTTCTTTGTAATCAAATAATTTTACTGCATGGGGAGAGGGAGAGGAGGAGGAAGAAAAGAAAATGCTTTCTTCTAATCCGATGATAGCAGACTGAAAGCTACAGCTACCCCAGGAGCTGCGACCCCCAGCTTCATACAAGACATTAGGAGGAAAGGCTTTCCTATGGCAAAAGCACCCTGGCAAAGAAATTTCCCAATTGCTGAACTACCAAATAACTTTTTTGGAAATAGGCACTACCTGAAACATCTCATACATGAAAAACGGAGGAGACCCAGCCTCCTCCTGGTCTGATTGCGATCTCTCCCTGCCTGGAGTCTCTAAAATGAGCTCACACCTCACATCACTTGTAGGAACCTAAGAGAGAATTTGTATAGGCATGCTCAAAGTGACAAATATTTCCAATGAATGAGAATTTGTGCCCTCCAATATGAAAGGAAGAAAGGAAATGTCATGCTTTGCTCCTAGTCACCCAAAGAAATATTAAAATAGTGTGAGCAACAGTCTGCTGCTTTGTGCTGGAGGCTGGGAAACAAGGAAGCCAGGCTCAGTCCTCCGCTGCTTGCTATGCTTCCTTGGGAAATCCAATTAACTGCTCTGTGCTTCAGTGTCTTCTGACCCAGCTTGATAAAAACATTGGAGATCCCCTGTAAAAATGCACTCTGCTAAGTACTACAACTGAGTATTTGGGGGAACTGCTCTCTGGCAAACACCACAGGTGTTCATACTGGCTGTACACGATGGCTGCTATTTCCTATCGGTGTCTCTAGCCCAGGATACCCACTGCAGGCAGCATAACCCCATGGCCATGGTCCAGCACAGCAGGAAGAAGAGGCTGAGTCCCATTGCCGCACTCTCTGGGCTCTCCTAAAGGTGGTCCAGCATCCAGGCCTCATCTGGGTCACTTTTTGGGACGGTTAAGATTCATGACATGCCAGGATTACCACCTCTGAAATCTGGTGACATCAAAATCGTGACCTGGGATGGCCCAAGACCATCTTGATGTGAGGACAAAGACCTCAGGACTCTACTTTTTTGGCTTTCACTTGGAAAATCTGTATGAGTTTCAACATGTCCCACAGAGTTTAAAACTAGGCCCTTACAACAGACTTTGCATTTAATTAACATGATTTGCATTTTTTCCTCTCTCTCGTCTTACTTTCATATAACATTTAATTAGGGAAAAAACCCCACAACTGTTCCTTTGCTTTTTTTAGTTTTATTTTTGATGGAGGGCTTATATCTTAGGGAAATACCTTATGAAAATGGTTTAGCGGAATTTATAATGCAATTAGCTGCAGAGAATTTGTCTCCAGAAACGCTGTGATGGCAGTACTGTCCTAAATCAGCATGATCAATGTGCACTGCCTTAACATTTCCCCACACAAACTTATTGTCTGTCTCATTTTAATAAATAGATGATTAGGTTCCTCGGCACTAGAAATTGGTTGATATTTTGAAGAAGGGAAATTAGGCAGCAGTGAATTTTAGAGATGTACACACACACACACATGCATGCACTGCAGGAGAAGAGGCGCGCAGTTAAATCTCTCTGGGTGGGCTCCCGTGCCGTTTTACTCAGAGCTTTAACCCTTGATCTTGTCCTGCAAGTCTTTGCTGTGACAGTACAGAGATGGCCAACGACTTTCCCTTCAGAAGATATTCCCACAACGCTATATGGGTTATGCTGCCACGGTCAGAGCCTCCTGACAACTTGAACTCACTGGAGTGTGTGTGGGATGAAAACAGCCTGCTGCACCCATAGGTGTTCCCACCAATATTTATCAGTCCCAACAGGAAAGGCCAAGAGTCGTCACCACCACACAACTACAGTCGATCACAAAAACTAACACAGACCAGACCTTTGCTCACAGCCCAACTCCTACGAGTGCCTCTTCACCTCAGCCACCTCTGAGCCAAGTTGCCGATATTGACAGTGGCCAAGAAGCGTTTGCTGAAGACAATGCCCTGTAAGTCCTCTTAGAAGGGACAATCCTTCGGTGCTTTTGCAGGGACTTGTCTGTGTCTGCAGTAACTAAGCTGACTAAAGCGGCACAGCGAGCCCTAGAGCTCAGGCTGCCCTCACTAGAGGTTTCAGAGGAGGAAGACAGACTTGCCTTTGCTGCCTGAGCCATTCTGCACTACCATCCTGCACCCTGCAGGGAGATGTGTCAGTCATCTGAGCACCTGTGAGACCTTACCGATGACACTTTTCCTGACACTCAACCTGTATTTTCCCCTTCTTGCTGTCTGCTCCCTCCCATATCAAACACTAATGCCTCCCTTTGCTCAGTAAGCAGGATCAGAAAGAACCAAAAGCCTGATCAACGTTTACTGCTGGAACATCACTTGGTGCAAAATCTCTGTGCCATACACATTATGTATTTCAAACACTGAGGGAAACATACTTCAGGCCGTCATTTTGGTCCTACACTGCCTTGAGAAGAAAGAAGCTTCTGATAGTTGTGCAAGCATAATATTCCCCATAAAAGGAGAGGCTATAACCTGAGATAATATGAAAACCTGTGGGCTGTGCTTAGAAAAAGTGCTCCATTCAACTAATAACTAGAAGCTCAACATGCATCAATCAAATACTTTTACCTGCTTCCTCCCTTCCAGTATGAGCCATGCCATCCTGGCATATTTGATATAATTTGTTTCTTCTGGTCTGTTCACCACTAACCTCAGTTCAAGAACCTGTTAGCAGGAGGTAAGCCACTAGCACACACTAGCCCAACTGAGTGGATCAGTCAAAAGCAGGCACAACTTCAAATGTTTTCTTTAAAAGACCCTTAATTATGTTGTGTTGGCATATGATTAATATATTAAAGGAATTCTCTGACCCAGGAGCTCTGCTTTGTCAAGCAGGGATGTTTTCGGATAGACTAAGATGGATATCGTTTTAAGAGAATGTGAAACAGCAGCAGCTTTCTCCATTATATGTGATCTGTCAACTAATCAAAAGGTCCAATCTTGTTGCCAGTGAATTGCATGTCTATGCCAAGCACCACAGAATCCTGCGTATTTCAATATTTACAGAAATACATAAACAATTTGTTATCACTCTTGCTATTGTATCATCAATTAGTTAGAACTGGAAGAGTCTGAGGGAAAACTTTAGATATCCCCCCATTGTGTGCTGCTCTGCCCCCTGGTATTCATACCGGAGGCAAAATACTGACATGCACTTGCAGGCTGTTGTTTCTCCCAAGGTAGAGCCAAGTGTTGGATGTGTTAAACATGACTGTATTGTGCCATATGCATACATTTAACTTTGTTCAGCTTTCTCCACTGGTATTTTTAGCCTAAGTCATCATTCAGATTTTCCATTTGTTACTTTTTCTCCAGCAATGCCTTGCCACGACTCCCCCAAATTCTGCCTCTGCTCCAAATCATTAAGTCATAATCCACTGACCTATTTGCTTACATTCTCCCAGATGTATCAAAACATCTTCATGCGTAACAGTATGGGACTTTCAGTACTACTCCCATCCTACAGCTGCATGTATAAGCTGTATAAACATTTCTTACACACATAAACAGATCAAATGTTTCAATTTTCAATCAACAGTCATGAAAATTTCAAAACTTGATTTAAAAAGATTAACGTCTCCCCACCCCCAATTAAAAGGAATTCCCTATAGTTTTTGAGAAGTTAAAGTGAAAAGGGTGCTTCTAAAAGCATCTGATACACATACAACTAATACCAAAATAAGGACCATAAAGTAGTTCCCACAGGATGACATGCAATGGCAAGATTTCCTTAATCTTCTCATGCAGAAAGCACTCAGCTTTCTGAAGCTCAGCATTCTCTTTGAGCTCCAGATCTTCTTTTCTATTCTGGGGGTGGTGTGGGGGAAGAGTCAGCAAGTTTCCCAAGAGTTTTGTAGGTTAATCTTCACCAGCTATGCAGCACCACAGTCCCTGGGAAGTCAGTGAGCAAGGACAATTTCCCCCAACCTCACAGTTTCTCCACTATTTCTCTGTTGACAGGTGTCATTTCAGTTCTTCCACCTCCCACCCGTGACACTTTCCTCTTTAAAAAGGTAAAAAGAAGAAAGAAAAAGTTGGGTGATGTTCCCAGGCAGCTTCAAACCACTCTGTCTAGCATTTATGGTTAAATTATCACCACTTCAATCTCTGAAGAGGCTGAAAAACAAAGCACGCACCTTTCCAATGGGCATGACTCATCAGAGATGCGTCACCTGTGCCAGGCCTGCATAGTTGCAGGATTCCATCTTGCAAGTTTGTAATGTTGAACGTCCCAGTGTACTACAAAGAAAAACTTCCCCTTCATCACAAACTGAGCACGGGCACTAAGGGACTAAGGGTAACAACTCCAATCACTGCTACCCCTGGTCATCCACTGTGGACACAGGTGAAGGTCTAAAATCAGGGTCCAGGTAGCAGATGGCAACTTTGGAGTCAATCTGTTCCTCTTAGCAGTATCCAAATGAAGCCCATGTGCATTCTGCATCCTGCCTCTGCAGAAATCAAGGACAACATTCCCACTGAACTCCGTTACACAATTAGCCCTAAAAGAATTGAGGTAGCCTTTCCAATTTTCCTTGGAACGGCATCCAACAGACTTCCTGTAGCAACAGTGGGATGGCCATTACTCCCCCTCACCCCCCAGGAAAATGGAGGGATAAGGGAATTGTGCAATGATGTAATGAAGCCAAGATCCAACATTTAGGTTCTTTTGTGCTCCTTTTAAGTAATTTGCTTCTTGCAGTGAAATCAGATTGAGCAAAATGCCTTTTCGATGCAGATCAGCTGTTTTATGGAGCTAGCCATGCCTTCTTGTTAAAGGATGTTACTTTTTGCCTTCTAGGAACATTAACCAAATCAATTAGGGTTGTGGAAATATATTAATATTATGAAATATTTCCCACAGCTTGTACATCTCTGGAAGTACCAAGGCAAAGATCTCAGAATTATAATTAACCAGTAAGTTTGGAAATAATTAGCATAATAATTACATTTCAACAAAATAAACCATACAACTAAAATAACCTCTTTTGGCAATAATTGACACCAAGAAAATAAATGACGTCTGGCCCACCCACATGCTCCCTTTCTTCTGATCAACTGGATGCCATAACACTGCTGTGCCTCCTGAGCTATGCATTACAAATGTCCCTGGAAAGACGGAAAGTTGCCAGAAAGACCTTATGAGACCCATGTATTTACTGCAAGCCAAGAGTGATTTTTAAGACTTTAACAATTCTTCTTTCCAATCTTTCTTAAAAATTTGCTTAGTGTCTTAACACTAAACAATCTCACCTGATGCTTTTATAAAATCTCTTGAGCGCTGCCTATACTGAAGTCAAAGGTAGCAGTGGCCAGGGTTTATTTATTGAGTTTTTTCTGATTAATTCAATAAGGCTGTTTGCAGGATTTACAGTGAAGTGTAGATGTACAGATGAAGAACCTATTTTCTATATAAGAAGATTTTTCCTCTTGAAAAGAGATACAAAAAATCCCACTGGGATACTAAACTTATGATAGCATGTTCTTTTTGGATGGAAGCTTACCATATTTTTAGACTGGAAATTCTTTGTTCACTGTTACTGGTAAATAAATTAAACAACCCCCAAATGATGGCAGCATCTGTAGATGTGCTCAGGTTGACAATGGAACTAACATTCAATTATAAGAAAATGAATAGCTACAGTTTTCTATAGCTGTTTGAAAATAGCTATTTTATCCTTATACTTAAGAGGGAGTAAGGTTATATTACTGCCATTTTAAACTTATAAAAACCTTCAGAGCTGGCAACATAAAGGACCATTGTCAGAAAGATGCGTTGGCACAACTCTGACTTTAAGCACATAAGTAAGATGACAAAACAAACTGTATGTAATAGTAAGGCAAACTGAAGTGAGTCCCTGCTTAGAGCTAAATCCAGGTTTAAGTATTTTTCTGAACTGGAAAGTGAAGTCCAAGGAGTTGATGGAAATCTTCCTACTGGCAAGTGCAGGTGTCTAGCCTAACGCTTGCTATTTATCCCTGGCTTGCCAGTAATTTGATGGTGGCAACACCATGACGAGGCGTCCAGACACAAAAAAGGAATTCAGTGCTGCCCCAAGCTGCTTCCCAATATAGCTGGTGCACAGGATATAGCAGACATGATCTCAGCTGCGTGGGAAGGTGTAAACTGTCTCCTTGCTGCACTACTATGCCTCGGTGTACGGCCTTCCTGCATCCCGCATGTATACAATAGTGTTACTACAGAGGCTCATCAGTTGAGCTACAGGACCTGCCCTTCTGCATGCTCTACTACTCAGACTAACTCACCAGAGGTATAAACACTGCCTTCTAAAACTAACTTTAATAGTTCAAATTGGGTGCAGATGATCATCTAGAGCAACTGGGCTATACCAGGCTTCAGCTGATGGTAACTAATAAGGCCACAGTGACTGGCTGTAGGTCTGTCCAGGAAAGGCAGTCCTCACTGCCTCATTGCAATTATATTGGAGCAAGCAGCCTTGAGTTTTCAGATGGTCTCAGAGCTGCTTATTCTGCTGAATTACCAACACAAGTCATGCAGCCAGGTGCCAGCCCACAGCGCTACATTTAGACTAAGAATTGCAAAGGTGTAACTGCAGTGGTGAAAAAAAAAGTAGTAAAAATAGAAATAAAAGTGAAAACTGGGCCTAATTTGCCATCTGCTAACTCCATTCAGTCTCTTATAGTCTGCTTTCCAAATATCTCCCACCCTCTGAATAGCTGCTTTTTGATTATTTTCCTCAAGACTGCTTTGTTTTCTCCCCATGTTGCATCTCACCTTGTTATTTCCTCTCTACATTTATAACCTCCTCAGGTCATTTTCCATTATGTCTATACCAGTGGCTGTTTTTTTGACACACCTCCCAATTTAGTATCTTCTGCTAGTTTAATTAACACACTGACTGCACCCTCTCCAAGGTCATTAATGAAGGTATTAAATAAAGCCAAACCTTGCATTCCTGCTTGCAGTGTCCCAAACAACTCCTCCCCATAGCCCTGTATGTTCCCATTAACGATTGCCCGATGTTCACAGTCCATTAGCCACGTTTCAATCTCTACAGCAGCATTCCTGTCCAAGCCAATTTCTATTTACACATCACAAGATTATTTAAGACACCAATACTATCCTCTTTTCTTTAGGCACATGGACCAGTAAAGCTACGTTTTTAACCAGCTGGGAATCTGCCCTTATGCAACCTGTGCTTTCTCTTCGTTCTCTAATGCTGAAACTCTGTGCAAAAAGTGATAAGTGTTTGATTTCTTCCTGCTCAGCATTAGGTCCCGCCTCAGCTGTGAGTTCAGCCCAACCACCTTTCATTTCATCAGGGTATGTGATATGTTGCCTTTCAAATATTAATTCAAATTTGCCTGCGTATTAACACTGACACAGATTTGTTTCAATGAGTTTCCATTGCTGTAGATGAAAGTACAGTTGAGTCAATCCCATTTGTTTCTCTTGGTTTCGCTCTCTAGTATGGCCCTGACTCTGCCAAATCTTAAAGACCAAGCGGGATTTAACACCCTGTTGATATGCTTTGTTAAATGAGGAAGGTCCAGGTGTACTCTATCGATTGCGGGCCTGCATCCTTACAGATATTTTGTCTTACCCCCAAATCCAACTGGCGTTTCCCACACAGACTTACTCTAGTTATTTGTGTGACTTTAGTGCATTGGACTTCACCAGCTTAACAGTGACTCAATTAGCTGGGAGGAAATTGGCCTGCTTTCTTACAAACGCTTTTGTATTACCTTTGCATTTCATGGCACTGGGGGTTTGCCCAAGATCCGTGATATTTATAAAGGTAATTGGAGTTGTTCGTTAGCTGGTTCTCACAGACTCTGGGATACGGTCCATCTAGATTCCTTCATCCACAGATTTTCAGTTCTTTATTCACATGCTTTGTGCCAAATCTCAGGACGATGTTAGAGCTGACTTAATGAGGATTCCCCCAGCTATAGGGGAATGCAGGCAGAGCTACTCCTGCTTACACTACGCCAAACCTATCGCGCATATATAAATGATGCACCAGGGAAAAGTGGCAATAGATGTAGTGTTGCTGCAGCCTGTGCAGCCTGTGCCGTGGCAGCAGCCAGCACATGCTAAGCAGCCCTGAGCTCTCAGTTGCTCTTTAGGACAGGGCGGTCATGGTTCAGGAAAGAACAGCTCAGGTATTTCGGCCTCTCTCAGAGCTGCCAAACACATTCTGGATATTGAGTTCTAGTTCTGAATACTGACACAGCTATCTTTATTTTGTAAGCATGCAGCTCCATTTGTTTATAAGTCTACTTAAAAAGACGTTATTCGCTGGTGGAGCTATTCCAGAAAAGTAGCGAGGCAGCTCCCCTCCAAGTGTACCACAAAGGTTGTATGTTTTCTGGTATTTATTGTTTGTCTAATATTATCCTCTCCCTTTACTTTAGCTCCCTGCCTCTTCCATGGCTCTCTCTAAACTCTTCTGCAAACACATAATTAATTCCTCCTGCACATCTTGGCGGCACTGAGGATTTCCCAGTTTGGCTAATGTGCCTAACACTGCCAGACAGAGCTTCATGGAGACAAGGAGGGAAGAACCACTTCTAGCACCTGGACCAAGGGAGAACCCTTAACTTGAAGCAAATGAGTCTAGGGTATGATTGAAACAGCCCTCTTCTGACCAGTAGGGGGAAGTCATGTAAATACACAACAGTCAGTGCAGCGTGATTTTGTTATTCCCATTGCCACAGTTCTTCTTCATTTAATTCTCCTTCTTCTAGCACAGGTGGGTGGGTGGGGGCAGATACATGTCAACCTCAGAGAAATTAGGAAAGGCAAAAATTGCAAGAAAAAGGTAATATCAATTATTAGATCAATTAGTGTAGCTGGAAAAATCAGATAAACTTTTGAACAGATCTGTCTGTCTTCAGGTCTGAAATAGCAGCTCACATGTTCAAAAACCTGCCCACTTTTTCCAGCTATACTCATTGATCTAATTAAAACCAAAACAGAACAAAACTTGTCTGCCTACAAACCTGTCTTGCCTACATCCATAGATTATCACAGCTGCAGTAATACAACCCCAAAGAAAGGCTAGTGTGAGCATCCATGATGACTAGCCTAGCCTGTAAGAAGGCAGAGCATGGACCATATCCCTGACCTGGGTGTAGAGGAGATACGCCTGGTCGTACGAGGAGGAGGAGACAAGGCTCAGTCAATAAAGAAAAACATGACAGGATGAATATGAAGCATCCACCCCCAGCGTCACTTAAAATTTCTCAATATGGCTTAAAGAAGAAAACAAAAAGTCACCCCAAAAGCTAGACTCTCTCAAAATGGTGAGGGAGGAGGAACAATGTGGATTCCCACCCCACGGTGAGCAGCAACAGCCCTGCGAAGTAATGAAGGGTTTGTATGAAAAGTGGGTGGAGCAGGGACCAATTCCCATTTGGGAACCATTGCGAGCAGCTGGATAGCATCCGAGAGGGAGCAGGAGCAAGGAAACATTCAGACCTGAACTGGCAGTTTCCCCTACGCTTAAATAATGTATCTATGAGAGGGAGATATCTGTGACTTGCACACAGCAACCCGCCAAGCCACTGCAGCCACGGGGTGAGGACACCTCCAAGAGATGCACATCGCTTTACAGGCACAATCCTCCTAGGACAGCCACACCTCCAGGCATGCTTGACTGCTCAATTTGACTTGACCCACTGATATAAAGGGGAGAAAAGACACTAATAGATTTTGACTGAGACGCACCACTTAATCCTTTTTTCCCCATCAGTAAGCTCTCTTGCTTTCCCTTCCTAGCAGGCATTATGTAAATTGAGAGTCCCCTGAAGAGACATTTGCAACTGCAGGATCATACAAGAAAGGGCACAATGCTCCTTTGCCAATACAACCCCCTGCCCCTACTATTCTTTTTCAAATAATACTATACTCATGGTAAGTACTAAAAATATGTACTCTACTATTCAAGCACTTAATGCTCTTAAATGCCACTTTGTTCAGGGGAAATAGTCTTTGTTAAACATGAAATTCACTAGGAGCAAAATTTATGTTTCAATCTGATTTACTATATTTTTATATACATATATATATATATGTATTTATTTATTCCAGCTGATTACATCAGCTAAATCCCTCTCTAAAATGCCATACAGCTAAAGCAAATACCTAAGGGACGCTGTTGATAACTTATTGACGATGTTGGGTATCATCAACTGCTGGCTTATTTCTGAACCTTACAGCCACTTTCTGGGGCTCGAATGATGCACAGTGAAAGGGTCACCAAGAAAAGAAAAAAGTTTATATCACAGTGCTATCAGTGTATGTGCTGTGATCACTACAAACAAATGGGTTAGCCAATTTTAGTTTAAGTAGCAAGATATCAAATCAAGCGATAGGACACTGAAGCCCTAAGTTCTCCATGGCAGAGAGAAACAAACATCCTCAGAGACAAAGGCTGACTTAGACAAACATTCCTCTAGGGCACTTGACAGTAGTTAAAGCTCATTTAAACTTGAACCACTGGCTGTCTCCCTACTACAAAAAAGGTGTGATTTTCAGCAGCAATGAAATGACCATCACCAAGAGAGAGACGTTTAAAATCCATACAGGGATCCATTTTCCTATACCCTGAGCTTTATTTCTTTTTGCAATGTTGAAAGCCACACCAAACACCCAGCCTGTTCTTTTATTCAGAAGGATTCTTCTTCTTCTGTTTCGCAGCCATCCACATTGGTATTTTATTGCCTTAAATTATTTGGGATTAGTAATGAAGTGTGGATCATGGTGTCCGGAGTCCTTCACAAGTGGTGTCTTCTCTGCACTGTTATTTGATTCTCAACAGCATTGTTCTCACTTTATTAAAAATATTCATTGCAGCTTCTAATTTATACAGTCAAAAGTGACCTACTGACTATTCCCCCCATTTTCTGTTAGCTGCATTTATATTTGCTGTATAATTTTGCACAAGTGCAGGACTCTCAGTCCTACTGAAGTTAATGTTTATTGTTCTGATGTCCTCCTAGAAACTTCAGGTATCATGTGATACATCAAATATTTAGTTTCCCTCTTTCATTGCCATATCTGGCAATCTCACTCAGCTCTCACTTCATCTTCCCCCACAATAAATTTGTTCATTGATATAAATGACCGTTTTGCTTGAGCACGACTTCAGTGCTTGGCCCTTAGCTTCTACGAGAGCAGCAGTGATGCCCCGAGCGGATGCAATGCTCAGGTGCTTCCTCAGCTTATTTGAGGCATCACTACAGCAAGAGTTTGAGTACGTGACTCATGACTAAAGCTGTGTTTAAGGAAGGAAGGACATAGGGAGGTCTGTCCAGCACAATCGAGAAGAAAATCTGCAGAATCATCATCATAACCATTCTGCAAACTTACATTTCTCGCTAATCCCATCTAGCCTGATCCAAAGGCCATTGGATTTTGGATTTGGACCAAGGTGCAGACGTCTCTGTCTGTCCAAATTGCGCGTAGAATAAAATGTTGGCTCTCTTTATTGGTGGAGGATTTAGCAATAGGAAGAAGTTCAGTCCAAGCCCTTTCTCTATGTGTGGCTGTTCCAAGAGCTCCTAATTCACAAGGACTCAACCTTGACCTCAACATCCTCCCATTTCTACTGCAGGATCATCTGGCTTTCCATCAGCATGACTCTAGTAAGTAACTCACATGAGTAAGTCACTAAGTAGCTGAAGTAAGATGTTAAAAAAGAGGATCTCTCTCTGCTTTGATAGCCAGCTATTAACTAATCGGCGTGGCAGTACTGGGAAGGTTGTAGGTGGTTCTGTAACCCATCATGCCAAAACGTGAAAAGCAGATAATTTTTATTTCATCATGCTCTTGTTCTGCACAGTCTTCAATATTGTCAGAGTGCTGTATGAACTTTAACCAATTAATTAAACATGAACTGCTTATTAGGTGACCCAAAAGGTCTCTCCCCTACAATCTGTGAATAACAAATAAAAATCAACGTGCTGCTGGTAAATGTATATGCATGAAATCTTTTAAGACATCATGGCTGAAATAGCTAATAATAAACCTCACAGCATTTTTGAGAAAGCAAAACAGGAAGGGAAAAGAAGCCAGCAAAAATAAAACACTCTTCTGCAGAACACTGCCTAGGCAAGTTAGCATCAGCTAAATGATCAATAGGTCACCATTGTGTATGATATTTACATCTGATCTGCATTACTGCATGGCTGTGCTGAAATGTCCAACAAGGCTCATATCAGCTAGCACTTCCTTCATTAAAATCTGCCTTCATATAAAATTCACCTTGATTTATGAGTTTGCATTCATTGCTGTACATTTGAATGTAACACTGCCACACTTTCTACTGTGTTCACCTGCTGGTTGGAGAGCAGAGATATTTCAAGATGAAAACAAACTAAAGACGGTTGCAGAAGGCTTATTATTATCAAAGAATGGAAAATAATAGACTTGTGCATATGCTCAGCCTTCTGCTACCATGATGTCACTGTGTATTATCATTTTCCGTTACTGAAAAGTAGTCTACACACCATGTATTTCCTTAATCATGGATTTATTCACTATTTCACACACACACACACACACACACACACACACAAACCTACAATGATTCTTTTGCTTTCATTACTTAAAAAATGTTTGGGGCAGTTTTCTTGGTGCCTGCTGAATAGAAACTTGCTCGGGTTTAGAATCTGGAATTTCAGGTGTTTTCACTTTCTTTCATACCTACACATGTTCAATTCACATGGGCCCATATCCAAGCTCAGTCCAACCTTCCATCTTCCAGAAGGTGAATTTTAGCTCCTCCGTCGTTTGCATGCTAATTGTGTAGCATCACAATAAGACCTCACATGCTCCTTGAAGGCGTGAAAAACTCCCTCCTGACCCTTAGAAAAATCTGCCAGTTATTCCTAAATTTAAAGCTGGCTAATAACAAGCTCTGTAAGTAATTACACAGCACAGAGCACACAGAGCCTTTCTCTTACTGCACTAATGCTACATTGTTCAATGGAACACTGAGGGGTGGCAAATTTGTAGTATTAAATGAGACATTTTCAGGCAAGAGTTTAAGAGAGGAGGGACAATAGAGAAGACAAACATAAGGAAATATTCAACAGGAATAGAGAAAAGGGGCTTCACTTGATAAACAGATTTTACCCTTTCTGTAAATCTCTTTGCCTCATTCACCACACTGAAAGAGTATGACTTTGAGTTCTTCTTAGCAAGTAGCCCCTCGCTCCTAAACATTTTGTTTTGGTCTGTCCAATGACTGCAGATTTATTCACTTGAACTCCTTCACTTCCTAACATTCTATAAATAAGCCCCATCTGGTCTATCTCTCCTTGTGTCCAAGTCCCTTCTCCCCCCAGCCTAACTCATACAGTTCCAGTTAGCTAATGCCTTCCTTTAAATAAACTAGACTTTTCAAAACTTGATCTAATGCCTAGGCTCTTTATGTCCCTCGAAAGAAGACTCTAACAGCTGCTCACTGTTACTACACACTAGATCAAGTATCCAGAGATGGATCTATCAAAGAGGTCAACTCCCTCCTGATACTACATTAACTAATCTGCTGCTATTTTAAACTTTGCTTAGCTTTGTTATTACTTCTACTCCACTGCACCACTCAGCATAGACATACTGCATTTCATAATCCATTTACCCAATTGATCAAGATCGTTCTGCGAACAACTTCATCCTTCTAAATTTTGACCATTCTTCCTATTTTAGCATCATCTGATAATACATGATAGCACAATACAAAGCATGAAGAAACTGTTAACACAATGCCTGTAATTACCTGCTTTTGGCCACAAAAATAAATGTGTCTCTTTTCTTCATTGTTTGCTATGTAAGAAACAAGGGGATGCTCTTGCTTATCTCTTTATTCCTGCAAGCTTTTCTCATCTGGGTCTTCCTACAGACTCTGCCACAACTGTTCGCATAACTGAAAGGATTACTCCCATAGTTTGAAGCTTCCAGGATCAGGTCCGAGTTCTTTACCTGTCTTAATAATTTATTACCTAACCCCTATATGCAGAGTGTGTAGAATAATACATCCTGTGAAACTTTGTTAAAAGCCTCTGAAAATCCCAATATGTCTGCTGCTTCCCTCCTATCTAGATCAATATTTATTTAATTTAAAAAAGGAATCCAATTTGCTTGACATGATTTACTTTCCACAAATCCATGCTGACTTGCATTATGATGCTGCACCCTTATGAAACTGTATGCAACTGTAGCCTTATGCTGCTAGGAAATATATTTTTGAGACTGCATTTATAGGCAGCGGGATCTTCTGAGGGGCTGCAATGCCCAACACAAGGAATTCAGCACATGCTTATTACCAAACTGGTCTGTTATTTTCCAGCTCAAACTGTTTTCCTTTAAAACACCAAAACAACATCGACTCTTTTCAAATTATTAGATGCAAGCTCTTAGTTCTGATGTGCATTCACATTGCAAATCACGGCCATGTATCAGGAATCGTCCTGTGCCCAGCATTATGTCCTGGTTTCAGCTGGGATGTAGTTAGCTGTCTTCCTAGTAGCTGGTACAGTGCTATGTTTTGAGTTCAGTATGTGAAGAATGTTGATAACACTGATGTTTTCAGTTGTTGCTCAGTAGTGTTTAGACTAGAGTCAAGGATTTTTCAGCTTCTCATGCCCAGCCAGGGCACCTGACCCAAACTGGCCAACAGTGTATTCCATACCATGTGACGTCCCATCTAGTTTAGGAACTGGGAAGGGGGGGGCAGGGAATCGCGGCTCGGGGACTAGCTGGGTGTCGGTCGGCGGGTGGTGAGCAACTGCCCTGCGCATCATTTGTACATTCCAATCCTTTTATTACTACTGTTGTCATTTTATTAGTGTTATCATTATCATTATTAGTCTCTTCTTTTCTGTTCTATTCAATCGTTCTTATCTCAACCCAGGAGTTTTACTTCTTTTCCTGATTTTCTCCCCCATCCCACTGGATGGGGGGGGAGTGAGTGAGCGGCTGCGTGGGGCTTAGTTGCTGGCTGGGGTTAAACCACGACACATTATAAAATCCCTATGTAGAAACAGTCCCCAACACCCAAGGAGTTTAGACTATGGCAACGGTCCCACCATTGATCTTATTGTTGGGCTCAGTCAGAAGCCAGGCCAGATCAGCAGAAACAGACAACCAAAATGTCAACAGCACATAGCTATACGAAGGAACAAGCAGCTGCAGGTTTCCTTCTGTTTTGTGTTCATGTCCCAGGTGATGCTCCACACTGTTCAAGTGACCTGAGGCAGGCTGCTCCTCCCGTGGTGACATGAAGCCCCTTCACCCATCCCACTGCTCACTTCTCTGATCCCACACTTCACCTGGAGACTGATGCTCAAATACAACAATGCGCTACCATCTCAGTGTATTGTCTCTTGCACCCTTAGTCCTATCTGCTCAGATAATGGGTGGTGTTCTCTTTAGCAAGCAGACATGCCAACAGAGCATGCCACTTCAACACTCATCTTCTCCTCAGGCTTCAGCTCCCAATTCTGCTGCTATCATTGAATTCTACGTAGCTGCCTGGGGTAAGTTCTGTCCAGCACTGATAGAGGGGGCAGAACCCTCTCTGCTTTCTCATCCTTTCCAATTTGGTAGTTCCCAAAGCATTTCCAGAATCTCATCCTACCAATAAGCATTTTCCCAGCTATTTTTCTAATGAAGTTTCCATTTTTATTCTTCCTCCCCTCCGTTTCCTCTTACCACACACTAACAATGCACTGAACTGAGCTCTTACTGATTTCTTAGAGGACAATATGTATACATACAATAGTCAGAATGGGCTGGAGTATCTTGGTATGTACTTGCCAGACTGGCATTCATCAGGACCGTGAAACAGAACAAAATCCCATTGCAGTAATGGGACTTTTTAACCCCTTGTGACAGTACAGCTAAATGCCCCTTCAACCCCACGTGTAATGCCAACAGCTGGGCAAAGAAACACAAACCTACCCAATTCCAACCGTGACATAAATACAGAATCTGTTCAGGTAGTATCAAGCTGTTTGTGGTATTTCTCATCAAGTACCCTACCTTGAACTCCATAGGGGTGTACTTCTCATTCTTGGGGGTTGTGTTGCCCTTGTAATGGAGATGGTTGGGAGTTGTTGGGTGGATAACGGTCGACTCCTGGGACTGCCTCTGACAGCGCTGGCAGTACACGTAAATCACAAATGTTAAGAGGCTAGAGCCGAAGAAACAGGAGACTCCAGTGGCAATCAGATGGATGAGACTAAAACCTGCAAGGGAAATGACAAGAGATGCTATTTTTAAAGAACAGCCTTTTTCCCTCCCCTGACAAGACCACAGGTGCAAGTCAGAGCTATGACATCTCGGGATCAACGTTAATAAGCTGTTGAAGCCACAGTCTTACGTTCTAACATTAACTGACATAATCTCCCTGCAAGTTGGTCTCCCCACTGCAGCTCTGCCTTGTGCAGTTTAACAGGTTTATGCATTGTTTTCTCAAAGCTCCCTCCCTGTCTCTCCTCTCTCCCCTCTATTGATATTGAAACTAAACATTATGTTAAGCTGACAGCTAAAGAAATGAGCCGTACAAACAATGCACATTAATGGATTCCAAAGCATGTGCATGTCATGGAAATAAGGGGATAAAAATGCTCAGCGTTTCTCTGAAGGGGAAGGAAGGGAGGGGAAAGCCCTTTTTGTCGGCTGCCCAAAATGCCTATGGGACTGTGCATGGGGTGGGGGAGATACACATTCCTCCCCCGTGTAATCCAAGTGTGCTCAGCATTCTGGTTTATTCACAGGGTGGCACTGCCTTGGCCATGTCTGCACTACCTCCGAAGTGTATTTGTACCGCTAACAGTGAAACAGAGGTCCTCAGGGGAATGGAAAGATAACGTGGACAAAGGAAACGGGGGAACTGCTTGAAAAACTCTTCTTTGTTGGCTTTCTCCACAAACTGCAAAGATAGGAAGGCAGTTGCAGGCATGTGCCAGCGGGGTAGCTACAGTGCAAATATTTCAAACAGAAAAATCTTGGACTATAAAAGCCTCCTACAGAGATCTCTCCGCATGGGATTGCAGCAGCACCCTCCAAGCACAGCGCTGACCTCTGGAAGGAGCTGTAGTTGTGCATCCCACGCGCCGTGAGGTACCTAACTCGCAACTCTGGCCAGTGGGGGGAAGACAAAGTCAAACAGTACTCCTCATTCCTCTCTCACCTCAGAGAGTCTCAAATCCCATGGTAAAACCAACCACCAACAGATCTCCACTGACAACAGAACAACCAGTAGCGACCTTTACAGCCACCAAGTTAACGAACCACCAGAGGCAATCATGGGTGGCAAAACTTTATGACCCTGCTGTCTCTTGCTATGCGCAGGGAGGAATCTACAGAAAAAGAATCAGCAAGGGTGACTCTAAATGCTGCTGCCTTTCCTCTGCCTTTGCTCTGTCATTTTTCAAACAGGAATGACAGGGGCCCTAGTGCCTGGGGGGGAGGCCCTGACTGCTGGCCCCCCAGGGCAGCTGTCCCAGGGGACAGCCACATCGGCTCGGTGGCGACTGCAGCGGTAAAATTCCTGTAATACTTAAAAAGCCAATTCATTTGGACAGACTGCTGTGTTGACTTGACTGTGTGCAGAGAAATGGAAGGGACTACTCGGAGAGCGGCTTTAAATGGGCTTCATTCTTAGTCTGATCACGGTGTGCATTTTTTTGGTGCCATCTTACATTTTAACTGATATGCTTTTCAAATAGAGAATTCTGCCCATTAGTCTACAGCTCTCCTCTAATCTTTAGTTAGAAAATATCCCCCTGAGTTTAAAAAGAACAAACCCAATAGAGTTCTACAGCAAAGTAATGCACTTCAATCATAATTACAGTAAGGAACATACAGAATTTATTAGAATGATGAGCTACATTTATTTTTTAAACCACACTATAAAATTCTATTGCAAGATTACCACTTTCTATTGTGTTTTGGATGATGGTCCAAAAAACCAGCAGAAAGATGATAATTTCCTACTAAATGTTACAAGACTTTTCCAAAAAGACACTTCCTTTCTAAAAACCTCTGCCTGCTTTACATCACTCATGAGAGCTACAACTCAGTAACGCCACATGACACTCTGCCACATTCTCCTTCTGCCCAGCTTTGTTTATATTGCAGTGACTATTTCATTTAACTGCTTCATTTGCAAGTCAGTACAGTAGGAAATCCTTTCTAAAACATAAAGCTCTCTTACATTTCACTCTCACCTTTGAAAGACCCATTTGATTTTTCAGGTGACTTTTAGCCATATCTTAGAGAAAAAACCAAATTATTTTGTTTGCAGCATGTGAGTCCCCAGGGGGGAAGCTTTCTGGTGCATCACTTTGAAAATATAGATTTTCTGAGATGCATCAACAGAATTCCTATTGATTGGCTTCTTCACCAAATATTGTAGAACACTAAGTAATAAATAATATTAGCTATGGTAAACCATGGATTGCAACAGCAAATACAATGGTGGTGGTAAACGAAGGAAATGTGGATACACTGCATAACTGTAGAGTGCAAGCCATAGCAAGAAGTCCTGGAACTGACACAGATACGTTGCACCCTCTGAGGGAGAAGGAGTGACGCAGAAAGCCAACTGTTACATTGCAGGTGCTGAAATCTTAATTCCATTGATTGCCCCACAGTCACAAACCGAGAGGCCGCATTTCCGTGCCACAGGCAGCATGCCTTTTTTTGCCACTATCTCCACAGGGAGAAGAGATTTTGGCAGCCTGCAGATCATCTAGATTTCAGGAAAGCAGGGATGTGATGCTAGCAAGAATCGTCATGGTCATTAGTGTGAAACTAGCATTTTAAAATGTCGAAGGAACCTGCCATTTTTTTCAGTCTGCATTTTTATCATAGGGGTTCCTAGGGAAGTGGAAAAGTGACACTAATGACTGGATCTTTCCAAGTTACATGCAGAAAGGAGACACAATTCTGTAAGAGGTGAGGGCTCAAATGGAAAGAAGTGCTTGGAGGACAAGTATGAACTCTAATCTCTTCCTATATCAGCAAAGGATCTGTCTAAGAGACTCTGTTCACTGAAATCTTTATAGGTTATTTAAAAACACCTGCCTCCAAACAGCTGGAGGCTTACAGTGGTGGAATGAGGAATATCCCTTCCTTTCTCCTGAACCATTTACCCTGTGGGTAGAGAGACAAGCAATGTGCTCCCTGGTAATTAATGAGTCTCAGTGGCCAACCCAAACCCCCAAATAAATAAAAATCTTGGAACTGACAAGTGGACATGCGATACATTCCTCCAGTCTGACTCAGACAGCAAGACTCCAGTGGAATTAAGGCTATCAGTGGGATATGAGCTGTATAGATTAATGGTTTGGTTGATACTGCACAGGGAGAAAAGAAGCCAGGTTAAGATAAAAATAAGATATATAGTTAGTGGTACCCTACCTCCACAGTTCGTGCTCTCATCAATGCTGGAGGCTGGCAGGATCACTAAACAAAGAGAAGAGGATTGGAGAAAATTGTCATTCTGCCATCACTTTACTTCTTTAAGTAATTAAACCCCCTGTGCTCCAGACACGAGAAGGTGCTCACATGTTCTGCAGCAAGCTGAGAGTCTCTCTAAATCAAATTATAAACTCAGAGTGTGAAATACATGCAACAAAACCTCTCCAAAGACCTGACAATTCCAGTACTGTTACCTGATCACTCCTTAGCTGCTTCAATTTAGGGGAAAGAAGATAGCTGAGAAAACCATGAAAAAGAAGAATACCATTGCCTAGAGATCTCAGATTTTTAAGTCAGGGCACTGTAATCCAGAAAAGAACATGTGTAAAGGGGTTATTCAGTAGAGACCCATATCAAATATTTGCCTGAGAGATTAAATTTCCACAAAACACAGGGTGGAAGATGTTGATGACCATCTGTCCATCAACAGTGTCGCTGTTAGACCCTTGATTAATCTCCCCACTTCACACACCAGTTTTCTCCATCTGCCTCACCTTATTTCTTTGCTCTTTTGGGATACTTCTTTTGATACCTGAACTCAAGGACCTTCTGTTGCCCATATCCATGCTGAGAACAGAGACAATTTTTATAACCAAGCCTGAGATGAACTATGTAAGGTTAAAAGCTTCAATTCAGGTGAAGGAATACCAGTTATTTATTACAGATCTAGGTAATTCTGTTTTAAAGAAATGCTAAGCTGCCTTAAAGGTGTGCCAGTTACCCTGTGCCTGCCACAAGGGAGTTTATAACATATTTGTTTGTTTGCTTGTTTTTCTAGAAGCATCCAAACGCAATTTATAGTAGAGAAAATCTCAGCCTAGCTTGACAGTCTGGGCACGAGCTGCTCTCCTGAATTGGCCCACCCTCTCCCTCCTCAATGACACTGTACATACCAGGAATTTCATTATACAGGCAATCTTGGTACTGCGTGCTGTTTCCGATGCACTGAGAAGAGTCTGGGCTGTGTACCTCGCAGTAACGGCTGCGGTATTGGATGCCCTCTTCATTACACAGGCTCCACTCTGACCACTCTGACCAGCCACCTGAAATCCAAGATCAGGAAAACACACAGACAACGTCACCAAGAAGGAAAAGGCTCCCTTGTAGATACCAAACTTCTCCCCTCCTGAAGGATGTCTAGATCCTGGCCTGGGCCTCTCTCGCACATCTAATCCAGAGGCCTTTAGTGGATTTAATTTCCTCAACACAAATAACAGTGCAAGCATCATACCCTACTTGTCAGGTTGTAGTTTTCTTAATATGGACTGAACCAACCCTTGGTGGAGCACTGTGCAGCATGGAGTTGTCTTAAAAGTTCCTATATCGGCTCTCTGGTTAAAGACATACAAGGAGCTGGACGGGGCAATGTTGCACCAGGACCTTCAAGTTTTGAGGTGGCCTCCCAGGGATACCTCAAGCAGTCAGCACAAGTTACAGCAGTTAGAGAGTTTTGCTGAGGTTCCTAAGGGCAGGAGTCAGTCTGCACTGGATCAGAAAGTACACAGAGGTGGTTCAAAACCAGCACAGATCCAAAACCTGTCCTCTGAGTTGTAGCACATGCTCATCTGCCTGAGTGAGAAAAAGGAAGGATTGTCCCTTCAGCAGCTGTACAGATTGATGCTTCATGATTCCTTTTGTTTGTCTTGTAAGCTTCCACATTGAAGAACCAAGCTCCTGCTTTTTCAATTACTTTAAATGGATCAGCTATTAACAAGGTTTTTCCTGTCCAGCACCAGAATGCCAGAGCATGGGCTAGTGAACAGGTAAAGAGAAAGGTGATGCATAGCAGTTGAACACTGGGATGTCTCCTTTTTACCTGGCTCAATAGACATTTAGTGAATGGACAGAAAAGCGTTTAACTGGTGGTGTTTCTGATTTAATTTTTAAACGTTTTGCAGATGAGCCTTGCTCCCAGCACCGCCCAAGCCAACTGGAGCAGGGACGAGAACTGGCTACCTTCACATGGGTGCGTGTTGCAAAGGGCCTCCTCGGTGTGCAGACCAATGCAGATATCCTCTCCGCTAGACGGAGCTGGATTGGTGCAAGTCCGTGTGCGCTGGTAGTGTCCTCCTCCACAGGTTGCTGAGCAGTGAGACCAAGGAGTCCAGCAAGACCATGAGCCTTTCACTGAAGGACATTGAAAAGCAAGGAGAGAAAGGTAGATGCTGTTGGTTACTCCTCTCACTGTGACAAAGCTGGAGAGTCCCGGTATCTCACCTTCCAGATCCACCCTGCCCAGACTAGCTAGCAGTTTCTTGCACCCCAGGACATTTGGGCCTGACAACAAGAACTTCATATCAAGAGAGGGTACGAACGTGCTGCACTCTATGGATGCAGAATGAAGTCTATGCACAAAAAGACACTGCATCATAAAGTGCATATTCTTTAGGGTAGTCACTGAAATATTCTATTCCATTCTATTCTATTCTACACCTTTTTAGAAAACAACGTTGTTATTATTATATTGTCTCCTGACGCTTCACCTACAACAACAGCAGATTTACTTGGGAAAAAAGTGCTGTAAAACTTAAGTGGAGCTTATATGGCACCATTCTGTGGGGGCCCCTGAGTCCACTAATTCCAACCTTCACTAAACAGAAACTCAGAGGCTTTATTTATTGTCCCTGCTCATTGCAGGGGGGGTTGGACTAGATGACCTTTAAAGGTCCTTTCCAACTCAAACCATTCTATGATTCTATGATCTGAGCACAGCCCCATAACAGCTTAATAATTAAACTAGGGAGGGACTTAGGATCCCTGATTCCCACCCCACCCCTTGTCAGGCTACTAGACTGCCTGATTTGCAGGTCCACATGCCGTTAATTCAGAATATAATAACCTGATGACTTAGTGCAAGATAAACCCAGGATTTGTGTATACACATTGAGTGAGGCAGGGAAAGACGGAGACACAGAGAAATAGTAATCATGCACTCAGAACAGATTGTAAAACATCATAGTGTCCAAGGGGAGAAAACAGCACAGAAGGGCACAGACATTAGTGAAAAGCCACTGAGAGCTTCCAAAATAGTACTAATAGCTGCCTTTATAGTGCTAGAATTATTTTCTTTTTATAAGTCATAGAGTGCAATATTTGACACTTTTGCTATGCTCTTGCTGCACATTCTGATCATATCTGCATTGGAATTTTATCTTTGTATTGAATTTTAGAATCATAATAATACTATTCTAATATAGCATTTTCAAGTGTAGGCCACAAACTATATTGCCAGAGGTAGATAATTGCTAGAACTGCACAGAGGCAAGGTAATTTGTGTAAGATCACTTAAATTTAGTTTAGATAGATAGTTATTACAGAGCAAGGAGAAGGATAAGTGAGAAAGAATACAGTAGTCAATGGCCTATTATTACTATTCTGGACCAGGAGTGCAACATAAACATGAAGACAAACTCGAAAACCAGGAAACCAGGCAAGAATACTCCCTGCTGGCTGTGCAGGAAATGGTAACTGATGTCAAGAGTAGATGCCCATCGCAAGAACAATACGTAAGCAGGAGAGGGGGAAGAAACAAGTGTTCACAAGAAGAACCGCCACATCAAGCATCTCTACACAGTATTAAGCCACATTTATTAAGCCTGTCTCCTCAGCAAGGTGCAGATGCACCGTGATGCCCTCCACTGGATGGAGCATCAAACCTTGAAGCAAAAAATTGCTAGACAAGCCACAATACTACTTCCTCTAGAGGATGTGGCTGTGTTACCCTCTGAGCCAAGGTGAAACATAAGTCATAGCACTAAAAATCACATACATGGGTCATTACAATAGCTTTAAAAAAATTAAGGAAAAATCCCCCAAATTAAAAAAAAAAAAGGCAGCTTGGAAATACTGATTTTTTTTTTTTTTGTGGCTCTACCATTAAGATGGGGAAGAACACCTCTGAATTTCATGCAGAAAGATGATCATGGTTACCTGGGCAGGGATGCGGATTACAGTCTTGGTACTCCATCGCTGACCCCACACAGGGCAAGCCACCATTTTTAGGTTCAGGGTTTGTGCATGTTCTCTTCCTGATCCTAAAGCCCAACTCACAGTCCCTGGAACAGGAAGACCAGGCCCCCCAAAAGGACCAGCCCCCATTGATAATCCGTGCAGAAGTCTTACCAGTCTTGAGGAGGTCATCAACAAGAGCTTCAAGGAAAACAAACAAGACACCACGAGATCACAAATCAATCAGTTGCTGGGCTTTTAAAAATGGCTTCAGCTCATTAATAAAATCAGGATTTGTGTGCCCTGGGGAAGAGTTTCTGTTGAAAGCCCTTAGCAAGAGTTTTGTTCCACAGGGTTACAGCTAAGCTAGACACAAAAAGAAATCTGTACACACACAAACTGAATCTACTGATAACCTTCATATGACCTTTCTGGGCAGCATATTGTGGCAGTTGAGGCTGTGCCTCAGGACACTGCCTTGCATCACAGCGGTACTGAAGGGAATAACCCCAGAGGCAGTGCACAAGGGGACCTCCAGAGAGAAAGAAGAGTAAAGACACACTGTCCTGTAGAATGGCTCTTTTCTTCTATACACCCTCATTACTTGCCTGTTCTCTTTGGGGCAGCCTGGCAGTAGCAAGAACAAGTCTATACACTGCCATAAGCACAGAGCTCACAACTGTATTGATCTCTAAGTCACAGGGCTCACTCCATCCCGGCCATTCTGCAGGGACACTAATTGTACATGTTGAGACTTATGTAGACACAATCAGGTTCTTGTTGATCTGAGAGGATCCCCCTTCCACCACCAAATCTAGGCTTGCCCTATGGTCCCCCAGAGCTGGCAAGACGTACAGTCAGTATCACACACTGCTGAGCCATCATTGGGGCAGAATCGACTCTCAGTTTTCTTCCTCCCAAACTGCAGCTCGTGGGGATCAGACAGCTGAGCACGACACGTGTAACGGAAGCGCTGCTCCTGGCGGGCACCATTCTGCGTGATGTTGACAGGCATCCAAGGGGTCCAGGGTGTGTTCCTGCGCACCTCTGGGCAGCTCTCTGGGTTGCACGTCTTATATTCCTGCCAGGAAGGAAAACCACTCTCTCCTTACTTATTAAACCGCAGCAGCCTAACTGATGGGTTTATTTACACTCCAGAAAATAAGGGGGTATGCTCTGGATCTAAAACAACCTCCATCCACCTTATGTGACCTCGCAGACACAAACCAGTGCTGGACACAGCACAAAATGTGGTGACTATGGAGGCAGTGGTGGTGCATAGCTTCAGATGGACCTCAAGGGTGAACTATGCTTGCTATTTTTATGTCTCCCTCAGGTTTGTGTTTCTTTGCTGACTCAAAGTCCTGTGGGGCTTCAAAAGCTTGGTACATTATGGGCAGAAGAATAATTCAGGCAATAGATAACAATAACAGCAAACAAGTTTTCTGCTGTGACCCTGAGATGCTGCTCTCAGGTCAGCCTAGAGGAGCCCCATGAGGACAAAATGTCAGTAAAGTTTGTTCCTTAAAAAGTTTATTGTTTTATTTTTAAGGTGGATTTAGATTATCTCTTTTTACAGCTATTTTTCGTTTGGTTGGCTTTTTTTAACTCTCTGGTGAGGGCTGTGAACCATTTGCCATCCTTGGTGTAGAGCACCCATTGAGTACAGACAACATTCTGCCTGGCTGGGGATGGGGTGATTTGGGGTCTTTACAATTCTTGCCGCCAGTGGGAGGAATTCCAGTGACAAACATTGCATTCTTGTTTAAAAAGAAATAAATAAACCAGTCTTTTCTGACAGAGGGAAAGAAATTTAATGCTTCAGGACTTCATGATTCTAGAGTAAATGCCAAACAGCTTGTGAACAGATGGGAGGTTCCAGATCAAATCTGCTTACACTGAAAGAAGACTCTCCACAAAACTAATTAAAACAGCTGCATGAAACAGCTGCCAGAATATGAAAGGGAAAATAAAGAGAGAAAATGGGTAGCCATTGCTTCACTGGCACTAGGTGTTTGACCTGTTGTTTGCTCAAGTATGACAGTGAGACTCATTTCTGATGCGTGTAGGGCCTCCTTGACTCAATAGGATCATCCTTGGGAGTGGGACCAAAGAAAAAAATGTATAACACTTTTAGGTAAAGGACTTGATATCTAAGCCTATAGAGGCCTAAGGAAGTCCTCTGTACACCAGACTGTCCCCATCTGTACACACACAAACACACTGACTCTCACACCAGCTTCACTGACTTTGGGAATCTGCCACCTCTCTGCCTCCCAGTTCATTTCAGCATCCCCTCTAGCAACAGCTGAGGATAGCATTTTCTTCCAGCTTGAGAAATAAAACCAAGATGGAGAGAGGAGTTAAATACCAAGTTCCTAGATGCTAGATGTCAATAGGTGCCCCTTATGCAATGTCAATAAACAATACATACCACAGCACAGCCTGGACATGTATTTCCGTTTTCACAGGACCTCTGTCTTGAATGAATCCCTCCACCACAATTCACACTACATTTATTCCAAGGACCCCATGAAGACCAAAAAATCGGTAATGGACATGGACTGTTCTCATTACAGAATCTGAAAGAAGAAAGTGCATTGCTCAAAAAATACCCCTGTCAGCACATCCGAGGGTCAAAGTGGTGATGGACGCAAGACTGCACACTGCATTTGGGTGCAATTCATGCATGCACAGAAAGCCAGCAGAAGGCTGACACAACAATCAGATTAGCAATATTCCCGTTGACAGCAGAGAACTGTACCCTTTGTACAGAATGGGGAATGGTTAAGCAGGCTGACCTCAGTGAGACATTTGGAGTAAACAGTCAAGATCAAGTTTTTGAAAATGCTCTAAACTCAAATCTTTTATGCGTTGAATTCACAAAAGAGCTAATAAGCTGAAGCCCATGTGTCACAAAGAGAGAGAGTGGATGGTACATATTTTCAATGGGATGACTAGTGGGAGGTCAGCTCAACAGTGGTCTGTCACTAATGGCAGGAGCTAAACGCTTGACAATCTTCTCTTCACATGATCTGGCCCTTACCGCTGCTTGGACCCTAAGAAACTAGTGTTTGCAACTGGAGACGAACTAGATGCTATATGCATCTAAAAGCAGGCCCTAAATTAATGCTATTTCATGTTCCCTTTTCAAAAGGTAACTTTAATTTTGTTCAGCTTTTTAATCAATATTGTTCTCAAATTGAATCACACAGGACTGCAATTGACTCAGATGTAGTCTTTAAAACCCAAAAGGGACCATTGTGAATGGCCACAAATCAAACCAAACATTAAAATGTCCTGAATCAAGGAAGTTAAATGAATTGCCCTTTGTATTCTGAGAAATGCAGAGAGATCTGTCTTAAGTGACCACTCAAGGGACAAACAACAGCCTACTGCCAAGCAGAGGTGGCCTTTAATGAAATGTCAAATCTGGAAACCAAATTGGGATGCCTTAAAGCATGTGTTTAATGAGGGGTTGGGCTTGAAGAAGTGTAATAGTGCAGATGGCTCTGTAGGTTCAAAAAGTATTGCCTTTTAGTGATTTTGCATGAAAATTGCTTAGTTTGCGGGGGGGGAAGATGTTTTTCTGATGTCAAGCCCTGCAAAAACTCAACCCTGAATCTGTGAGCTAAGCTGTATTTTGTCTTGAACTTCTTTTGGTGCATCAGCACAATTAATAGAGACTTAGGAATGGTGCAATTGGCAATGAAAGCTGCACATATCCAACTGCCTCCTCAGGGATTGATCAGAGCAGTGTAACTGTATCTATAAACTCTACACTGCTAACAGCAGGCACAGCTTCTCCTTTCGTTGAGGAGGTCATCCCTCTGTTTCGGGGACAGGAATACTTGTGAAGGTCTGAAAGGTCCTGTCTGAGAGTGGAGGCAGCTCTGAACTCTCTGATGTTCACAGGCTCATTGAAAGAGAGTGGCCATAAATGTGAGCAGCCTCATCCCTCCCAGGCTCTGCAACTCCTTCCACTTTGTACATTCAGCCAAACAGCCTTAATCTGCATTCACATAAGAGCCACTGCTTCCAGGTGCTACCGTTATAACCACAAAAGTGAAAACACGGCGTTGTGGACATCTCTTACCTTTCTTCCCTGCTCTGTCCAACACAGACCCTGCCCCCGTACCGGGGAGCGGGGTTGCTGCAGGATCGCTGGCGGACCTGAAAGCCTATTCCGCAGGAGGTGCTACATGGGGCCCAGGAAGACCAGGGTGTCCAGGCGCCATTTCTAACAAAGAAGGTGAGAGAGAACAGAGTATGAGGGCGACCTAGCGGTCTGCCCACGTAATGCTGTGCTTAACATCAAAACATGTAAGGCACTGCACTGACGAGGGAATCATTGAACTCACTGGAGAAGAGATGATTTATTTCCACAAGACTTTATATCAGTGCAGATTTAGAAAAGGGAGTTTCAAAAGTGCTTAGCATTGGCCTAACTTTCCTCCCATTGAAGTCTCTAAGAATTGGAAAAGAAGAGAATGAAGCCAATGCTGAATGATTTTGAAAATGCCTCCTAGGATTTGCTGGGCAACAGTGTGGTTGCTATAACTCTCCCTGACTATTCCCCCATCATCTCCCCCATGTCTCATAACCCCACTTTTCTGAGCCAATGGCTGATCCCAGAGTTGTATCTCCTGGACTCTTCTCCACAAAGAGTGCAGGTTTTGAGCCTCACGAATGCCAGTTGTGCCAAAGGACGTAAAAAACCTACCCTCTGCTAATGCAGTAGGTACTGATGCTTTAAATCTCTTACAGCAATACTACTGCCAGCTCCCATGATTTTATTATATACAAACCTCATAATATTAGGTGTTTTCCTAAAGCCTTCAGGATTGAATCCTATTAAGTGGAAATCTCAAATTTCATTTAAAAAAACAATAATTGCTTCTAGTTTTCATGGCCACCTGCAGACGTCACTGTAGTGTGACCTTAAATCTGTAGAAATCAGAGGCAATTAAGAGCTCAGAGGCAGGATCGAGTTTCATGGTTTAATGAGTGATCACGTCTCTGCTGAGCAGTGGTAACTTAGCTTGAAGCAAAAGTGATGTAAAACCCCTTAGTTCACAGCTCAGCGACAGAGGTGGCAAATGCTCTGTGCCTCGCTCCTGCAACAGGCTGAGCACGTGCAGGCGGCCGGCTCCTGTGACGCTGCTGCCATGCGGTGACTCAACCACGTGCTTACACAGAACCCAACATTTTCATCTTTAAAATCTTGCATTTATTAAAGCTCACCTTCCTCTGATTTGGCAGCACTACTCAACCTTGGAGCAGGAGAGGAGGAACTGTATCTCATCTCTTCTGTGCTGCAGGTTTCATTTCATATGGAGCCAGTGGCAACGCTTTGTCTTATAGGACTGCCTAATCTTGACACTTCACTGCCTTAAGCCAAAAAATCTCATTTGTTTGGTTTTTTTTTTTTAGTAAAGAAAAGCCTTTCTAAAAAGTCTAGTCAAAAAACAACTCAGGTGCTCTCTGGTTCTTGAAAGCTAAGCTTGAAAACAGATGTTAATTTTCAAAGCATTTACTGAACTAATAACACTGCTGGCAAGAAACACTTTCTGGCATAGCACCAATCAGGGCAGAGGATGAAAGTTAAAACCCACATTGCCCTTCACACTTTTTGTATTTATTATCAACTCTTGCCTGGTTTTGGCAGCTTTATTTCAGAACCCTGTTAGATGTTTCTCCCCTCCTCCTCTTGTTCTCTCATCCCCCTCCCTCCTTCCCTTCCCCTCTCCCGCCCCAAACAAGGTCAAAGAACAAGAAACTCACTTATATAAAAATCCTACTATTCCATCTTATTTTGCCGTGTTTTAACCCACCTACTACCTCTCCATTCCTTAACCCAGAAGAAAGATTATATGTAAAATTACAGAAAGAAAAAATAAAATGGCAGGTTGCTGTTATTGCAGCAAAAAAGGGAAAGTAATTTCTACTAAAAATTCCTCAAAACCCCAGCAATTCTCAGCATCTATTTGTGTTTCAGGATTTTTAAAAGAAATAAAGAAACCTTCCATTTTCAGATCTCCAGCTTTCTAATAGAACTCATCTTTAAGCATTCTGCTTCCTCTTTGCAAAAAGAAATCTCAATGCCATATGAAGTCAATTAAAGGAAATTTGAAGTCTGAGGCGGATGTAGGATGACCAGATGTCCCTATTTTTCAAACCATGCTGTTTTCCTATGTCTTAAGATTGAATAATCTATTTTTCATCCCCTTCTTAGAAGCCGTTCCTGCCTCTTTTGCCATCAGAGCAGTGCTGAGAAACCCATCCCACTGGCATGCTTTCCATTTGCCACTGACAGAAAAAGCCTGCCTGGGGAAAGCTCCGCTCAGCCCACAGTGGCAGCACAGGGGCAGGAATGACTGCACGCCTTTTGCGCAGCACAGCCCACAACTGGAAGGAGAGATGCCAATTAAAACATGAGCATTGCTGAATTTTTGGTGCCAAGACCAGCACTGATCTCCAGGGATGAGTCAAGAGACAGCTGTCCTCAATGGAATGAATGTTTATGGAGAAGATAAAGTAGATGAAAACTGTATTGACCCAATATTTACCAAAATTCTGGCTGGCCCCACCCCAGTTAAGTAGTGCTTACACTATTGCATCATCTTTCCTTGAGTCACGACATGATGTAGTCTGAGGGTGGTGGGGTAACGTGGACACAAACCTATGTTTGGGCACCTGACTGGAGGACATTTAGCTTCCATACTGCTCAAGCACAAGCTTCAGGCTTCCCTGGAAAGGCAGCACTTCGACACAAGCTGAGCTACACGTGTTGTTTAAGTGCTGTCCCCGGCAGGCATGCCTCCTAAGTGCTGCTCCCTGCCAGACGATGATCTGTTGCTTTCACCTAGCCAGCGTGCTGCAGACAGTTCACAGACTCGCAGAACAAGGCAAACAAGCCTTGCTTGGAGCTAGGCTAGGCCCTGTCTTTACAAGTGTTGCTCGGAAGGAGCTCTGCTCGCTTTTGGCAATGCAACCTTGGAACCCAAACTCCGAAAAATGATGAGCTTATTGGATTTTTTTAGCTTATTGCTGTTCAGTTGGCTAAGAACTATCTCTGCCTTACTCACCTCCTCCTGATGGGTCACTTACTACTCACTGTACAGTTGAGGGAAGTCAAGGCACAGTGCAGGGAAGGTTAATGTGTACACTAATTTGGGGTGCTCATCTCCCAAGAGTCCTGGCTGAAGGCCCTTCTCTTAGAGCCCTTGGGCTTCTTCATTTTTCACTGACTTCAAGCTGGACCTCACATACCTCAGTTTGGCTGGGATGCAACAACGTGGTCACAGAAACACAAGGAAGGAGCTAAGCTGTGGACAGGCACAACTCTCGTTCCCTTCCTAAAACGCACAAAGACACTGAGGTACCTTGAGCAATTTGCGACCTCGATCCTGGCCCCTTCACAGCCGCGACCACCGCAGCGAGGACGAGGGCTGTCACATGAACGTGACCTACACATACAGGAGCCTGTGCTGTCCCCATCTGAATGCTCACACAGTTGCCATGGGGACCAAGGCCCCAGTCTTCCATTTGTCGTCAGGTTTTTCACCTAATTTTAAAAGAAAAAAGGTCATTAATAGCAAGTTTACATTTCTGGAGACAGCCCCACAATAGAAATGCCACACAAAGCTGCTGGGAGGATTAAGATGCAGCTTAGATGGGAGCTGTCTGTGCTTGCGAGCAGGATTCAAAACAGAGGGCTGTTTTCAGACAATGCCGCATCAATATTTACCCTCCAAATTCCACCCCGCATACCGAACGTGTGCGTACAGGCACCCGAGCCGACGCAGCCAGCAGCACACCAGGCACAAGCATCTATCTATCTGCCACGCCACAAAACCACCACACTCCCTCATCCCACGCTGCACAGCTTCAGCCTTTCAAGCAACACAACGGCCGGTGCTGACTGTCCCCACTCCATTATGCTCCTGCCTCTGCAGTGCTTGGGACAGTTCCTGCAGGATATTTTCCCAGTTAGGGTTTGTATAACCATAGTGACCGGCTGAGACCAGGGCCTCGCTGAATTTGGCCCTGTCCAAACACGCAGTTAGAACTGGCTCCCTTTCTAAGTAGAGCCATAGCCTAAAAGGCTAAGAGGAGATGGTGGTGACTAGAATTAATGCTGAGGATCACGTAGTGGGCTAAAGAGAAAGAATTAATCTCAAGGCAATTTATAGACCAGACCACGCTGCCATCTGTTTCTTCTGCCCTTTGCTTCATGCCTGTACAGCCCCAAGCAGGCTGGGGCTTGAGCTCCCTGTGCACTGTAAAGAAGTAAAAATACGGTAGTACTGGCAGACCAAAAGCATGAGAAACAGAACTATTTCAGCCCTGGTGAAGACCTTCCAGGAGGTAGGGTGTCAGAGCTTGCTCCTCTGTGCCTTGTTTTAACCAGCGCTGCTAAGTGAGCCCTCAGCCGAGGGCTGGGGGAGTAAGCTGCTAGGGCCCTCACCGCCAAGGCTGACTTGAGATTACTGCTGCCCGCTCCTCCTGGGATCGCTCCTGGGCCACCGCTGCCTTCTTCTGCCTGCTCCACCGCTACTGTGAAATCCAGCAACTCCAGGACCATGTCTGGAAAGCCGCCCTGAACACCCCTGCCCTGGCTTCCCCTCTGCTCCTGACTTCAGAAACACGAGGCAGAAAGACATCCACGCTGGCCCTGCCAAGGTACAACTATTTCCCTGCTACCTTGCAGGACCACAATGCCCTCTCCCCGGTGGCTCCCTCCATCCTCCCACCCCATGTCCCGAAGCGCAGGCCCTCGCAGGCGGGATGGCACGGATGGCAGCTGCCTGCAGGTGGCTCATCCCCACCGGTGTCACCCATGGGGTGGTGGGATGCTCAGCAGCTTTGGTAAAAACGCTGGCAAAGGCAACGCTGGACTTGGCCTTGGTGTCACACGCAATGAAGGGTGAAGACAGGAAGAGGCTGGGGCCCCGGTGAACAGCCCTGGCCCCAAATCTGAGCCAGCTACCACTGACAAACCCCATTGTGCCATGCTTCACTGAGCTCTGCAGTCAGCAGGATCAGTCCCCTGGGCCGCCCCAGGGGGGAAAAGAATTTCTTCTGTTTTACAGACGAGGAAACCGAGGCCCAGAGAGGCTGCGAGCTGCTTGGGAGCCATGCAGAGAGCCAACCACAGCCACGGGAGAAGTGCATTCAAACACTCATTCTCCGAAACACGCTGTTCTGTGCTTATTCTCCAAGTCTGGCACTACGTTAAACACTCACAATGCACCTCCGGTGGGCTGTCATCTTCCCCTCTCACCCATCTACAGCAGCATCAGAAATATGCAGCAGTGGCATGGAAGTAATTTAGATCTGTTACTGCGCTCATCAGGCTGCAGTCGGGGGGTTTCAAGCATCTGTTGTAAACCTTTGTTTGCAATAGATTATCATGTCGTCATAAAAATTTGCTCTGGGCTGCAGGTTACAAGGCAAGATGCCCAGAGAAGAGAACACTGAGTTTTGTTGTTGTTGTTGAATTTGTTGTTTTAAACATGAATGCAGTCAAAAATCAATACAGTTGGGTTGCTGAAAGTCAGGGGGGAAAAAATCAAAAGAACTACTTTGAGATATTTAATACTAGATTTTTATCTCCTTTTTCCTTCTGCCTTACAAAAGTCATAATCCAAGTATTGGATCATTCCTATTCATTTCTGAGCCAGAAAGCCTTGCTGATTCCAGCAGGGAGTTCTGTTCAGAAATCAATGGTATGATATGGCCCGTGGCTTCAATTAAAAAAAAAAAGCTGACAAATAATTATTGGCTCATAAGTGATACTGGGAAGCAACCCAAAAATTAAACAAATAAGCAGCCATAACTGAAATGCTGAGATTTATAAACATGTCACGTTGTGAGTGTGGAAAGTTTTTATACTTAAGAAATTACATATGGATTATTATTCCATCTTTAAATTCATAAAAATATCTTCAAAAGAGCAAACTTGGGAAGTGGGATAAAAACCCATATGCATTGATCTTTTTCAGGAATATCTTTACAAAGCAAACCCTTTGTAGCCAACACAGTGCCCATCAGACAGAGAGGACATCTTTTAAAACACATGTGATCAAATGCCTTTCTCTCACCTCGCAATATTACCAGTTCCAGAGTTCTCGTATTTTATAAACTGCCATACTCCCACCAAAGGCATCACCTTTTTGTTTCTTCCTTGTATCATCTAAATGCTCAAGTGCAGGATCTAAAAATTCAGACTGACCCCTGCTACCAGGATATTTTCAATGTTCATTCTGATATTACAGATAAGGCTAGAAGCATTCCTTGTTCTTTCAATTCATCTATGCTCCTTCTTAGGATTCAGATGTCAACTGTTTATAACTTCGCCAAGTTTTAATTACTTCAGCTGGAAGTTTCCATGTTGGCTGTTTGATAGAAGCTGAAAATTCCTGCAAAATTTCAGTCAAAATATTTCAACCATTTCTAAAATCAAATCTAGGGAAAAAGAATGTCCATCAGTAGCAACCTTTTCCTTGAAACAAACTAGTGTTCAGAGCAAGGAACTGAACTTTATGTCCTTCTAACACCTTTTTGCAGTTCCCATGAAAAGCCATTCAAATCTGTCTAGGGTATAAAGTCCTTGGGAGGTGGGGACGAAAATTCTCAGTTTTCAGAGACTCAGAGATTTTGATCCTGGCACCTGAAGTCTTCTTTGTGCACTGGGCATGCAGTGTGGGCCAGAGCAGGGTTATCCTGGGCATTGCAGCTCTGGCTGGCTGAGCCCACATGAATTGAGAGCAGGGTAGAAATCTGCTAGACACCCCAAAAAAGGAGTGGGGAGACTGGCACTGATTAGCAAGTAAATGGGGTAGCATGGAGCAGATGCCAGATGACCAAGGTAAGGGGTTGCTGGACATGCAGAGTGGGACTGGGATGAAGAGCATCATTTGGCTCCCAGTAAGGCCTGTACACTTTATTGGGAATACTCAGTTCCTCACTTGCCAACCACCATCAACAGTGACCCCATGAGCTTGGCTAATGGAGTTTGTTAGCCAAATCTAAAGTTCCTTTCCTGCTGGTAGCTTATGTTGGCATCAGTAAGATAGAGTAGGATGTGGCTTTTTTCAGTTTTCCTAAAACCAAAAAGCACATCACTCCCTTCTCCCAAGCCTAAGAATAAACAGCATGCAATCATGTATTCAGAACTCCCTGATATGACACATGCACATACAGGAAAAAGAGGAGCAGCATGTCCAATATGTGTCCTATCATTTCTTAATGTTAAAATGTTTGACATCATTGCAACCTTAGCAATGAACCTTTAGGAGGTGCTGGGTGTTACCTGGTAGTAACATATATTAACCATTGCCCAAGGTACTAGGTTAACACTATATGATTAACCCTCTGTCTAAGGTCCCTTAATGTTAAAGCTGGAGAGTAAGAATCTGTGATACAATATAGTGCTGTACGAAGATGTGCAGACTAGCTTTGAACAAGCATGTTTGCACAAGAGCAGCAGTCAAGTTGTGTTAGTGTTGTGGTTGACTCGCACAAATGCCTGGACCCTGTAGGATATAATTCAATAATATGCCAGTTCTGGCTTTAAAAGTTGCTGCATGCCAGTCTCTCAGCTGTGCCAGGACATCTGTTTGTGGGCTAGGCTGCAGAAGAGCTCACTGACATTATCTGGGTTAGGAAAAGTTTACTTGGGAGGGGTGCTTTTAATCTATGCCATGTCACACTTGACTGTGATCTCACATACAGCTGTACCAGCACAGCTGAGCGCCTGGTGCTCGGCCCAGGAAAGTGGGGTGAGAAAAGCCAGGACTTCTTAAGATGGGAACTCATCCAACTAAACTCCCAGACAGGTCTTTTTCAGGAGTGAAATTTGGCACTGGGTCACTGCATTCCCCTACCTTTCCAGTGGTCATTTGCACATGCTGTCCTAGACTCCTGCCTTTGTTGACTACGACCTTCATCGTGCACTGAACACAAGGAAATACTTGGGTATTGCTAATGTAGGTGCTTAAATGAGCCATCCCACTCCACGCCAGTGGTGAATTCATTCCAGCGAGGGGCAGAGGAGAAAGAAAAAGAAAGCACTTGCATGTGGATTTTAAACAGCTTGGCAGCCTGTCAGTCAAAGAGCAAAAGGCTGATGTATGCACCAGAATGAGAGCACCTATATGGAAAATAATCTACAATGGAAATGCTAAAACAAATGTAAAACTAGCACCCCAAGAACAGCCAAAGCTCCTGAATATTCTGTGTGTTTTTATGACCTTGAAACAATGATCTGGAGTAGCCTGTTCCCTAGTGTGCACCACAGCAGACATGTTCAAACTAGAGGATTAACACCTCACACACCTATCAACAGACACACACATTAAGCAGGACGAGATAACAGCATGGGCAATCAAGAAGCACTGCATCCCAATTCAACACAAGAGGGTTATAAACACACAAGCCTCTGAATCCAGCAGTGAAAAACTTAAGCCTGCCAAGCTGAGGATGGATTGAAGTAATGACTAATACTTCCTGGGAAAATATCTGAGAAGTAAGGAAGATAAGGGGAATAAACATCCCAGCACCTCCAGACAGAAACAGCATACTGAAGATATAACCAATGCAGTCCTCTCTCTCTATCTACTGGACTTAGCAGTATTAACATGCTAAGTGACGTTAGATAATAACGATGGACATTAATGAGAATTTATCACCACTACCACCACCCCCCCACCCCCCCAATTTATTTAACAAGACTGGTTTTCCTCCCCAGCCACCTTGCAGGAACAGTTCAAGCAGTAGGAATTAAATTTGGCCAGACGGCTTCTGGGGATCACAGCCAGGAACTGGATATTGTCGTCAAAGGTGGGTGGGTGGGTGTGTGGGAAGGGAGCTGGAGAGCCAACTCAAACTGATTCAAGAAGAGACACTTTTTTTTTTTTAACTGCTCCATCTGATGAAGACCAGGGCAAGGAAAGAAGACCATCTCCTTGCAATATCGCGTAGATTTGGTCTTTGGTCTGCTGAAGTGACTCGCTCTCTTGGTTACACTCCCCCCTTCCCTTGTGTTCTCTAGTACATACTGTATCTTTTTGTGCCATCTGCAAACCACCCATGCATGCCTGGTTTCTCTGCTGCTCCCTAGATGCCTCTTCCTGCCAGTGCAAGACTTCTTCACCAGTGTCATCTCCCGGTCCCAGCTCAGGGATCCAAGAGGAAAATTAACTGAACGCTGCCCAAGAATGCTGTAGTCAGCTAATCTGATTTCCCCGATGTGCAGGGAAGCCAAGGAGATGGCACAGACTGTGGAGCCGCCCTGAGAAAGCTCAAGTTTCATCTGGGGCTTACATGGTTCTCAGCAGTAGCCCAACAGCATGATCCAATCTTCTTCACTCAAGGCATGGGTGGGCACGAGGAGGACTGAGCGATTGTTTTGGGATCCCTCTTTTGGAGCAAACAAATCCATTTGGGGTCTCTGTGTTCTAAACAAGAGGCTGTGCACAGATAATGGTATGTGCCACTGGGCTCTCCATGCTCTCCCATCAGTCCTCACCAGGCTGCCACACACTGACTTTCCGTCTCCCCTCTACACATACGCACACACTCACACCCCAGTATATATAACGTATTTCCACTCCTTCCACTTACTGGGCACTCAGTAATATTTTGAGTCCACAGGCTCATGTTGGAGCTGTCCTCAATGGTGGTGCATCGCTTCTGCTTGTTATCCCAGCCACAATAGGGGTCTCTGGCTCCTAGGCATTCCCTGCATGTGTAAAGAGAAAAGATTAAAGCTCTTTAAGACTGTCTAGCTCTGAAGACACGTATACAAGTATAGTGCTTGTATATGACAGCTGTCAACTGCACCGAGGCTCAGCAGAAGAAACTATTTCTTCTAAGCAGAGGTTTACCTGCTTGGAAGGGGAGAATGGCTGAATAGAAGGGTGATAGGACACAAAGCAAATATCACTCATAGAAGCTGTAGATTAAAAATCAGTTCACTCCTCTCCAAGGCCTAGGGAAAGAAAATGACTTTACAAATTTTAGTCAAAGAACACTTGTCATTGAGATATCTTTGTGCCCACATGTAATCACTCAGCAGGCCAAATCTCACACAAAGCAACCTCTGTGAGTATGTTTTCTGACACTGTGTCCATCCAAAGGGGTTAGACAAGCAGAATTAGCCAATGGACCAGTAATAAAGGCTTTCTATTAGTCTTGGCCTTTGCTGGAACAATGGTTTCATTTATAATCCCAACATCAAGATGTCAGTTTGGAAAAGTCACAGCAGAACATTATTTCTAAGCTTTTGGCTGCTTTGAACACTGCCGTATTCATTTTCCTCCTGAATCCATATTTACAGGCTAAGTGTGTGTTCCCAACATGTGAGCTGCTAAAGAAAAATAACTAGGGTTACTACTGCCACTAAACAGAGAAGGTCGGTCACAGAATTAGTCTGTACTGATAAAATTCAGCTGTATTAGTTGTTCCCATGAGTTGATTTCAAATTGTTAATTTTCATTAAGAAAACATAACAGTACAAGCCACATCATGCATGTATTAGTGAAAGACAAAGAAGAGAGGACTAAAACTAAAAAGATTCGCAACATTATTTTTTATTCCAATGATCCATTCTCTTCTATCACACAAAAGGCTGATAGGATCTTTCCGAAAGACCCAAATGATTTGAAAACTGCCAATTAGACAGCAGCAAGGGACCAAGGGGAAAAAATCAGTTCAAGAAGCTAAACAGGAGAGTAATAACATTTTTTCTAAGGGTAGGTATCAGTATGATAAATGAAACATCAAAAAAAAAAAAAAATCAAATGCAATGAGATGTGAACTGTTGCCTCCCAGAAATCTTTGAAATCCTATTAGCCTGTAATCAGCTGCAAATGAAAAAGCAAGTCCCTTAAGCACAGCTCAAAACACTCTATCAGTCTGTTCTGACTCCACAGCCATTTGCCCCAAAGTAAACACTAGACTGTTTTGCTGTCTGATACCCATTGCTTTATATATGTGTGTGTATATATATATATACATACACATGTGTATATATTATATTTTAATTAGGAATTTCCAGTTTGCTCCTACATGGCAACTCCTATATTTCCTCTACTAAAGATTTCACACACAGACTTGTAAGGAACTTTATCTTTCATGCTTAGGAAGGTAGTTACAATGACTATCTCTACTACATTTTTCCTTCAGCTGCTTCAGCACACCCAAGGAAAAGGCAAAGATGACTTTGCCCCAGCCCCAGGCAACAGAACATCAAATATTTGCCTAGAAAAGACTCGGGATCCTCAGTCCAAGGACACAGAAGGGACACGTGCTGCTTTGCTCATTATTCTGGCTAAGGACCCCCATCCTGCTGTTTTGGCAGCCCCCACCGCCCTCACCTATGACCTGGGGCTGCCACCACATCCAGAGCTGCCTTTGCCATCTAGCAGTCCCTCGGCAAGGGCAGCACCAAATTAATTATGGAGCAGACACCCGGGCATCTGCCCACCCTCTCGGCAACTTCAGGAAGAAACTGGGCAGTTTCTAGAGAAGAAGAAGAAGAAGAAGAAGAAGAAGCAGAGAAGCAACGGAGGGGGGAAAAAAAAGAAAAAAGCCCCTGCTTTTAGTTAGAGCGCCTTTTGGTCAGGCTTTCAGACCCTGACACCGCGTACACGCTATTGTTTCTAACTGCATGAAGCCATTTCGCTGGGCACCCAGCGAGTTGAGAGAGGTCATTGTAATTCATAACAGGGAAGGCTGTTGTGAGCATCACCCTATTATGATACACATTTTCTCTGAATTTAATTTATAGGAAAACATGTGCTGCATAAATTCAGGAAATAATCTCCATATGTTCTGTGCTGCAGCCCTCAGCCACTCCGCAGGCTGCAATATATCCCGGTTAGGCACTGACCACTTTGCTGGCACTATCATAATGTATGTCATGTAGCTAATGTGCTGCTCTTGGCTGAGAGTGGCAAGCTACAGATCCCTAACGGTGCACTCAATGAATCACAGCCTGCGGTCCCCTGCCGCCGCCACTGACCCCCAGCTGATGGGCCATCAGTAACCGAGCTGCAGAGCCGCCAGAAAGCCATGATGCTGGGCCCCGGGAAAAGCCCGGTGCAGTGCTTGTTGGCGGGGAGCTACGTCCATCCCGCGCTCTGCATCCTGGGTGTAATGAATTCCTACCCAGCCTGGGCTCTGCTGGGTTGTCAAAACGCGCACTCTGTAATTTAACAACCATCAAAGTCCGGGACTTCTCCCCATCTGATGGCAGGCCCTCAAAACCATTTGAAATCTAAAAACAAAATAGCTATGCTGGTTGCCTCCCTTCAGGATTCAGAGCCCACTCATCTGCCTCAACTCTGGTGAGAAACCTATTATATCAGCTGACAGCGATAAACTTAAGGGTGAGGAGGAATGTATTTACTTACACACAATTTGCTCCATTTTTTTTTCCCTTTTGTAAGCAGGAAAAGCATTACAATGTGCATTACTGCAAGAGAATAACATTTCTGGCAAATACTTTAAGTGAACACTTCAAAATCCACCCTAATTTATATCCTTACCATATCTTTAGAATATATGTCACTATTTATGTCATTAAAAGATAAAAGCACACCAGCAAACACACACACCAAAAGACAAGTACAGGTATGCATACATGCATGCACAGATCAAAATGCTTCAGAAATATGCTGTCATTCTTAGTAGACCAGGCACCACGGTGTGGAAAAAATGTAGAGATATCACAGCATTTCCCTGTGCTCAGAACACAAATTGAAACGTTTACATGTAAATACCATTTCGTATTATGATACCACTGAAAAGTCTCACACAGGCTGTGGGACCCCAAGTCTCTGAGGGCAGTATTTAAATACTGTGAAATAAGATACAAAGGAGTTTACATGCTATAATGAAATTCTGATGTTTCAAAGGCAATGGGACTCCTGCCACTGGCTCGGTGGGGCCAGATTTCATACCATACGTACAGGGAACACCACACTTAGGTCTCCTCCGTGGCAGGCTGGGAATGACTCAAGGAACTAATGACACACTATTGTCTCCCATCGTAATTCACACAGGTAGAGGGAACCTATTATCCTAGAAGACTACCCAAGCATAGCAGGTTAACACTGGCTATATTAATGCTAATGACTCAGTTAATGAAATCCCACAAAGTGGGATGCTTGTGGAAGTAAGACAGTGATGATACCACACGGTCTGTGTCCCCAGTTCCCCTCTGGCTGTCTACTAATTGTAGTGTATTCGGTGAGGACTCAGGAGAATACCTCTTGACGGATATCTAAGAGGTTGGATTTATTATGACAGGGCATTATCATCAATTGCGATTCACTTTAATTCATTGCCTCGCAATAAATGTCTTATCTGAGGCATAAAGGCATACACTGAAAATGCTCAATTGAAAAACAATTTCATTTGTATCTCCTATTCAAGGTATTTTTTTCTCTGGTTCCTTATTCTCACTTACCAAGGACATTTGCATGAAAATAAGATCTTACTCATAAGAGCTCACCTGCTGCCTTCTGTTTGGGAGCTGTAAGCCTCCTTGTTGTTGGCTGTTGCAATCATTTCTACAGCAGTGATCTGGGATAACACAAAGGATTAAGAGTCTGCAAGTGGGGCACTATCCACAGCCCACTGAAGTCAATGGAAACTCTTACCTATGACTCAAAGGAGTTTTTATGGGGCCTTTGAAGCCTGGCATTGCCGAGCCTTCACTAATAACATGTGCTGTAAAAAGGCTTCTGCTTCCAAGATGCTGGTCCTGCCCAAGATCTCCTTTCTTGTAATAGCCTGAATGACGTCTTCTTTCAGAATCTTCATTAAAGCTTAAACGTCTGTAGTTCAAAAGTTTTTCATTCCCTCTTTCATTTCCTCTGGGTCTAGATAACTTCATCTTTTGGTCATTTTTCCCTGAGAGTTAAAACTTCAGACTGTGTAATAAATGGATCATCAAATCAATAGAACCAGACCCAAGACATTAGGCTTTGACAGACCAAAGGGAAGAAAGAATTACTAGAGCGCCTTCCCATTCTTACTACCAGACAGAAGACACACAAAAACGCCATTTTGTACCAAAAGCCACAAAACTGTCATCCAGAGCATTCACACTGAAGGACTCTGCTCCTCTCATCTGCCAGGACGTGCTTGCTCTCCCAGTTTTTGTTTCCTCTCTTTTCATTTACCTCTTTCTCTCTCCTCTTTGGTGACTTAAAGCAAACAGGAATGGAACGACAGGACGTGATGATCTGCAGAGGTAGGGCTCTGCAGGGCAGACCCAAAGACTGCGAAGCTCCCTTCCCAAACTGTGTTTGCTCACAAAACCCTTGCGCCAGGAGAGGGTTCTGCATTTTTGCTGGTGAGTTAGGAACCTGCAGTGAACATCACGTTTGCCAGGGAGATACGATAACTGTCACAGCACCTGGTCCTTTAAACCCCCATGGCCATCACCGGTTAGTTCATGAGAGGCACAGAGATAGCAGCGCTATCAACTGGTGCGGTGCAAACATTTATAAGCCTGATCCTGCAAGGCACTGAGCAACGCTCATCTGTGCTCAGCATCTCAGGAGCATGGGGAGCACCAGAGTTCACCTTGCTTTTTTGGGAAATAAGAACTCAGAATTTCACACTGGTTTGTTGCACTCTTTGAGCAGTTAACGCCGAGGGAACAGCCCTTTGCAAGCAATAAGGGGGTCTTAGCTGTGCCTGTTGCAAGCATGAGGCTGTTTGGCAGACAGGCATTTCCTGACAAGGTTAGCTTACTGTCCCATTGCTATCAACCTGCAGAGGGGATGAACTAAACAAATAATCATATTAGCTTCCAGCCAACCAAATCATAATTACTGACAACCTCAATAGCCTGTGCAAGGAAGAGTGGACTTCTGTCTTCCCTAAAGCCAGATGGCATGAAAAGAGAAGAATAAGAATCAAAAGGATGTTCGTGGCTTAAGAAAACAAGATTAGAAAGGGGGAAAAAGCACCAGACCTTCAAACAATTCCTCCAATTTTGATACCTTTAAAAATTCAAACTGTAGAGATGAGTTAGTGATCTGTACAAATCCATTATCTTTCCCCACTGAGAAGAGAAGCCAAGTGGAACTGAGCTGCTTTAGTCAGATGCTGGTCAAGTAGCAGCTTCATTTCTCAGCTCGTGAATACAACATATTCCATGCCAGATGCTGCTGCCCTTTCCTCAAGATGAGTAGCCACATACTTCATAAGCAATTAATGGGGCTATTTGTGGAGCAAGGCACTACTCGGGAAGAGCGTACTACAGCTCACAGGTACCACCACTGTGAGGGCTCCAGTTGATGTTAATCTGGACAGACAAGGTTTGGTATTTTGGCATTTGATATTGGACGCAGAGGCAGAGAAGCTGAAGTGTGCATGTGTTGTGTATGTGTGTAATTTATCACCCACACATGCTTAGCATCAGTGATTGCTGCTCTGCACATGATTTGTTTTGAATGCATAAATTAAAGCCAAGGTGTAAAACGACCTCTAAAACTGAAGTCTGCTTATGAGCCAAACACATGTAACTTATTTGAAAGAAGCAGTGCACAGACAAAGGATTTTCAGAGGCAGTTTCACCTCATTTTCCTTTCCACATCAGGGACCTTGGCTTGCTAGTTTCCACCTCCTGCCCTACCATTTTCAATACCACTTTAATCGATTGTGGTTTATAGATTATGGCCTCACGCAATCTACACAACAAACTATTCCATTTTTTACTTTCTGACATCCCATTCCATCATCTTTTAGCAACAGTGACTTCTTTATTGGATAGGTGTTTATTTTTATTTTTAAAGCTGTGAAATAAAACAACATTGCATTTATTCAAATATGAAGACTAATGCCACCCTGAGAAAAATTCTGATTAAATCTGGATTTATGTTTACATCAGTAAAGCAGGTTATTAAAAAAAATGAATAAGTGTTCCTCCACAAACACTATTGGAAACTCTTGTCACTGTGCCAAACAAAGCTGACCTCTAATAAAAACAAAAGTACAGAGGGCCTCTGACTACCAGTGATGGGATCAGTCATCCACAAGAAAACTCAGATACTATTAAAGTCCTAATGAAAGGAATAGCCAGAAGGAATTCCTGAACGCAGGGCATGTTTGTCTGGATTGCGAAGCACAACCATTTCCTAGCCTCAGCAGGCTTTTGAGCCTTAAGAAAACATGCCCCCCAGGGCTGCCATATGGAAAGAGGCAGAGGGGACTAGACATCCTTTTGGAAAGGCAGCTTGGGCAAATCAGTGCACTCAAGTGTTATTCCCTGTCTCTGCCCTGTGTCAGTCAGTGTCTGGAGGCGACTGTCAGATTAAGATGTGCTCTGCTCCTGCATTTCTGCTCTGGGGCTGCAGATCTGAGACTTCTGTGTGAACATGGCAAATTCCTGTAGTCTGGTGGCATAGGTAGATACAGGAAAGAGGGTGGTTTAGGTAAGAGCAAATCCACTGTAAGGGGCACAGACAGGTGCTTTATGTAGCCTCTGCAAGATGCTGATGATTTAAGAACACAAATTATGCTAAAATGGAAACTCAGGAAGGGAAAGAAAACTGCGAAGGTAGGAAACTTGGAAAGAAATGTGAGTGATGATAAAGAAACCTGAAAACAGTCTACAGTTGCTCACCCAGGCTGCACAAAGCAATCCATATTCAAGCAGCTCCTTTGTGAAAGCTGGATTTTGTTAGGCTCTGGGTAATTATTTTCTGCTCAACAAGATGTAGATTCAACCAGACAGAGCCTTTGTAGATTAATGTATGTTGAAAAAGGCAAATAAATATTAGACCACCTACTACACCCTGAGGATCTAACACATCTCTTGTCCAATGCAGAGCTATTTTAGCATTGCATAAGGGCCAAAATGGTCCTGCCAACATATTCCCCATTGCTTTTTCCCATGTAGTTATAAAAATGCCATCAAGCAATGTCCATTCCACTTTTTAACAAGAGACAACATCACTTAAGTAAATGGATATTCTTGAAATCCAGCCCTATCCCTTTGCAGACTGGAGTGTTCCCATAAATCTACAGTACTTAGGTATTTTGACATGTAAAAGACACCAGACAGTACAATATTATGTTTTTCTACAACCCATACATATTTTATGTACTTATATGTACTTAAATTTAAACTTAAACCAACAATAACAAATTTGCTTTGGCTCCAGATACTTCCTCCTCCCCAAGCAGGTAAAACAGCCCATCTCCTAATAAAAAGTTAATGATGCATCTGTAGCAATATATTCATTCAGTATTAACATTGGACACATTTGTGTTTTACATTGCAAATGCTGACTGGAAGTTTGAGACATGAAGCAAACCACCCATGGCAGCAGTAAGGCTGTAGACTTCGCATCAGGAGCCATATCACTGAATATGACCATTGCCTAGAATACAAATCTTATGACATAATAGTAGCAAATTGCAAGAATTGACAGATGCAATGGATATCTGCCCTGGGGCTTGCTGGTAGCTTTAGTTATTAATCTTGTTTGTATAACAATAGCATCAATGTCATCCTAACATTACATATTCCAAGAAAACTACCTGCTTTCCTGTCAGTCGCCACTGTGTTGAAACTAATTTCACATAGCCCACCTAGCAGGCATCAGATGGTAATGACTTTTAGACACCATTGATCTGAGTTGGCCTAAAGCCAGCCTGCTAGAGGTAAAAGGATCCATACACTAAATCGTTCCCGATCTTGCGAGCTAAGTCATGTTGGCAGCACGCTTTAAAAATAAGGAGCAAACAAAAGCCCTTGGCACATTCAACCCCCCCGCTTTTTCCTCCCTCCTAGCAAATCCAAAGCCCCCCAAAACAAACTGGCAACCTGGTCATGATAGTAAGGAGACAAAAGGCACTGAGCCCTGAAATTAGCTGATTTTGTTTGGCTTTTCTGAAGTGACCTTCATCTGTTTCAGCAGTAGTATAACCCCAGACTCTGGCTACTGCTAAATTCCCCTTCTGCCACAGTACCATTCACTTGGGGCCATTTACATAGTTTGGAGCTAAAAGTGGGAGCCTAAAAGTGTACAGGCAGCTTAAAATGAATGTAAAGCTTGTCATCGGTTTAAGCATTTAATAGAAATGGGAAAAACTGTAATAATTCATCTGGTTCAGAGCAGAGCCCCTTTCCACTCTTTCATCCCTGTGTCCTCTCTTTTTCAGTGATGAAAACACCAGCAATTTCAGCACAGGCTTATTCCTCAAACTCAGCCTCTTGCTGGTTTCCCTACTGGCCCCACATTGCATTCCTCTCCTCCCTGTTATTTGTGATTCCTTCATACTTAAATGACATCTACAAAGTATGCTATTTTCTTTCTTCCATGCCATTAAAGATAATGTCAAATAAGATGAAACTGAAAACCAATCTCTCTGGTATCTCACTGGAAACATGCCCCTGCTCCCTACATTACCGCTTACCCTTGCCTTCTTTTTTTCCAATTTCAGACACATGTGGCTACGTCCCTTTCCCAGACAGTTCAAATGAAGCTCTTCAGCTGCTATCCTGAAATCCAGGTTTCTTAGACCTGTACCATCCCCTCAAATCCTTAAGGTCCATATCCTGCAAATAGTGTCGATGCGTTTAACTTTACATATATAAGCAGTTACATTAAAGAAAATGGGAGTAATTGCCTGCTACAGCAGATGCAAATGTGTTTTCAGGATAGAGAAAATGGTATAATTTCGTACTTCTATTTAAAGAACACAGATCCATTTCATCTACCAAACTTCATTCTTTCCAAGAGCTTTAGTGATCGTGGTTCTGTTTGATGTCTTCATTCTCAGTCAGTGGGAGTCTCGCTATTTACTTAAATGAAACCAGAATGCCAAACCAGATGTTTAGTGATTTATTCTGATGTATTATTGGGTACCGTGGATGACAAAACATTGGGCTGAGCACTCTCCTTTCTGCCTATGAAGTCTTCCAAAGCTTTTCAACGTTATTGGTGGCACAATAATTAGCTAATTCCCTTAATTTTGGAGAGGCCGTATCAGCCAAAGCAGATGGAAATTGATGATTAAGCTTGATCACAACATTTTTGTAGGCTGTTACCTTTCCTTTTGCTTCTGTTTTTAAAAGGATGTTCAATGCCCTGGATATTTTTTAAAACTCTCAGGGAGAAGATTTTCAAAACAAAATCTGGGCCAGATTTTCAACAGCCTCAGCTCAGAAGAAGGGGCTGGATTTTCAAGGTCTTTGATGAACAATCTGTCCATCAGCGTTACCTCAGCAATCTGCTGGATGCTGGGCTTCACTGAACAAGTCCCTGCTTTGTTGCCTCCCCTACTGCTTTTAACATTTTCTCCCCCGCGCTTTTTACCCAACAATAGTTCCTTGTTTGTCCTTTGAGGAATTATCATCATTCTGATGAAGAGGTCAGAGGATTTCCAGGCCATATTCAATTTACTCTTTCCCCCAAACTGGGAAATTTTTAGATCTCTTCCCAGACCGTATTATTCCTCCAATTAAGTTCCCCAGCAGTTTCACTCCTGAAATCTGGCAATTCTGTAATTCTGGTTTTGCAGTCCTAAATTCAAGTGCTTCATTCCTTTGTTACAGAGGATTTTGCACCATATAAGGAGTAAAAACCAGGATAAAATAACAATAACCACGAAAGCAATCCTCCATACGATATCTCAACCCCCTTAAAGTATAGTGTGGACGTGGTACAGGGACCATGCTTGGAGCTCCAGTTTTGCACTTGGGAGAGAGAAAGACAGCACAAAACTCTCTGTTTCTTTACGGTGGCTGCTGACCCTTTTCTTCCAAAAACTCCCTGGCGCCATTTCAGGAGTTACTCACCTATACGTACTTAGTTGTCTGATCACTGGCCCAGAGCTATTTAGAGGTGAATTGTGTTTCTCACACAGATCTCAAGTCAGCAAATAAGAGTACTTGTCAGCTGAGTCATTTGTGCTAGCTTTGCATTAAGCACCATGGCTGGAGGGGATGTACGGCAGAATTTAGGCCAAGTAGGAGGGCAAAAGCTCAGCATCACTCAACAGCAAACTCCATGCAACCGGGTCAAAAAAGCAGGCAGAGTTCAAATGAGAGCATGTCATAGCTTCATGAAAGAAGATCTGGCTCTCCCGATAGCCTCGGAAGCAGGAGTATCTCCACTGGCATGAGGCTGACCTGAGGTGTCACTCACACAACCTGATGGGGTACCCACACGTGAGCACAGCATGACAGGGAGAGGACAGGCAAGACAAACTATTCTCAGAACCACACTGTACACCCCAAAATTGCAACCTGTGGCATGCGAAGTGCAAATTTTATGCAGAAAACTGGATGGAGGAAAAGGAAAGCATGAATATCAACATAAAGTCCATTAAACTGCTCAGGACAGGGAGAGCAGAAAAGGTGGGTATTCAAGAGACCATCTGGTCTCATTCCCGAACACATTTTCTTTTCCTCATTTGAATGTGTAATCAAAAAAATGTCTACAAAATCACTCCAAGGTCTGCCTCTGGGTTTCTGTCTGCTCAGAGGCCCATGGTCCTGATGCTGCAAAGCGGCAATACAAAGAGATCACAAAGTGTTCCCTGCAACAACCAGCTTCATTTTCCTACCTGTTCGATTGCAGTTCCTAAAATTAATAATCTCACCCCGCTCTTTGAAAAGATTACTAAACTACCCCTACAGATAGGCCCTGCCTGAAAATAATGGTCCAGATCTGAAGTCCTCACGTCTCTAAAATTCAGATTCAGGATTTTGTTCAGACACATTCTAGAGAAATGGTGGTGTCGGTGATAAAGCTGCTGTGCTCCTCTCCAAATATCCCTCCCCAAAGCTTGGGGGCAACTTGAGGTAAAAATCCAAGCTCATTTGAAAATTGTAGGGAGGTTACAAAGATTTCAAAGCCATGCAAAATCCAGCAGCAAGCACAGCCAAGCTACCACCCAGCAAAGCAGCCTTCAAAACACACTGCATGTTCAAAGGGCTCGTAGGTTTTCCTCGTGTTGGGCATCTTCCTAATAGTCTCCAGTGAGAGTGGGGAACGGCAGCACTGAAGCACAACAGTAAAACACATGCACAAGGCAAGGTCCCTGCAGCCAAGTCCAGCCTGTAAATTTGGGCAGCTGACATTACAGATGTTTTCCCATTGCCCTGTTGCTAAGACTGGCTGTTCTGAAAAGACAGATTGAGACAGGTCAGTGGGCACACACAAAACACTGCTCAGACACCTAGAAATATATTGGGTCAATGAACTACACCAAGACATGGGACTGAGTTTCTGGTCACCATTTAAGAGATTAAATTGATGCCGTGTCAATAAACAAACAGTAAAGGAGATTGCAGAAATCTTTTTCCCTTTCCATCTCTTCCCTTCGCTGCTACTTTTTCCTCTGCCCCATTTCTGAGCCTCAGTACCAAGCCCCAAGGTTTTAAAGCAGCACAGCAGCAAGGATTGCTGGAGGGGATCAATGCTAGGATCAATTTTCTCTCGATACATGATAGCCTGTTCCAGGGAGAAGGGAGAAGGCAGGGTGAAGGCAAGAGCTCTATATCAGCAATCACGAACCCACATCAGCCCCCACGGTGTAAAAGGCTGCAAAGTTTCCTGATAACATAGGGCAGAGCCAAAGAAAACAAACAATGTTGTGGTATTCCTGCCTGGGAGGCACAAATTCTCCATCACCTCCAAGCTTCCTGAGCCCCCATCAAAACGATTACATTATAAAAACTGCTGAAACCAGAGCTTTTCAGGGAGACCAGTCAAGAAGTCACAGCACAACAAAAAAGTAAGCGGGGGGTGTTGTAAGGGTGGGAGCCCTTCTTCCCGTGGTGGCTGTATATTGGCATGTATTAAACATAGACACAACAATAAGCAATAAATCACAGCCCAGGAGAAGTGCCAGGTGGAATGCACTGGAGGAAATTAAAACATCCTTCTCGATACAGTTCAGTATTGAAAGAAGTACAAAGGAGGCCAAGTTGACTTATCACCTACATAGCCAGGATGCTAAGGGCAAAAAGGGTTCCAACATTTGCAGCTGAAAAATTTGCAGTTGAATAATTTCCTACAAAGAGCTTAGCTTAAAAAGTAATAATAATATAACAAACATCCTTTTAAACAAATAAATAAATAATGGCCTTCCTTGGCGTTCCTAAGTTTTCTTCCTTTTTTCCTCCTTTTTTCAAATGCACAGTCCCTCCACGAGACTCAGCCATGGGGCAAAGGATCCACTGCAATGTAAACAAGTACACTAGCTGGCCGGCACCTGAATTCAGCAAATTCTGACCTCCCACATCGCCAAACGTATGCACCCACCGTGCTGTCAGGTGACTCTACCTCATGTACTTTGGTATTGCCCAGTGGCTGGCTTAAATTGCCTAAAAGTATCATGAAAGCAGTCAAGAGAGGCAGAGTTTGAGTCTCCATTCCCCAAAGAGCTGGACTGCTTCCTTATTTCACTGAAAAATGCCTCCAGAAACTTTGTGTTAGAAAAAAACGGTATTTGTACACAAGCTTGCCAGTAATTTCAGCCAGGACTCAGTGCCGTACAATGCATAAAACTGAGGCTGCTTGCGGCCACCAGCAGGCAAGGGAACTTCTTTGGAGCCCGGTTTTTGTTAAGCTTATACTAGCAGGGCACTGCCCTGCAGCCCACAGGTCCTAAATTGATGGTGCTCCTGTGGGGTACCCCCACCCATCTGCCCTCCAGGCACCGCTGCTTTTTCCCTGCTTGTCCCTTTTTTAGGCAGTTGAGCAAACCTCCACCATTTGAGTTTTAATGGAAGTGTCATACAAAGTACTTACGCAGGCTGAAACTGGGACACGATCTATAAATTACCGGAAACCTGAACTCAAGATGAGGAAAAGAAAGAAAAGGAAGAACTCATTTCTCTTGAAACTGGATCATATATATGTATATACACATAAATATTCTCAAACTGAAACTCTCCAGGACAGCCTGAAGAGGACAGCTGTTATGTTCTACCTTTTTAAATCTCTGCTTTTAAGGGCTGAGGACAGGATGGCATTTTCCAACTGTGGTTCTCTTTCTCTTACTAAACACTTTTGTGTCAGCCTGTCTGTATAAGCAACTAAACCTTTACACATTAAACACTTCTGTGTCAAACTTGCAGTAATGACCAAGTTACATTTTCTGAAAGGGATAATTAAGAGGTTCAGTGAAAATAGAAAGAGCTGGTATTTTTATATTTAGACAGACATGAATTTAGTACAAGCTGATAGATAAACTCTACTTGTTGAAAATAAAATGATGGTGACATTTTCTGTATCAGGTTTTTTTTTGGCAAGAGAACAGGGACATCTTGCAGTAGGCCACGAAAGAGGGAATCCGTTTGGACGTTGCTAACAAAATCCTTCCTCTTGTCTAGCACAGAGGACATCAGTTTCAGACAAAACTCTAGTCAAGGAAAGCAAGCAAAGGCAAGAGAGGAAAAGGAAGAATGTTTTTAAGAGATGTAAACAAGCAGTTACCCACAGCAGACCCCACTACACACTCAGGGAGATTATTTGAGCATATGTCTCCATCAGTTGGTAACACACTCTTTCACCTGCTTAAATGGGGGGATACCATTTGGATGCAGAAACCTTCTACATACATTTCTGGGTGGAACACTGCTCCGGAGCCAGCCAGCTCCGGCTGACAGCTAAAAAAGGTCTTTTTTCCTACTCCCTTTAAAAGGTACAATCAAGGCACAGAATCTACCCAGGTGTAAGGGGTGTCACACATAGTTGAGATGAGCTATTGGATTCCAAAAGCAATAACAAGTTGCCATGCAGCCCAGCCCTGCCTCATCAGATGTTTGTGAGGTGATCACGCGGATAAGCCAGGATATGCTGGCTGCAACCCAAATTCAGAAACCTGCAGCCATACTGCCAATAAGAACTACTAGCAAAACACATGGAGTTAATAAAAGCAACACGGAAATGTCAAGTTAAAAAAAAAAGCAGTAAATATTGCAAGCCTTTCCTTGGTAAACATACAATTAATTTCTGATGAGGACTAATTAATATTTACCAAAAAAAATATTGCTCATTCTCATTGCTCCTGTCATGAATGTATCTATCAGGAGATGCACTTTCAACAGTGTCTTTTGTCTTGTAGTGATGAAAAAAAGCCTTCTAAACTGAATCAGACTATAATATGTTTCCCTGGTGCTTTTCTTTTTAACCTGAAGTGGAATATATCAGAGCTGTAAATTTGCTTACCCTTCTGTTCTGTACATGGAGCATCTCTCCAGAGGAATTTTAAGCACTCCATTATTTAAGCCCACAAAGAGCGACCTGTCGCTGTGCAGGATTTGGAGACTCTTGATTGCTTCCCGTTGTCCATCGGGGAGGATCTGCATTTCCTCTAAATAACAGCTCCTTAGGCTCCTGTTAGTGCTAGAAAGGGCCTTCAAGATGGTGCCGTACTCTAATGGAACAAGAAACAAGACATGAGTAAATCTTGGAGGCATTGACTTCATTTCATACCTGCCTAAAGAGGGAAATATTAATGTCATCTTTACACAGCCACTTTAAACCTAGTTCTGGGTCACCTGCTGCATGTGGTAGAAAGAGCTCCAGCTACATCGTTACAATCCTCAGCAGTTCTCAGACACTCCAGAAACCGCCTGTGAATGCATTTCAATGAGAATCCAGAAGGATGTGAACCATCTGGAGAGTGAATACCTGGAAATATTTCCCAGTTGGAGCACTGAGGCAGAAAAGATTCTGCTCCCCTTACCAGTGAGTTATACAGCAAGGTGACCTGAGATAGCAGGGATCATTTCTGGTGCCTCGAGTCTGTATTTCTTTTGGTTTATGGAGCAGATCGGTGTGATTTGATGCCATGACAAATGACAACAGATGCAGCGGCCCTGCTGGAAATCTCAGAGGTCTCCGTAATGACTGCATGGGTCACGGATCTAATTGATCCTCTTCCTGGAAGAAGCCGTCCTGCCAGCTTGACAAGGGGATGTCATGGCATGAGCTGTGCATACACAGAAACTTATATGTTTGTCTTCACAGTGCTCTTACCTAAACAACTTAAAGATGTGATAAACTGTGGGAGTTTTATGCTGGGGAAAAGGGGGCAACCACACCATTTTTCATTAAAACCCCAAAGAGGTCTGTCAGCCCCGATTGTTCCTGAAGCTTAATTTTTCTATCCTGGTAACTTCTGTATTGGCACCAAAGCTCAGCAATTTACAGTGGCAGGGTTGGCTGCCATGCAGTGCTTCTCTTTCACTTAGAAGGGCCTTAAGTGTGGAACAAGACTGAGGCCCAGGTTGGGGCTCGGTTTGTCTCAGGACTGGGTTTGTGTTCAGGGCTGCCTCTGGGCAGGGACATCTACTGAAGTATTTGACTGATTTAAATGTTTCAGGTCCAGCAGAGCTTACTCTTCAGTCACCACTAACCAGGGCCAGAAAGCAAACACGAATAAGGAGGTAAGGTTATGGCAGTGGACCTTTCTACACAAATGATACGAGGCAGAAAGTATCCCAGCTTTCTCTCAGGCTTTGTAGCTGGGACTCCTCACTTAAAATATCAAGATATCAAAATGGCAGAACCACATTGTGTTTCCATTTAAGTACAATCTTCTCATCATAATCAATGTCCATGGAGGCTCCCACAGGGGGAATGTTACTAGAACACATCCAAGATGATCACTTTTGAAATAAGTGGTGGTAAAAGTTAGATAAATTATGACACAGTCCTGGAAGGTGGTAACATGAGAATGAGGCAATGACTCTGCATTCAGATGTGAGATTAAACTAACACTTATGGAGGCAATCCATCTTATTCTAAAGTCAAAGCTTCTGCAATAGAGGATAACAACATTATACCCATGAGGCTGGCCATATGCTCTGATTAATCAAACTATTTAATTTAACCTCTATCATTAGTATGAATATGGGCTAAGACAACCATTTATAACACTTTGTCCTTCTTCAGCATCTTTCATTTATCCAAGATTTCTGTGCTTTTCAGAAGAGGCAATGTGTCCTGCTAATTACAGAATGGCAGTAGAAATCAAGAGACTAAATCATATACTTAATTCTACCACTGGCTTGCTATGCTACCACAAAAAAGCACTTGCCTCAGCTTCCCCATCTGCATTACATCTCAGTGCATGCCCATTCCCGAAAGCACTGGGAGTCATACGCCAGCAGGCACATGGAAGTGCAAAGAAAGACATAATTAAAACCTTGGGCAAGCCTGGAGGTTAAGTATTATTATTGCTTATTTAGAGATGAGTATGTCATAGCGCAGGGAGGCTACTTACATGCACAAAACCACAGAGCATTTCAGTGACCTTTGCTCTTCCCCACTGTTGTGTATTAGCCTGATTAGTTGAAACATGTTTTTATACAAGGGAGAAAAATGTTATTGTTGTTTTTAAACACAATGTAGATTTATGGTCTGTTCACTTGGGACTCTGCCTCAGGTCCTCCATCCTGCTTTTAATTTACTCAGGCAAACTAACTTCCATGCAGTTTTGTGCCAAAATGGTATTGAATGACAACTGTGTAATGACATCACGACCAGGGTCCCAGAGCTGCTAGGTCTACGAGCAAGTGGAGGGAATTTTCTCAAGCCCTGATGCTCTTACCTGTTCCAATATACATCACGTGGTAGAGAGTATCCTTCCCCTGAACAATATCAACCACCAGCTTGGAAAATCGAATGCTGTCCTGAGTCACGTACGGATCTACAGTCACCGGCTGCACGACGTCATTCATCAGGAACAAGCGCTGCGCATCCTGCAGGACTCTCTCCGTCAGGTTCTCGTTAGGGCTGTCATCACTCAGCGTCCCACACTAAACATGGAAGATTGCACTTCAGCACCTGCATTTTCTCCCCACTCCAGCAGCCTAAGACCAAACCCTGGAATTCTTCTGGAAACCCATGTCCTGTTGATTTCCTGGGGAGGTGGGTCTGTGTGAGGGTCACAGGATCAGGCCCTTAGCCTGATCATAGGTCCTCAGCCTACTGGTCCACTGACCAGCGATGTGGTGTTTCATTCCCTTGTGATACCCTGCAGCCAGCACATCAGAAGGGCAAAAGGCATTAACAAACCGAGGAGGAAAACAAAGAATTAAAACTAGCTGTAGAAAGATTTAAAGCTAGCAGTGGACAGAAAGTTTTTGCGGTGATAAATCCTTGGTGCATTTCAAATAATCTTCAGACTCTACCTGGCATCTCAGTCTACACAATGCATGGAAACTGGAGGTTAAAAAACCTGAAAAACGGGTTGGTTTTGCATCAAAGAACCCAACTCACCACATTGCTTTTCTCTGATGTGCTCCATTCTGAACAGACCACTCCGGTTTCATTTGAAGCAAGTCAGGTTAGCCACTAGCTCCCCCCTCCCCACATGCAGCTCTTCTATCACCACAGTGCATGGCAGATCAGCCTGTGTTCATCCATCCTCTGGCACCAAGGGGTGCACTGAAATAGGACTCAATGCCCTTGTCCATCCAGAACAGGAGGGAAGAAGAGAGCTCATCTTGTGTTCTTTTCCACACTAACGTAACTCCTACCAGGTGGATAGCACATTTTAAAGCTTGAGTTTCTATCTCACGCTAATCTCTAGAATTCAGCATTTTTCAAAAGCCAATGCAAGATCAAACTGTCCATGTCAGTAATCAGAGCTGGATCTTCACTCTTCCCCACAATGCCATGCATGGTGGGCAGAAGATTTAGTACCCCAAAAGACAGCTGGGTGACTGGTTATATATCTTGCTCAAGGCCATGGGAGTCAGTGGTACAACTAGAAATCCTGCTGACTCCCATACTCAGTCCATGGAAAACTTCGCTTCTCACTAAGTGAAGCTCACACCTGAGTAACTTCATTAGAAAAAAACCCACAAATTTATTTTTCTTCATTTTGGGTCCAGGCATTTGGGCTTTCCTTGGAAAAGAAGTTAGTATACTGTGAATTAGGATGTCAATTTACAGCACTCCAGCTACAGTGTGCAAATTTCCCATGTGCATACTCTCGATATGCATCAAAGCAATTCTTTGCAGCGTGGCCGCCTTTCCACGGTGCACCATGCAGAGCTTCTCTTTACAAGGTGCTACAATGAGTTGACAGGAATTTAGCTCACATTTACACAATAAACACAGATCCTAACGGCTGGTGTACTAAGCCCTACAATATTTTGGAGCTTGTGTGAACTAGGTGAACAGGGTGATACTAATTCCCACCAACTATGAACATGGTCATTTTTTTATCAGCTTAGGCATCTTCCTGAGTAGCCAGACTAAGGAAACTTCAGTGGGTTTTTGATGTGTCCTCAAGTGGGTTTTAATGGTTTTTTTTCTATTGCAATGGTCTTTTTTAGTTCATGACTCATCCCACGTTCTAAAGAGTTTTTAGATCTCTCTCTTCTGCTGTATCCTGTACTCCTTTTGGTTTACAGTACTGTCTTGCTTTGCATGCTTTTATCCCCACTCACTTTCTGTTCTAGAGTGTCACTGAAGGAGGAGTCCCAGTGGCAGGAATGTCATTGTTGGTTTTGTTTTCTATTCTCATCAAGTCACAGATAATCCTTTTGGTCTATTGGCAGCCCACGTGCTGACACAGCATCCCTCTGTTTTGGTTTTATTTTGTTTTGTTCTAATTTCCTGATTATCTGCACTGCCCTGATCCTCTATATCCTTCAGTATTTCTCCTTCCTCCCTGCAAGAAAAAAAAAATAATTCTGGCATGCTTCCCTCATCTTCCTTTGTGAACACTGAGGCAAAAAAATTAATTTAATTTTTTTGCGATATCTGCCTCTTCTGTCACTAAATTACCCTTGTCATCTCCTAAAAGCCCTTCACTGACCTCTTGTTCCTCCTGCACTTGAAAAACATCTTAATCTCTTCTTGCAATCTTCCTTTTGTCTGCCACATACCTCCTTTTCCTTTCCTTATTTTCCTCTGACCCTTTTCTTTCATCTTGCTGCTGCAATCTTTGCACTCCACATTTTATCTGATACTTTTCACTACATGGAAATGCTTTCCAAAGTCCTTTTCTATTCCTCCTGGGTTAGCCCAGCAAGGGACAGAAAGTCCTCGATTCTCAGTTAACCTTAACATTCCCTTTAAACTCAAAAAAAAAAAAAAAAAGAGAGAGAGAAGAAAAAAAGACTGCCCATGTTTGGCACGGCAGGGCCTTCAGCGAAGCTTTGTTCCTTGGTTTTGAGTGCACCAAGCAGAGGGGACGATCGAGAGCCCAAACCTGTCCCACCTTGTACAGGCAGAAGCTCTCACTCAGGTGCCATGAGGGAATTCAGGGGGAGAAATCAGGTTCCTCAGCAGGAACCAAGCACATCCCTGCCTGCATCATGGACCTGCCTCCCATCTGCTCTTGCTGGGATTTCAGGCAACTGCAGAGTCCTTTTTGGAAGTTCCCTGACATCACCAGCTTGAAGGGAGATGGCATTTGCAGGCAGACTCAGGACCTTTGCCATAATAAAGGAGAGCCAGATTCACACAATCGGGCTGAAAGGATTCATCACAGGGAAGCGAGGACAGGAAGACAAGTCCATCCTCCCTAGGACTCCCCACGTGGGAAGGGACTGCGCTGTGAAATGGGCTTATGCTTCAGAAGACTCAGGTTTGCAGGGGCTGTCACACGCATACTCTGCACCACACTGACTGAATCTGGGCATAAAGCAACTGAAGTTGTTCTATAATTTTCAAATTGGCCTTAACTGATAATCCTGGAAAGTTGCTCATTCATAAAACCAAAGATTTTTAAGGTGAGAAGGAACCACTGTGACCATCTTCATGTGTCCTCCTTCACCAGTTACTGCTGTAACATGTCCATAATTTCTGGCTGAGCTACCGTGTCTTGGAAAGACATCCATCTTGCACTGAAACACTGGTAGCCTTAGGGGCCCTATCAAGTGATGGAAAATTCATCATATCCTTACACAGTCACAGTGGTTAATTACCTTTCTTGTTTAAAAATATAGATTGTCTCCGTTCTAGCTTGACTTTGTCCAGCTTCAGCTTTCAATCCTTCCAGTTTCAGCGGGGACATGTCTCTATGTCCCCTAGTGAGGATCACATTCTTGGAGTTTATGTGTCAGTGATGATTGTAACAAAGATTTAAATTATTCATTATTACAAAAAATCTGAATATTCTTATTATCGGTAAAACCATTCATTTTTTGCCATGAATCCCGTAGTCTCAATAACACATGGCAAGAAGTTCCACAGACTAAAACACTCATAAATGTGGAGAAATACAATTTACCTGCACCACGGGTCTACCTGGAAAAATGAGCCCCACACAAATCAACCCACTGAAGTGACAGAACATAAAAGGGACTGGAGTAAATGAAGGGCAGCAGCATTACCTGGAAATTAGGGATGGGGTTTAATGTTGGCAGCCAGGCTGATCTTGGGTTTTCTTGGTAACGGAAAGGGCCATTAAATGCCTGAGTAATGGCACTAAGATTGAAGGCACACACTGCTGAGGCAGCTATGCTGTTTCTGAAAAAGGGGAGAAAGAAATCAATTTAATCATTAGAACATTGACATTTTCATCATAACAGACACCAAACTCCTCTCAAATAAAATAGATGTAAATTGTTAGGTAGATGTACAGTGATACCAATCTCACAGGGAGTAAAAATAAATAAATAAATTGTAAAATACAGATGGCTTGCATGGCAATTTTGAGAATCAATTTTAAGCTTGGTTTTAAAATGTCTGTGATTTAAGGGCCATGGAAGCAGTTCTGACAAGAAAGGTGAATACAGTTTAATTTGCATGGATTATTTGTGTCTGGTTTTATTTTTATTTTTTTTAACAACCTATCTATCTTTATTGATTACAAACAACCTAATTTTTAATCTCTTGGTGTTTCTCAAGGTGAAATTCTGTTTCTACAGGCTCCTGAAATATTCAGCTATAAAATATATCTCCTAATATTTTTATCTATCTATCTAGGTAGATAGATAGATAGATAGATATAAATAAAAATAAAATACACACACGCATGCATATACATGCAGGGGAAGGGAAAGGGTGACAGTGCAAGCCAGGCTGGTTGTTACAGCAGCTCAGCACGCAAAAAGGTCTTGCTAATATGTGAAAGCCTCTGTTTTCAATGATCACAGTTCACTTCTTTGTGTTCCCAGCTGGGAATAGCATCTGTCTCAGGCAGACTGTTCACCACGCACGTACCAGCCAGGGGAGGCAAGGCTAGGGAAATGCCACTGTAGGAAGGATTCTTTGGAAGGGAATTTATTTTAGCAATGCTTCACTGCCCAGTCAGACTTGCACCCAGATTAGTCGGCCTTCGCTGTCTCGTTTCAGTCACGGAGGACCCATTTCTGCAAGGTCCTGAGCAGGCTCAGCAACTTTTGCCTCAAGAGGGTTGGAGGGTGCTTCCCAGATGGTGAGGGCACCTCAGTGAAGCTGGCCCAGAAAGGAATGTTTGCTAAGTGGTAACCTGAAATTCAAACCTGCTCCCAGCCCTCCCCTTCCCTCCTGCTTTTTTTTTTTAAAGAAAAAGAAAAACGTTTAGAGCAAAAGATATCAGAATAAAACTAAAAATAGTGCTAGCATCAGAGACTGACTCGTCACGGTGCCTTTTAAGTAACCCAAGTGCTGCTGTATGTATCTTTCTGCTAATTAAAGCAATTTGAATTCTCTGAAAAAAACCCCTTTTTTTTTTTTTTTTTTACTAAACCAATAATTACACTCTCTTGCACAAAAAAACCCGCCTTGCTCCACAATCCCAGGCTGGAAAGCAGAAGAACAGATTCTTTCACTGCATATTTCTTCTGAGCAATACAACATCAGGAAGAACTTCTTGCTTTGCCTTCCCGTTCTCTGCTCTTGCCCCTGCCCCTTCCATCCCCAGAGTGATGGAGTAGCTCACTTTGAACATGTCAAAGCAACGCCAGGCAAACCTTTCTCCACTTTTGTCTGAACACCGCTGACGCAGTGCATGCTCACAGACGGCAGCTCTTAAGACAAAGCTAATGATGGATGACAAGTAAATGCCTTGAGGCACACACGGAAAAAAAAAGAGAATGAGAAAGAAAATGAAAAAGGAAAAGAAAGAATAAAACCCCACTAGTCTAACAAAAATACTTAAAAAAAAAAAGTGTATTTTTAGGGCCCTGCTAAGGACTCCACAGTTTAGCCCTTTCCCTTTGCTAGACAGGAGAAAGGAAAGAGGTTTTCCATTAAACCTGTGGCCCATTTTCCTTTCCATCTGTGGCCTGGCATATTTCCCTTCCCTCCCTATGAAAAGTTTGGTCCCAGTCTCAAGCCAGTGACATCAACTTGTGCAGCTGGCCCCTGTGCTGTCCTGGTGTGAAGTGCAACCTCCTTTATTCCCACCTCCTACTTCCTGTGATTAACTAGGTGGTTTAGAGAATGGGTTAAGTTCAAGGAGGTTTTAACATTGTCTCTACTACCTCCCAGAAAAATTTTAATAAAAACATCTTAAATATTTCATCAGCAGCTTCCCCCAAAAGCTCTCTTTCCCACTGATTCAGCTGGGCATAACATAACATGAAGCAATAAATCTACCTGTGGGTGTTACCACAACCACTAATATCGCTTTCTTATAAGATGACCCTAAATGCATTAAACATGAACTTTCCAAAATAAAAATACCTTTAAACAAACAAAAAAAATCATAGTTTTGTGATGCATTGGTATTCTATTATAAAGAAACTCAGACTGGAGCATACATCAACGCTCTTTGGTATGCAGAGCTCATGCAGCATGACATAAGTCCCAGTGGAAGTTAAAAGAATAATTACCATTATTTCTCTAGTCAGATGACAAATTGGAACATTTTCTCTTTGAACTCTCAAAAGAACATCATGTTGTAGACCCAAAACGCTACTTGATCTAGCTTCAGCTATTATCAATAACTCATTTCTTCAATTACACAAATGTTACATATTATATTGTCCTCAGAAGATACAAGAGAGAATGTACACCTGTAATGTATGAAGAGTGACTTAAGTGTAACCCAAAGGAGACAGGTAACACTCATCACGTCTCATGTTAAACCTGGGAGACAGATGCAGCAGAAGAGAACTGTTCCAACCAGAGCTAGCTTATGTCTCCCCACTTATAGTCCAAAAACTATACTGATTTGATAAATATAATACAGTTATTAATAATTTTCTCATTTCCAACTTCTGTTCTTGGCTAGATAAATGGACAAATGGATAGATAAAACATTACCACTATGGGCATAGAAGTCCACTCGGGAGGTGGGGGGAGGAAGTGTCATCTCAAATGCCCAAAGCAGTAGCCGGGTTTCCTTTTAATGTTCAGGAAGTTTGGCTAACATCCTCTAAAGGTTCTTAGAGAATGACTCACGCTGCTCTCAATGCCAGGACAGGTTTTCCCCGAAGTCCACAGTCAAGGTGCAGTGCTTAATAATGTTTGGGTTTTTTTAGTTGCTTCTCCCCCTGCTCACTTTTGGCTGACATTGGCAATGGTAGTGCAGAAACAACACATGGAAGATGGATGAGGGTGGCCAAAAACCTACTTCTTGGCATTTACAGAGCAGGAATAACATTCAGGCTCTGTTGACTCTCATAGTGAAGCTCCCAACAGTGCTTTAGCTCAAGAAGTTGGGACTGATGCTTTGTGAGTTCAAGGGCTGAAGTTCAAGCCCTGTCACACCAGCGATACATTAAAATAGGAAGGCCTGTACTTCACTGGAGCTTCACTTCTTTGGTTTGCTGTGGGCTTCTTGGGAACAGACCCTTATTTACATTCAACAGTACACCACTGCACACAAAAACCCCAAAGAAGTTGGCTACCCAGCATGAGTAAGGCACTTTGGGTGTTTGTCGTGTGAAGTAACTAACTCAGATTTTCATTCTCTAGTTTACACATCAGGATAACACCCCCCTGGAGAACATGTATTATTGAAACTCAATACCACGCAGACTGGTTATAGCTTGAAACTCATCATCCTAGCCTTGGGCTTCAGAGAAAAAGTTATTTGAGTTTTCCTGGCTTAAAAATATACATTATGAGTTTTTTAATATATTTTTTAATTAACTCCTCTTCTCCTTTCTGCTTTCACAGCTACACTAAATCATACCAATTACAAGTTTTTTCAATATCAAGCCAAAAAGAGGCGATTATGAAGTTTCAGAAATCATGCCTTCCCCTCGGAGTTCCAATGCTGCTTTTGATTTGTGGATCTGAAACAGTCTGTAGTGGAGGTACAGTCCCCCTTGGAAATGTCAAATGTTGTGTAGCCTGCATGACCTTGCTTCTATAAAGTGTTGATCAACAGTAATTTACGTTGATTTCAGTCTAGGCTGTTGTGATCCCATCTGCCTCATTCTCCTCCTTCCAGTCCTTCTCTCCTAAGCATATGTACCTGTCCACCTCATGGGCCAGCCCCGATGTTCACACAGTTGTGTCAGGTTGTCCAGGCAGTTAACCTGGCTGAAAATTAATTACATTTTTCTGTTGGGTCATTTTTAGACCAGTGCTCTGAACTACACAAGTAGCTTTGCCACTACAAAAAGTCAGAAATCTGTCACAGCCTAGGTTTATATCAAATTAAGTTACCCTAGAACTGCACAGTCACCTTTTATGGACTTCAGGAATCTATGAACCATGGATTAAAAACATTGCCCTAAAGGCTGTGTTGCCATGATGGATAACACAGACCTATCTATTCCTTCACGTTAACCAAAGGATCTTTCAAAAACGATTGCTCAGACTGTCTAAAAAATCAGGATATTGTCACTCTCAGACTGCTGGGGATAGAAGAAGGGCAGTAAAACCAGTGCAACTTACACATTAGTAGTGAAGACACCATAGATCAGATCTTGCTCAGGAAGGTAGAAGGTGCTTTGCAATTCATTATAATAGAAAGGGATTTCTCCAGCACGGGAGCAGTTCAGCCTGGCCTTCATGAAAGTTGTCCATGTGTCCTCCAGCAAAAATCTCCCTCCAATATCATTTTTGCAAACCCTTGCCACACGAGAATACACTGTTTTCCCACAGTCATGTTCTACTGCATTCTCACGGAAGAAGAAATAGGTGAATAAACCAATGTCGTAGGCAGCAATAAAGTTAGGCTCTGAAAAACAAACATTTGAAGAGATTTATACAGGTCAGAAATCAATCCGTGCTCACTGACTTGCTCAATGCATTGCACCACCAGCTCCCTTTATGCAGGCTGTCAAAGCTGGGACCACAGGGAGTTTGGAGTCAGCAGAGGACATAAAAACTGTAGATGGGAATAATGATATATGGGGAAACAGCTCTAGCTCCATTTTTCAGATCTTGGAAAAACCCCATTGTTTCCCCACTTTATTGGCAAAGCTGCTACTGATTTCAGGGAAAGCAGAGTTCAACACTTTGCATATGCATGACTATTCTATGTACCTATACTCATTTTACAACATAAAGCCTTCCCATTGGGTTCCTTCACCTATTCACTTCTGAAGTGCACCTTATGATGTGTTAAATATGCTGCGTGCATCCGCCCAATTCCCCAGACTGCTGCACTGAAACATTCAACCTACTCTCCCAGCGCAATCACATCTGGCTTTTATCACGAAGCCTTTCCAGTTTCTATGCACAAAAGATTATCTTATGTCTGTAAAACAAAACCATGCCACAGACCGACAGTGTTGAAGCAAGCTCTCCTTAATTCTTTTTCTCCTAGAATTATTGTTATTATTTTCACAAGAATTGAAAAGAACCTTGAATTCGTTTTGTAGTGAATATTTTAACTGGGTATTTAACAAAGCTTTAAAGTGTACGGTCTTTTATCTCAACAGCTTCTTTGGCAAAGGGAAAAGATTGGCCAATGAATAATATTTGACTAAACAAAAAAAACCCTGTTGGTTTTATAGGGTGCTTTTACAACATTCATTTCTGAGTAATGCTCAAAGGAAGAAGAAAAAAGGAAAGTACAGAATTCCTTTAGTGCTGCAGCCCAGGAGCGAAAGGAGAACAGAGTCATGGCAGAGGGAGAGGAAGGCAGGCTGATGCTGCTGCAAGGCAGGTTTGGAAGGCAGACGATGGTACAGAGGGGAGGGCACTGCAAAGCATCTCCCATCAAACTTTGTCCTTCAAACAAACAGTGAACCTTAAAGGGACTGTTGTGATCACAAATCTGACCTTCTGGCTAACACGAACCTGTGAATTTCACCCTGTAATTCCACCATCAGATCCTGTAACTAACAGGTGAATTAGACCACATCTTTCGAAGGAGCTCTGATCTTACTGGACAATGTCACGTGGCTTTACATCCACCACTTTCCTCAGTGACTTGTTCAAATGACTAAAGACTGCCCCAGCTGCAACCTGTACTTCTTTTTCCATTTGACATTATCTGGTTTCAGCTTCCAATCATAGGCTCTTGTCATGACTCGTCTGCTAGATTAAAGAACTTTATCCTGCCAGAAATCTTCTCTTGATGTAAGTACTTCCATATCACGAACAAAACACCTTTTATCTCCTTTTCAGAAAGATAAATAAATTGAGCTCCTTAAGTCTCTCACTGTGAGGCAGGCTTTCCAAGCTTCAAATCACTCCATGGCTCTTCTCTGAATCATCTTCAAGTTTTCTGTTTCTTGTTGAAAAGTGGCCAGAACAGGATGAAATTACTCCAGTGTCACCAACGCTGCACAAGCTTATAAATCCAAGAGTCGTGTTAGTTTTTCCAGTCACAGACTAGAAACTCAGTTTCTGTTTGTCTTTCCTTAAACTCCCCTGTTCCAATGTGGCTTCCTTCTGAATTCTTCATGCATGCACCGACAAGAGGCACATATTTCTAATGAGCGTATAGGGGTTATGCTGCTTCTTGGTCCTAATTCACAGTCTTGCCTGATGACATCCTTCTCCTAAAACTCCGGATCGCCATACTGACTTCAGTATGTCTGCAGAAGCCTAGTTCAGTCTTCTTAAGCTCCAGAGAGCACATAGTCCCACTGCTCGTATCTTTGATTGAAAGGTCCTGAAATCCAATAGAAAGACTCTGAGTATCTTGTCAACTTACCTGGGTCAAAGGAGAAAGGGGGAATATTGGGGTCTTCATCACTACAGCCTGCATTGCCCCAGTCAGAAGGTGTGGACTCAGTGCACAAATTACTGGTTGAAATTCTATAGCTTGCTTGATGCAGGGTATTATCACACTGGGGTAACAGCTGCTTTTAATAACTATAAATCCACAACAGCATGGGTTCACATGGAACATAACGTGCTGTGAAATTTCTCATTTTCAGACTGATTTTGCACCGAAACCAACCATCTTCAGCTGAGTCAGTGGAAGTAGAGGGTGCTTAACACTGTGCAGAACTGGGTCAACAATATGATGCTTTAAGTTGGTTTTGATCTTCAAATCTTTGAGTGGTTTTCTTGTTAAAATGATGTATTTGGTCATCTTGCAAGACAGAGACCCATATATATGTTAAGTCGACTGAAAGACCCACTTTCTATATTCTAAATCAACTTCTCTGAAATACTTCCAGGCTATTTTTAAATGTCTTCTAAGATGCATCGATTATTGCACCGGAAGCCCTTCCCCATCGTAACTCTGGATCTCAAAATGAAAAGAGAGGGAAAGATTTACAAGCCTGTCAAGCTGACTTTAATACACCTCTTGCTCAGATACGACCCACATGACTTTACCATTGAGCCATTTGGAGTTGTATTGTGCTGTCCTAAGTGGGGGAACATTTCCAAGGCTGCGGTAAATAGCAGGATCCCGTCCAGAGAAATCAATTACAGTTGCAGCATAGAGTTCTCCTCGTGATGTAATCACAGCTGTCGAGTTATGACGAGGGTCGTACGGGCACCGAGCCACTCCATTAATTCTGTCAATGATTTTGCTAAGATTTCCTACCTGTATTTAAAAGGAGAGAGGAGAGAATTTAAAGAGCATCTGGCTTTCTTACTGGTATAAAGAATTCAGTTCGTCCACGAGTACCTACGAGCAAAACCCTGATTTTAAAAAAACAGGCAGCTATAAGAATGTAATGTCAGCAATGACTGTAAATTGATCTTTACATCCATCGTTTGCCAATGTAGTAAGAATGTAATGTCAGCGATGACTGTAAATTGATCTTTACATCCATCCTTTGCCAACGTAAGAAGTTGTGTCTGAGCCTCACTGATCCTATTGCTTTGTAAGAAGGGTAATTCCCCAGCCAATAAAGCCTCTAGGCCCCAACGCACTCAATGTAATCAGGTGCTCCTGCTGCTAGCACAGGTTTCTAATCTTCCATAGACACCTCCTGAATGCATACTGGCATTAAAAAATATAAAAATAAACATTGCTCTGGACCTGCTCCTGCCTCCCTTGAAGCCAAAGGGAGTTTTGCCATTTATTTTAAGGAAACATTTAAGTATTCAGCTTAGGAGGTACTCACAGCTAAGCTTGTCTATATTGCCCATTTTCAGCAGCATACCCAAAGTTTACATGAACAGCACTTTGTCCAGATCCAGCTCACCCATAACACAAGCTTTTTGTTCCCCACCTGCAGATACATCCACTGCCCCGAAGCAGCTCAAAGGGACCCAAAGAAGAAAACCAAAATAATTTCAGATAGCTACAGTTGAAACATATTCTCTGCCTCCGTGATGCCCTGCCAAATGACTGGCCTTCCCCAGAGCATGTATCCAGCCCTCCCTATCACTGTAAAAGACGCAAAACAGACCTGTCGACTGGAACACACCGGTGAAAAGGCATTGGTACCACAGGTAAAAACCTTCTTGCCATAAACAATCAGCACTCGGACATAGTTCTGGCACTCTTCCTATAGGGACACAAGACAGAGACAAAGGATTTTTGAAAAGGAGACTGTGGGGTTATTTATTACATTAAAAAAAATTACCTGTATTGCAGCTGGAATACACCTTCCTTAGCTCTAACCCGGACTGAGATTTGCTGCATCAAGCAGCGCACAGCTGTAGGGAGCTAGCAGTCTAAGTGAGCAAACCCAATTTGCTGGTTATTTCTCTAATCATAACCCTGCACAGTCCCTGGATAGGATGTTATCCATCAGGTTGACTCTGTATCAGCTACACAAGTGCCTCTTTCTGTGCTCTGCTTAGATTGGAGGAGGAATCCTCCCTCTTTTCATGATGATACTTCTGACCTATTTTTCCCAGCAATGCTGCAGCTTGGAAAACATTACCCAGACACAAACTCCAGTGAAGGACAGCAGGTCCGTCTGCACTATAATTCACACCAGTGCCAGCAGGAAAACAGCAGGAACTTCTCTTTAATAGACCAGGCTGGTCAGGAGAATCTCGTGCTTGAACAGGCTGTTACTTCCTGCCTCCCACAAGGATTGTGTGCTCAGGATTTTCCATGGTAGAAGGAGTTTATCTTTCAGGCCAGGCCATTGAGAAATAGCAAATCCCCTCTTCTCAGCTGCACGACCACAGACAGGCAACTCCCTCCACGTGTCAGTCCCCAAAGGTGTGGGGCTCCTGTCCCTCCACACTGGAGTAGGGCTGGCAGCACAAGGCTGCAGTTGGCTTCTTCAGAAAATCTCCTTCATGTTGTTGGAGAGCCACAGTCTTCCTCCCCACAGCCTCGTATCCAGAGACCTGTGGACTGCAGATCTGGCTAACTGAGCATCTCCGGGGAGTTAAGCAGTGGGGGAGGAAGAGGCCACATAAGGCAGGGACTTTCTAACAGTACACACAGGGAAAGGCAGTTGCGAGACTAGCGTGCAACTCCCACGGGCAGTGCAAGAGGCTCGAGAGCCGCCTGTCCCAAAGTTCATCCAAACAGCCCCGATGAGAGATGTACAGCAAGCCCGGCACCAGCCTGCCTGCCCTTGGCTCTGGAGTCACCTCAGAAGAAAGGATGTGAGCGATTGCTAATGACTGGCACCCACACGGCTCCAAGTGAGGGAAGTCTATTATATTCTACTGTAAACAGAAAAGGAAACTTGTTAAAAAATAACAACCTCAGCTGGGTTATCGTAGCTGTTTTGCTTTCCTCCCTCCAATAGATCATAATTTGCCACTAAGCTGAGCCTACAGCTGCAGACACTGCTGCTCCGTCCATAAGCAGCAATCACTCTGCGAGCTTCCCTGTCTCACAACGCTCCACACTGTTGATCATTTCCCTGAAGACTTCATTTGCAAGATTCAGCAGTGTAAAACACTCCCTATCATCTGGAAAGGAAGAGGGTCGCTTAGCTGGATTACGTACTATCTCCTTTCATTTGCTGTATGGAAATCAACTTGTTGAAGGACGGCATTTAGCAGAAACCCACTAGCATTAGCCGTAGACAAGCAACTGCATGGGGATGACATGTGGGGCTTGCTTTTGAACAGAGATCACAGGGAACTGCGCTCCAGAACCAGCCCAGGAGCACTCACCTAGCCCAGGTTGGGGCTACAGAGTGCCATAGAGCAGGTGCTGCCAGTCTTGAGTCTCAGCAGGGGCATCGGGGATCAGATACATAACGCCTGGCACCCAAAAATGAGAGCTTAAATTCATAGCTGGGTCTATTCAGCACTTCTTATTTCAGAAGCAGATCAGTCATGGTGACTGTGCATCCGTCTATCAAATAGGACTGTGAGAAGCACCGTCCCACCTACTGTGTGTTAAGAATAGAGGTCTCATGCTTTCTTTCAACAAGACAAAGGGCTTGCCAGCCTCTCTGCCCTCTCCTGTCATTATTACATGGTGTTGTGAGCCCTGTTAGTTATTCCCTGCCCTAGGGATGTCTGCACTTCATGAGTGGGTTAAGTAATTCCTCTTTCTTTAGAGCACAGTTACTCAATCCCACATAATACTAGGACCACTATATATTTAACTGCAAAGTACTAGAAATTCTTGAGGGGATGCTATAGAAAAAAGGTATGGGCTCCTCTCCCAACAGGGTTTTGTTTTCAGAATATGATTGATTTGGTGTCTAACCCAGAATGCAGCTCTGTACCCAAATTTCATACAATAAGAGGGTACCCATCTGTTCCCCCTCCACTTCCACGTTTCTCTGCTTTGTGCAGAGTCTGAGCATAGCTTCTGACCTAGACCAGCTAATACCATTTACGTTGCTGGACCCTTTCCTGCTTAGGTACTTCAATATATTCCTAAACAAAACCCTGTCCTGCAGAAATCTAAAATCCTAATTTGCAGGATTCTCTTCTTTGCACAGAACTATATTACAGATTATCAAACTTCAATTTCTATAAAAGTCTTCCTAGCTGAGAAGCTAGCACACAAAAAAGCATTTCCCCGTGAGGTCATGTGCTGGATGGTCTTCTGGAGTCTACTGGTGAGGATGCATCTGTTGCACACTATACTCCAAGGCATAGCAGCCTGGCTTGGTAAGGACACTGGAAGCTGGTAAAATATTGTGTTATTTTAGCCTAATTAAGCACGGGTTTATTTGTACCCATTCAGTCCAAAGCAGAAGTTATTTACTGAAACAGAGGAGAAACCATACTGAGCAAATATATCTGCTGCTGTCTGAACCTGCACGTGAATATTTCATCTGTGACTTCCAGTCCATTCCCAACTGCGGTAGCAAACAGTAGAAGAGCACAGTCAGTAGGGGTGAGGTGTTAGACTGGAAACATTTGACAGCTGATACTTTTGAGGGAACTGGGTACACCAAGCCCACTAATTATTTCATTGGCTGTAAGCAGCAGAAACTAGGGTGACTGGTGGATGTTTTCTACTCTGCTTAAATAATGATGCTACTAGGTGTGGGCCATATCCAACCGTAGTTGTTCCTAGGATTTAACTGTGTAGGCGTTTTCCCTGGACCTGCCTTACTGATGACGGTAACAGCGCTCCATGCTCCTGGAGGAAGAGCAATGATAATATGTACGTTTCATACACTGGTCTCAAAGCAATTTATAAAGCTTAAAGTAATGTTCTGAAACAGATGTACATTATCTGCCCTGTTCTCTCAGCTGGGTAATTGAAACATGCAGGTGCTAAAGGACTTGCCATGGTGACACACTGACTCAGAGGAGATGCTGAAGGACAGCAACAAAGGTCTAACTACCAGACCACATCTCTCTAACCTGCCTAAGCCTGAAGAGGAATACTGTGCTCATCTCCTATTTCTTATTGCTGTACCCACTGCCAGTCATGTCAGTCTATGAAAACCTCCAGCAAAAGCAAAGAAGAAACCAAACCACTTAAATGCTCCAGCTTGCAGGATTTTTCTCAAGACATCATTGGTGAGATTTATATTAGATCCTCTTTCTACTCTGTTCTCAAAATAACTAGCGAGGAACAGCCTCCTCTCTGTGTTCTTTAAACCAGCCTGGATTTGCTCCGAAGTCATTCAACACGCTGCACTCTGCAACAATTTGTAGCTGAGGCAACTGGTTGGTAAAATGGATCTCACAAACCCGTACAGAAAATAGGAGCTATTTAATGCAATTTCTTCCATGTGGCTGGAAAACTCTAGGCGTGCAGGAGGCAAAATTCAGATGGGCTTTAATATAGCCAGAAAATTTGGCAAGCTTGAACCCAACTCTGTCCAGACGAGACAATGTTTGGATCCTGCTCTCACATTATGGAGCAGACAGTTAAATCTGTGTATGATCAGTCTACAAATCTCATCACCAGAAGATACTATTGGGATCAAGAGATTAAGGATTTAAATAAAGGTGGAAGACTGGGAATTTATATGGTTAATGAGAATAACCCAGTTATATTAGTTGGGATTATTATTAAATATATGCCAGAGCTGATAAAAACCTGTGGCTCTCTGCAAGAGCATATCTCCGATTTTCCTACGAACTGCATGTTACCCACTTTGGGGTTCTTGCTCCTTCCTCAAAATTACCTGGTACTGGTTCTTTTTTTGAGATAAGACCTTAAATTGAGCAGATATCACTTTTCTCCAGTCTAATGACTCTTGTTTTCCGAGAAAGGAAGAGTACATGACATCTAATGCTCAACCCTACAGGGCACAGGGTCTCACTGTCACCAAGAGAATAAACTTCACTGAAGCCCCTTCCTCCCATCTCCCCCTGTTTAAGCCTAACCTCATTTATTTCATTTTTTGCAACATTGAGATTTAAATGTGTCTGTCTGTGAATGCTGTAATGTCCACGACTGTGGACAGGACCAGGCCTCTTTCTAGCTCATAGAGATGTCAGGCTGCTTTGAAAGCACATTTCAAACCTGAGAACCGAGAGTGGTGCCCTGTTACTCCCTTCATTTGTGTGGACAGATCAGCAAATAGAGGGGTTGAACTCCTGCCGGCTTCGGTTTGAGGTAAAATTTAAAAAGACATTTTCAGGATGCTGCAAATAAGCTAGCTGCAGGTGCTTCTGGAGTCGTTTCTTCTGTCATCTCTGAACACTGGAGTTCTGCAATGTTATAAGCCCTTAATCTCATTGTACAGATGTATTTTTCCTTGAAAACATAACTATATATAGGCACTACTTTAATTGGCCTTTTATTTTGCATAAACCACTCAAGCCCTGTTGTCAGAGTTCTCCTTTCTAATTCTTTTTTTTTTTTTTTTTAGGCTAAAACTATTTCATCACATACCAATCTATTTTAATCTTAAATTAAAAACACAGTTACATGCTGTATGAGAAAAATAGCTGTTTCAGATGGTCTGCCATCCTCAATAAAGACACACAAACTCCTATACTACAACCTGGAGTTCAGAGAATCAGCCAGCAGAACTCCATGTTACCTCTTCAATGACATTTTGGAGAGCAGCAAACATTTAATTCATCTGTTGCAGTTCATCCCAATTTGTTAAAAAATAATCAAGACCTAACATGTTCTCGAGCACTGTTATTAACACACTTTCAGATATCTATATTTATTTCTTTGGACAAACAATTATTTTAATCAGTTTAAGCCAATTCCCTGACCAAGTTGTCTTTCTCCTTCAAGTGCAACAGATAGCAAAGAGAATTGCTAATGATTTTTCCAGCCAAGTTTTCTTTAATGGACTTCAAATCAAATTTGGGGGCTGATTCTGCATTCTACTGGGAAAGTAGGCTCAGGTCTCTAGGAACAGTTACAAAGGGAGGAAAAATACCTGACCGCCTCCCAGTTATTTCTATTTGCTTGGGGATTTACATGGTGCCTGTCCTACCTGGATGCCTATTATTTGTAAGTGGCGTGGAGATTCCCAGCTCCACTAGATAACCCGAGGGCACATCCTCTGTGTGACACACAGCCACTTGAAGGCCTAAACCAGCCGATTCCTCCATTAGCTCAGCAATTTCTGCACCAAACCCATTTAGTTGGGCTGAAGCTTTGGCTTAGGATTTCCCTGTAACCTTGTGTGAATCCTAAGACCCCCCAGCATCAGAACATCATACAAGAAAAGGAAGAAACTATTCTGGCAATATGGTGGGACAATCGGTAGCTGGATGCCCATCAGATGTTTCTCTCGGTTCTTTCTTGCTCCAGAAGTGTTATTAGTGTGTCATCTTTCTCCTAGCTACACAAAGCTCTTAGGACAGCACGTAAGAGCTGCCACTTTCACTGCCATTTTCACAAATGGTTCCCTTTCACGTTTTGAAGTGATGGTGTGCTGCTTTTGGAAAGTTAACAAATAATTCTGTGCTTAGAGAAGAGAAGGATCAAAGTGCTCATGTTTGGAAAGCCATAACTTTCCATGTCAGGCAAAATTCCTTAGATGTGGTGGATGTGGACTGTTACGCAGAGACAGACGAATTACAAACTAGAAGCCGAGCAACTCCTAATGAAATTAAATAGACCTCTTCCCTTTTTGCTCTATCCATCACTCATTTTAACTACAACCTCTGAGAGATTTCGTTTGGAAGACAGAAGGAAAGGCAGCATAACACTGACTTTGTTCTCTGCATTGTCTCTCAGTAATGTGGGTGTTTTTCAGGGGACAATTTTAAGGTGCTGGTCACGATACATTTTATAAATGCTGAAAAAATGATTACTCATGGAAGCCAGCATGGATCTCCAGAGACATGGCAAGTAAAGTATGTACAATTCCTTGAGGAAACCACAAGTTTTAGATGACAAAAATAACATAAATGAAAGAGACTTTTCTGAGGTGTTGCTTTTAATACCACATGATATATTGCAGAGAGTTAATTTTAAAATCAGGTTCAAGAACTTATACATTAATGGATTAAAATCTGATAAATTACTGGGCTGAAAAAAGTCCTCAGAGTGAAATAATTCATAAACTTGCTATTCTAGCAGGGCACCAGATGGGGTGGTACTAGCCCAGCATCAACATTTTTCTTAACAAACATTTGTGCATAACCCAAAGATTACAAAAATACTGATTACCAGTGAGGCCAATGCCTCACTATATATATATTGATATATTCTAGGATGGTTGGTGAGCTAGACCCAACAAACAAAATATATTTTTGTAAGATATTATGTATTAAAGAGCAAGGAACAAAAGGGCTCCATGTATAGACTGGAAGATTACATCCCAAGACTAGCAACTGTGAAAAGGATTTAGTGGTCACAGTGGCTAGGCAATTCTGCATGATCTCCTATGGCAGAAAAGCTTATGAAACTGCAACATGTATGAACAGAGGAGGAAGACTGTTTTAATCACACTCAGGCATTAGAGAGATTGACAAGGGAATACAGGTGAAAAATTGGAGTTCGCAGAAAACAGACGAAAAATATTCGAGGGCAGTAGAAAAATGACTTAGAGAAAGAAGCTTGGAGAACTCAGTATTTTACTTTATTAAAAAGCCTAAGTACTGATTTGACAGGAGCATATAAGTGCCTTTGTAAAAAATAAATATTGGCAACTAAAGGGCTCTCTAATCTAGCAGAGAAGGGTAAAATGAGACCCAGCCACTCAAAATTGAAGCCAGATCCAAAGAGGAAATAAAGTACATGTTGTTAACAGGGAAGGTGATCTGCCATTAGAACAAGCCAGCAAAACACACAATCAGCCCACTTGGGTCAGGCCTTCAGTTCAAAACTTCTTCCTTCCTCAGAAAGGTGCAGCAGTCAAACACAAGTTACTGAGCTCAATTTAGGAATAAGCTGCTGAAATTTGTGGCCAGGGCTACACAAGGTGTCAGAAGAAATGGTACCTTCTAACCTTAAATCTGTGACCCAGATTTCTCATCTCCCTTTTCTCTGACCAATAGATACTCAAATGTGGAGTAGCAATCATGCCATAATAATTATATTTCTGCAATATGCATTTTGTGGCTTTTATTCTTGCACTTCTTATTTTCCTTATGGTAAAGCTGTAAGCATTTTAGGAAGAGATTTTCTCAGCAGCAGGGAGAATCTGATTTAGATACTCGACAGGCATAAGAATGAAGGGGGAAAAAAGCATTTTAATACACTAGGTGGCTTTGAAAACCTCACCCTAAAATACATATATTATTAAATGGGCAAGGAAAATGGACCGGTCGTATAACTTATGCAAACTATGCTGTGAATTACTGTAAGAGCCAAAGGTCGTCCTTATTTCTAGCCTCTACCACCACATATCTAAGTGCCTGACAATCCAGAACATATTTATCATCAAATCATCCATGCTAGCTAGAAAACTGCCACTAGTCAAGTTTTGACAAAGCAGAGCTGAGCCAGACAGAGCTCTGCACCTTGTACCACCATTGCACAGCAGAATCAGAAATGTTCACATTAGTGCTGCCTTCACTTGCTGCATTTACCTAGCCAAGGGCAGAGATGCTGGGTCAGAGCTGGACTTCTTAGCTGGAGTAGAGCACTTCACCAGCTGGCTAGGCTAAACTCGGTATTTTTGGAGCTAGTGCTAAGTCATTTCTCTGCAGTGTAACAAACAATGACTGTGCAGACTCGTCCCAAGAGGGCCTCAGCCATGGACAAACAGGTTAGAGTGGATACAGACTTGGGAGATCCGAGTTTACTTAGTTACTGCAGAATCCTTCTGCCTTTGTTTGTAGCTTCATGTCTTCTTGTCAGACTCTTAGTCAACACTTCTGTTTGCCATTAATTGTATGCCAAAATGTGTCTAACAATCTGCTTAATTATTGTTCCTCAGAAATTCACACCCATGGCCACTGCGCCCACCAAACAATTTCAAGCTCTGGATCACAAGCAGCATAAACTCAGCTGTTCAGAGCATTATCCTCATGAAATTTTTGGCAAACTCTTTGCAGTGTGAGGAGGCAGCAGCAGTGAAGATACTCAGACCATTGCTTGCTTTTGGCATGACAGTAAAAAAGATAAATTGAAATTATCCTAGAATTTGTTCAGTCAAATGCATGGCTTTATCCACGGGTTGACAAAATAATTCTGGGTTATAAATTCAAATTATTCAGGAACAATAGGATACAATTTAAATCTCACAAACTTTACAATGTAAGAAAAAAGGAAAATCCTTTCTTTACACATTTAAAAGTACAGACTACAAATTCAAAAAATCCTCATGTCTTGGGTTTTGGAGTTTTTTAATTTTGTCCAACTTCTATTGGGTTCTGCTTCTCATGGCTGGCCATGTTTGGTGTTCACCCAGCCCAATCCATTTTGTGCCTCCATGGTGTTTTCCTGCATAACACGGATCTTATATGAAACTCGAACAGATGTTCTAGGATATCCATACTCCTGTTCTGCACTGCCACATGAAGCAAATTGTTGCCTATCCGGCAAAATTCAAGCTAGCTTTTTTGTGTATATACAAGTTAATACAGTAATCACATAAAGTTTATTATATAAAATGAATGTGGTCAACGGAAGATCATATAATCCTCTGTTTAAAGCACTGAACTAGAACTTGGCAGAATTCCAGCATTTTGGGCCAGCCACACAATCACTCTCTGCTTGACTGTCCATGTCTAAGCAAAGATCGTGCTTATCCTCTCTTATCCTTTGTCCAGCTCCTTTGGTTTAGACTGAGAACTCTTTGTGGTGTAGTATTAAGGACAATAGGACACTGTCTCAGTTGAGGCCTGAAGATTTTTGAACAGTAAAAATATTTCAAAGTATTTCCTGCTTTTTGATAGATGGCTTTGTTTTAGTTTCTCAGAAGAGGGGCAGAAAGGACCTGTGTTTGGATCAGAAATGCCTGCAAACTCTGAACTTCTGGGACGGCATGCGTTGGTTCAAGCAGTTCTTACTTTAAACTGCAGTTTAGCAGGCGGCACCTGCCTCTGAAGGAGCTCTGTGATATTACACCTGAACAGACTTCAGTGTGCTAGCGGATTCAATTTGCACGTTCAGGCGAATTATACAAAGATGAATTCTAACTGCAAACAAGCATTGAAGCCCACGTGGCCGAATGCCAGCAGCTCACTGCTGAGTACCTAGACTAAGCCAACCTGTCCAGCCTCAGATCCCACTGCAAGATGTTACCCCTGGCTTGCCACCACTCTGCTCCTTGACGTGTCACAAATTGTGTCCTCTCCAGCAGTGAAATCAACTTTAAATTTCATGCAGAGCAAGTCTAATAACTTGGACAGGGGGCCTTTGAAATGGCTTGCTCGGTGGTGCTTATACACTTGTGGTGGTAGAGCTAAACTGCTGCAAATTTACAAGCTCAAGCTGGTGTCAGATGTTCCCTGTGTGGATTTCACATGATGCAAATGAATTTACCCATAGCATCATTGTAGCAAAGCAAAACTTACCTCTGTTTTCCCTTTACTTTGACAGGACCTCCTGGTGTCTTCATCTGAACCCCATGCTGTTGCCTGAGAAACCAAAATGCACAAGTCACATGACAATGCCACCAACCACCATGTCTGGAGACTCCCAAAACAAGAGCAAGTATCTCCAGCCAATTTACACAGCCCAATTTAAAAGCAGCATTGTGACGGTAAACATGTATCTCGCTCCCACTGTGCTCACAGTGCACACAAATGATAAATAGATGAGAAGTCCAGAAGCAGAAGCAACTGGAATGTTAACAGAGGACAGACTTTAATTTACATGTAAATACAACTTCTGATCATCATTCAGCTGGAAGGTCCAACACATAAGCCCACACACCGAGCCATCACCTTCTTTTCGGAGAGGACAGTGCTGTATAAAACCACCAGCTTTCATCACCAAAATGAAAACCTTCCCTACAGCAAAGTCCAGTAGTTCTGCACAAATCTGCTGGCCTCCTTAAATTTACCCACAAGATTATCACTTTCTAAGTAATCCTGCAGTGAAGTGAGCTGGATAAAACAACAACTGGGAGCTGACAGGGGAAACCTGGAGAGACGGGAAGCAGGGAGAAAAGTTGGATGGTGATTTGTGATGCCAGAAAAGTGGGGTCAGATCCTGAGGCAGAGTAAAATGCATTAGGGCTGAGAGCACGTGGGATCCCCAGTTGGCTCTGACTGGCTGCTTCAGAGCAAAGAGGCCCCTTCCTTTGCAAGAAAAGTCAAGACCAGCAAGGCTGGATTAGAGAGAACTTTTAGATTTAAAATATTCAGCAACATACCTAACCATTCAGTGCCCTCTGCAATTTTCCTCCCTTCAGCACTTTTTTAAAATAGTCCTAACAAATTCAAGCAGGTATTGTTAGCTGGAGGTGAAAATACGTATAAACATCCATACTATACATAATACATCATTCTGAGTACAAGAAAAATAGCTCTGTTTTACACATGGAAGGACCAGGCTCGCAAAGTTCAGATACAGATCCAAAGCTCCCCTAGAAGAGCCAGGGTTTCTTTTTTTTTCCCCAGTCCATTACCAATGCAGGAAATGGCTTCAAAGTTCGGTCCGGATCTGAACTCTTCTTGAACCTTCTCACTGCAGCCAATACATTTTTTTAAATTCTGGGCTTCTACAGAAATTGTCCCCTTGACACATGCTAAATCCTGCCTTTTACAGGGGAAAGATGGGAGACCAATAATAAGAGGGGAAGAATTTTCCCACCCCCAGCTCAGGTCCATGAACACACTCACTCAGAAGCACAAGAAATACCACCACCCAGGAAATGCATTTATACACAACATTTGGGGAAGGGATATTTCTACCTCATTCAAAAAAAAAAAAAAAATTAAAAAAGGTATCTTCTCCACTAGCTGAGCATTCAGTTCAATTTGGCTTGAAGTAGGACTTTATGAGCACAGGCGAAGATTTGTTGGGAGAAGGGAAGAGCACAGATCTTTCCCCGGGAGTCACTTGGGAAATACCTCCCATGCACTGCGGTCCAATCCAGGCTGAAGCCAAAAGCTTGTGCCTCAGAAGCGTTTTTGTGAGAGCTGGGATAAGTCCTTGCTGGAAAGGGTCATTTAGCCATATCCTGAGAGGGGATATGTCACTGGATGAGAGAGCTCACCTCGATAAGCCATCACAGGAGAGCAAGGAATTTTGACTGGTGACTCCCAGGAGCCCCTGACATCTGCAAAACAACTGCAGAGCAGCATTTTGACCCCCAGTCCCAAACCTAGCCCATATTCGCCTAACCACAGTATCCTTGCACCTTGGATCAATTTGTGACAACCTTAATAGAAAAAAAAAAATCCAGAAAAGAGACAGCTTATTAGGTGGCTCTTCTTCCCATTTCAAAAACAGAGACAGCACTCTCTATTATACAGCCAAGTTTAACTTAGCAGTGCTTGACAGGACAAAATGAAAACAAAAATCATTGGTTACTTCAGCAGTCGATGCTGCTTCTCTGCAAATACTCTGGGTCTTCTGGGATTGCAGCAATGCAACAAAGAATTTGGCCTCCTAGGGGACACCTAGCTCTTCCTGTCAGACACCTGCACCGCAGGGCTGAGGCATGTTGTAAACATAGCACATGTCAGAGCACCGGTCCCCTCCAGCTATGTTCTCCGTGCCTAAATATTTTCTTTTATGAGGCAACACTGCCCTTCAGCTTTCTGAAGCAGTACCTTGATGAGTTTACTGATAACAGAAGTTCTTGGTGACGGCCCAAATTATAGGAACATGTTGTTTGTGACTGCACCATTAGTCAGGGTGCACTTCATTAGAGCTAAGAGGATAATTAAGCAATATGGCAATCCAGAGCATGTTTTACAAGTCCCACATGTCTTTGGTGGGACAGGGAGGAGCTAGTTTGAGGGCTGAATAACTCCAATGACCTCTAGTGACTCAAAGAAAATATTCATGACCCTGCAAAGCAGAACATCTTGTCAATAATAAAAACATAATTGCAAAGCCAAGGAGCTAATGTGTGTTTAAATAATCGCACTGCAAGGTATGAACATGCACCAGTCAGCTGACCTACAGCCTAGGCAAGTCCTTCTGCTGGGCTCCCAGGAGCCAGCACACATCTATGCTCATGGCCTCTGGGTTGGGCCTGGTAAGAGGTCCTGGGCAGGCTCAGACCTCTGAGCTTGGGGCTTTCACAGGAGCTTTCCAGCATTGTTGGGTTTCTTCACTTAACTGATCAGCTGTCTTTTCAGATCACAGTTTCCCACTCGTCATCTCTGTTGTCTTGGGCTTCTCTGTGCAAACTCCTTGTGTAATGCTGCTGCTCTGCTTCCTGCATCTCACTGGTATGTCCAACCCAAGCCCATCCTTGCCAGATGAAATTTTATTCCTCTGCCTTAGATTCATTTTGCCCCAGCATCAGACTACATCCTGGACATTTGACAGAGAAGTCTTTGGAAAGATCTCTCTCTTCTGGAGTACATCTGTGTGCACCCATTTGTTTTGCAGTGAGGCAGAGACCTACTTAACACTTGTGTAACACTACAGCACTGTAAGGGATGCTTTGTACTTTTGCCTCTTGATCATAACGCTTCTCAATAGCCAGCTTCTTGCACACTGACTTAGGTGCCTCCCCTCCCTTTCCTCATCTCCCTCAGTAAACCTAATTAATACTATTGCTTTTTATTGCTGAAAGCTGCCTCTGCATGCCTGGATGAGGTACAAACAGTATCCACCAGAAGTTCTCCGTCACTCAATTGGGTCATCATCCTGAATTTATGATTTATTTTCTCAGTTGCCTGAGACATTATCAATGGGCCGACACCAACTGTATGAGGTTCAACAAGGCCAAGTGCCGGGTCCTGCACTTGGGTCACAACAGCCCCATGCAGCGCTACAGGCTTGGGGAAGAGTGGCTGGAAAGCTGCCCAGCAGAAAAAGACCTGGGGGTGCTGTTTGACAGCCGGCTGAATATGAGCCAGCAGTGTGCCCAGGTGGCCAAGAAGGCCAACGGCATCCTGGCCTGTAACAGAAATAGTGTGGCCAGCAGGAGCAGGGAGGTGATTGTTCCCCTGTACTCGGCACTGGCGAGGCCGCACCTCGAGTGCTGTGTTCAGTTTTGGGCCCCTCACTGCAGGAAAGACATGGAGGTGCTGGAGCGTGTCCAGAGAAGGGCAACCAGGTTGGTGAGGGGCCTGGAGCACAAGTCTTATAAGGAGCAGCTGAGGGAGCTGGGGCTGTTTAGCCTGGAGAAGAGGAGGCTGAGGGGAGACCTTATCGCTCTCTACATCTACCTGAAGGGGGGTTGTAGTGAGGTGGGTGCTGGTCTCTTCTGTCAGGTGGCTGGAGATAGGACGAGAGGAAATGGCCTCAAGTTGCAGTAGGGGAGGTTTAAATTGGATATTAGGAAAAATTTCTTTACTGAAAGGGTTGTCAAGCATTGGAACAGGCTGCCCAGGGAAGTGGTTGAGTCACCATCCCTGGAGGGACTCAAAAAGCAGGTAGACAAGGCACTCCAGAACATGGTTTAGTGGGCATGGTTGAGGGTTGGACTTGATGATCTTGAAGGTCTTTTCCAACCTAAATGATTCTATGAGTCTATGATTTAAGTTTCCCAGCTCCAGAAAACACATCTGGGATTATTTTTGTACCTCCTGCTACACGTCAGTCAAAACCAGTAGAGTAGACACTACTGGACCCATGCAGCAATAAAACAACTTTCATGGCATGGGTCATGGAAAACAGTCTGGATGAAGTTGTGACAAACCTGGGAGCACGGCTACATACAAACACAGGACAGTATGTACTTTCTCCTAGCTGCTTCCCTACTTGCCATGTGCTTAAGCAACCAAGCAAACACTTTTCTAGGCTGTCAGGACATCAGCAATTCCTCCCCTTACAGCCTTACCAAGAGCACTCCAGCTCCTCATGCTATCTCCTTACAAGCTCTCCAGCATCTCTTCCCTCCTGCATTTCCAGAGGAAATGCAGGTTCTAACAGTGTTCCCAGCCACTTTGAAGACCTCCCCTACAACCACACGGCCCATGTGCAGAATGGAGGAAGACCAGATTCATATGCCCTACAAATGAAACAACCAGCTCAGTGCTGCAGCTGCTGTGTAAGACAAGAGCCATGCAAACCATGAGCAGGACTGCCCAGCCATCTGTGCAGACAGGCACGAGAGTACTAGCAACTTTTTCTATGAACTGAAAATGCAATTAAATGTGCCTTCCATTCAGCCTATTTGCATGGACACCTGGTTCTTCACATCTCTATTTCTGTCCTTGAGTTCTATGCAGGCAGATTTTCTCAATTGAAAAAGAGGGGGGAGGTTGTGTGTTATCTCTGCATCTTCAGGAAGTCACATGAAGGAGAACAATCACAGGAGAAGCAGTCATGTGTACAACCATGTGTACCTGGTGCAACACTGCCCAACTAGAAAATAACAGAAATGGGCCACAATGGCTAAGCTCTCTGCAGATCTAAATATTCAAATGTCACACTCAGACACAGAAAGAAAGAGTTAATGTCTCCTCTAATAAATTATGAGCATCACGGTTTGCTCCCAGTTCAGACTGCAAACCAACAGTGCTCTAGAAATTCTAGCTCATCATGTGCTGTCAAATCAGTTATTCAGCACGCACTGTTGAGAGAAGCTTTCTAGATAGATTTATTTAATTACCTGCACATCCCGGTGTTGGCATCCAAAGTACCTGCCTGTCACTAGCAAGTCCTGTTATCAATAGTTATGTGCATCCTTAAATGCTGATGTGAAAATTTCTTTGAGTTCTATGGACCAGCTTTTACATTCAGGCCAGCAATTCATAATTACTTCAAACATCATGTATGAATTTAATAGATTGAGCATACACTAATCCCTGCACTATACTTGCACAACAGAGGTTGTAGGTTTTTGTGCAAAACCAGAACATTGCTTTAAAACTGGAAAGTGAAGACTGGAAGAGAATAGGTTACATGCATATTTATTGGGTAAATTAAACCTGTTCTTAATTTCTAAAGTCTTTTATTACAAACCTATCCATCTGTTACCAGCCTCACTTCCATTAAGTAAGTGCTCCATGCAAGCTACTGGCAGCCTTGCATGCCTGCAGACAGACCCAGAATCATGTTATTCTCTCGTATCAGGGGGAAAAAGTGTAATACAAAAATGTACATTGTGTATGTTTGGAAGGAGACAAAAAAAACCAAGTACAGGCTTACTGCCAAAAAACCCCAGGGACTGATTCTGTGACATGCCCAGCAGCATTTCCTAAAAGGTCCTGAGTTCCTCAGGTTCCTGCTAATGTCAGCAGAAGCAGCACATTGTGTCCCAGGCTCAGGTCTGCAGGGATTGCTAGTGGCAGGAGCTTCCATTTCCATCAACCCTCCACAGTGCCCACAGGTGACTTCTCTATCTGCCCATGGAGTATGAGGTGATTTTGTTCTCCGCTTGTGCCATGCAGGGCACCCCGAGCAGAGTCTGCCAGTCACATCACCCTGTGCTGAGTTATGCAGGAGGAAGGAGGGCAGGAGGTGGTGTGATATGACAGTTATTGTGCACTAGAGACCCGAGCTGGCAGACTCATTTCTTTCCCTGTGTATTTATTTACATCTTCCTTTCCAGTAACTGTACAAGGCACTAGTATGTTCAGAGAAATGTAACTCTGGAAAAAAAAAAAAAAGACTGGCTTTGAAGGCAGCTTCCTGGACTCCTTATACCGGCCCAAAATCTCTGCATTTCTTATTTACATTTACAGATTTTTTTTGGATCAGCTCATTTCACAGCAAGGTATGGAAACTTTTCTCCAAGTCTGGGGAGAGAGGAACACGGAGGGACCATGTTTCTGCACTGCATTTAATATCTGCCAACTTTAATGGAAATAAAGCACATATTTACATACCCTATTGGACCAGTTTAGCTTAACCACATGCTTAAGGACTTTGCTAAATTGGGGTGCAGACCAAGTCCTTCACGCAGTGGCTGCTCAGAGGCCAATTCATTCCCTTACAAGATGTCAGCCTCAATCTTTTCATCCATACTGATGAACAGATTTCAGACCCCTGAAGTATCACCCATAGATTCTTGCTGATAATGACAAATCCATTTCATAAGTTTATTTCTATGTTTCTATATACCTTGCAGTCTCCACACAAGATAGAACCAGTGTAAATCTACGCTTCCCTGGTTAAATTCTACAGCATTTAAAAGCAATTGGTTAGTCCTGGGTCTTAGAGCACCTAGAAGAAAAAAAATCTTTGAAAGACAGTTCTATAGGCTGGATCCAGAAAATCCATGAAAAGGTTCTTGTTTAACTTTGGTTTCTATGGGGTGTACTGTAAAAACATTTCTACAACACTTTAGCTATTTCTTCCCTATTTAATCCTCCAGGACTTCTCCATAAAGACTTACTGCCTTAGTCTAAAAGTAGAAAGTTAAATTCCCCTTTTTAAGCATTGGCTTTTGTCTCTCGAGGACAAGGCACATTTACAGTGCTCTATAAATAATAACTTACTGAAATCTAACTTCTTAATAATAAAGCACAGTAGCTTAATACCCTAGAGGCCATTTCTGAAGTTCCAACACCGGTAATTTATTAAAACTGTGATAAACATGTCTGATAAACAGATAACTAATACCGAAAGAACATAATGCCAAGCTTCAACAAATGGTTCTGCTACATACTGCAGTATACAAATTACAGATCACTGCTGTGTGCAGTGACAGGTATGAGGAATGATCACAGGATTCAGTCAATTCATCGCAGGGAAAGGAGGGGGCTTGAATAAAGGCAATTGCATTGTGTTTTATCAAATTATTAATTGATTTCCCTTAAGTGATCTCAGATCCTTCGGGATGTGGTAAAACTCAAGCTGTATGTTTCATTTAAACTAAGTACCCATAGTGCCTATCAACAGACTGGCCCAGTTGCACAGCTCTTCTGGAGTGGCTGGACACTTAGAAGATGGAGGTTGGCAAACATGCAAAACCAAAAAAAAAAATCCATCAGTGGGTTCCAGTTCCCATAACCTTAATCTCTGAATCAGACCTTCTGTCTATAAACAAAAGCCAGCCACTTAACTATACTGGGACTGATTTTGGCCAGGCATTTATTGGCTGCTGAACACGAGCACTCACTCTGTTCACGTCAGAGCAGAAGTGGAAGCTACATACTAGCACAGTAAGGAAGGAATCATTCATCAGAAAGAAGGACTTTCTCATTTTAAGAATGGATCTTTAACTTGGGTCCAAATAATACCATCTTCATATATGTATATTTCTCCATCTCACAGGCTTACCACATCCTTACAAAGAGACATCCAATAGTCTGAGGGAAGTTCCTCCACCCTGGCTCACCTATTGTACAAAAATTACAGAAACAGTGTACATCTGCACCCAAGAGACAGGGAGGAGCGCTTCCAGGAGGACTGACTATGCTCTTCTTATTGGTTTCATTCTTAAGCCTCACTGACTTAGAGCAGAGCCTGTCCTCCCACCTTATGTTTTCAGACTGTATGCACACCCGGATGGAGCATCGCTGTAAGACCTGGCAGAACAGGGCCTCAGCCTCCAGGTATGGGAGCTCTACTTTTCTTTGATCAAGTTATCCCAGCCCAATGAGCTACTGTACATCAGCTGAGTCATGGTAACCCACTCTGTTCATGGTGTTCTCTTATCTCAGGTGCAAGGTAAAATGCTTCACAGTTCTCCTTCTGCACAGAGCACATTCCAGTAACACAGCTCTGCAGCAAGCAGTAAGTAGGTAAGCTGCTGTGCCTCTGTTGTGTGTCTGCGCCTACAGAAACAACCTGTTTTCAACTGCAAATGTTAGTTTTTGAGGGAAAGTTTTCAGCTGCTTTGAGTTCTTCTGGGATGGTCAATGCTACTGATTTTCTCTCTTTCACAGCTGCAAAATCCCTTGTTATTTACTTGTATTATAGGAGCACATACAGGCATGAACTGAGATTGTGACCCCATATTTCTAGGCAATATACAAACATGCTGTGGGAGAGAATTTCTGTCTGAGAGCACTTACAAGCTAAACAGACAACACAGACACATGGGAGGAAAGGAAAACCAGAAGAACAGAGAGGTCAACTGACTAGGAAAAGCCACCGAGTATGTCAGAAGCAGAGATGAGCACTGAACTTTGCTCTCTTGAGGACTAAAAACTTTCTTGTCTAGCACAGAATGAGTTCTTAGACAGCATTTTTTTTTCTGTTATCACAAAATGCATCCACTGAATCGGTGGTGCGGAGAGGGAGCGGGTTTAAAGATTAGAACAATGGGCAAGATGCCGCACATCCCATCCTCTTCTTTCTGACATCCTGGGGCAAGGCCACAGTCTCATGTACAAAAACAAATTTGAGTTTTGGTGCCTTCAACTTCCATTTGTCCTGCACGAGATTCCATTAAATAACGTAAGGTCTGTAAATCAGACACTCCCCTCTCTCTGCAGTGTCAGGTAGGAATTTGCAACTCCAGACCATGCATTTCCCTATCTGAAAGGAGCATTGTATGAGGCTTAACAGATCACGGTTTCTACAGTGTACCCAAATGGAAATCACTGTACAAGTACATGGTTTTATTATTAAAGACGATTGTCTAAGACTTTAGTAAAGAACATTTGATACCAAGTACTAAAACTAAAATGGTGTTTTCTAAGATAAACAATAAAGATTGTCACATCCAGGTTACAACCTGTACTGTTTTCAGCTCTTTGGGAATTTTAGTGTACAGAGGACAGCTTACAATGGAGCAGCCAGCTCAACCTTGAGGAGGTACTGTCAAATTAAAATTCATATTTGAAGCAAACAGATTGACTTGCCAGTGCTTTAAGCATACTTTCAGTAACCCTGGTGTAAAACATCTATAATTTGATGCTGAATTCCACACAGAGGAGAATTTGAGCTTTTTTTACACAATGGAACTTCCTTTGTCATCCAAATTTGCAGTTTTCACAGCGCCTATGAGCGTCCGTCATAGCCCAGGACTCCCTGTGCAAGCCTGTGTAGGTATAGCCTTGCCAAAATGCATTATAAGCAAAGCGTAATAATATACAAGGCATCAGGTAGCAGTGGACGGTGGAGCACAGAGAGACAATGGAGCATAACCACACAATAGGGGAAGGTCACGGCTCACCAGCCTCATAACTCTTTGTGAGGTTTTTGTAACCAGAAGAGTTTTAGCATATCAAGGATGGGATTCTTCTGAGACACAAAGGGGACACATGGGAGAAAGCAAGAGGAGAAGGCGCATTAACCAAAGGGGAGAGAGCTGCTGGCTTCATGGGCTGATTCAAAGTGGGGTGAGCCTCTTACGGGAAGTGATAAGCAGGTCTGTGAAAGACCCTTAAAATTAATACAAGCACTAATGCAATGCAACAAGGATATGCCCAAAGAGAGGAGAATCAGTGGAAGGGTGCAAAGATACCGGTGGTCCAGCAACACGAGAAGCTATGGATGTGATGCTATACCTGAACAGAAGGGCTTGCGGAAGCCAGGAATGATGCCCAGATTACAGGTTTTAGCAACAGACCAGATTGCAGCGCTGTCTGTAAGGGTAAAGAAAGAAGGACACACACTCTGCTGTGGCTATATGCTGAGCTTAGACAGCTACATATTTATGCAGCAGTGTTAGATGAACACGCCTACATGACACTTTGGAAGAAAGATACAGCTCTGAAGAAGAGAGATAAAGATGGTACTGGATTTCTGTTTCCACTATCTAGTGTTTGCATTTTTATCATTCTATGTAAAGGAAAATGTCAGTCTGTGACAACAATTTCATTTTGCTGATGATCAACTTCATTTTGCTTGAAAGTGCTTAACACTGCAATGATTTAGTTGCAAGTACTATATGGGAATGCTTATCTTTTTTTGAAAACAACTTAATCCATTGGATATTTCTATTACTTTTAAGCATGCAAAAGCATGGACAGGGCCAAATGCAAATTGATAGTCTTAGTTAACTGGGACATATGGCATGCTAGTGAAAAAAGACCTTAAAGCTCTCACCTGTAGCCAGTTTAGAATGAATGACAACATCCAGAACTGGAGAACAGCACAGGGGATGTTAGGGATGGATGACTTACAGTGTTTCCTATTACTGAAGATCAAAAGCATACAGAAACTGAGACAAGACTTAGCATACTGGGTAATTAACAGCCATGGTGGAATTTGGTTTCTTGCCATGTCACATTCAGTTTATAGCTTATGACAACAAACGTTTACTAAATGTACTGGAGATTACAGAGACATAAGATTATATGATAAATCAATAAAATAACTAAATAAAGAGGTTAAAATACACCGAGTCAAAAACAATTAAAGAAGAATTCCACTGCAGTCAAGCATAGGTCAGGAATATAAGTACAGCCAATGGACATGCAGGTGCAGTTGACACTGGCCAGGTGGGCACCACACAGCACTATTTCCCACACCACCAGCACTGTTTATTCTGTAAAGAACAGGTTTTGTTGGGGGGGGGGGTGTCCTTCAGTTGCTACAAACAAGGTTCAACAAGCTATTTCTAAGAAGCGAGCCAACAAACGGAGTCACAGCCATGGTCGCCCTTGATAAAGTGGAGGCAATTCTTCCTTCGAGGCTCCTCTACCGCCAAAAGATGTCCATCTCCACCCCTTTATGTTCTTTGGCAGAGTCGCCATTCAGAACTAAATCCCTCCTTCCTCTTTGTGGGCTCCACTGATGGATGTGACAAGACTTCCAAGCAGCCTCCTCTTACTGTTTTGCACAATGATCTCTGGAGTAGGAGGTTCAAAAACCCTTCCAAGGGACCAGCCCATATTCAGTACAAAATCAATTTACCATGGCTATAGACTCCTTTGTATTTCTGCATCAAGCAAGGCGATTTTATTCTCTTTCATTTTTCTGCTCTGGGTTTCCTTGCCATCATGCCTCTTTGAAGCTCACTGCTATGTAGAGATGTTAAGGGTTCTCCACTATACATTTTTTTCTGTTCCCTCCCCCCCTGCTTCTGAGGCAGACTGGACAAATCCTGCACAGTCAACTGAGTGCATTTTCGTGCACCCACATTAAGAGTTCTGCTATGAAAAGCCATCTTCCCATATATGCTTCAAACCGAAAATGTAATCACTGAAGCACATGTGAAACCTCTGTGTATTATCAGCTTTCTAAAGTGGGGAAGTCTTGCATTCTTTATTCCTCTCCAGGTTACATCATTGAATATACTTGTTCAGCATTTATTTGTTTGCTTTGAGAAGGAGCTAAAATAAGTTTGAGGAAATGCCCAATTTGGATCTGATTCTCCCAACAATTAGGCTGAGATTCAGGAATCAAAATCAGCACATCCTGCAGCATTAAAGAGACTAATGAAGAACTCAAGATGACATTTTCACTGTTCTGTGCCTCCTGTTTTTCTTTAGGGAAATCACATCTCTTGCATTGGGGGGGGGGGGGGGGGGGGGGCGCAGCCTGTTTGCAG
>NW_010972437.1:22544643-22730051 GCF_000737465.1 Haliaeetus leucocephalus
AGCGTGTTTTGTTGCCTGTTTTGGCTTGAAAAAAGGGGGCAGCGTGCAATTAAATAAATGTGCATGTGATTCAACTTATCCTATCAACATTCTTTTTCTGCTTGTGCACTTAAGCTTGGTGTAGTACAACCAAAAGGGAAAAAAGGCACTGGAAATCTTTAATTCAGTGAAAGATGCATTATTGAGACCAAATGAAAGCTTTGAGATTAATTAGCCAAGGCCAGTCTCATGCAAGCCAGAGAGATTGGGAAAGTTTTGCAAGGCAGGCTGAAAACAGAGATCCTGCCTGAGCCTGCCTCTACCACAGGAACTTAAGTGAAACCAGACTCTCCCTCCTGCTCTTCCCGATTTTAAAGTAATAGTTTTTGAGCTTCAAGAATATGGGCAAAAAATTCTAAATCCTCAGATAAAAAAGTTTCTTTGTACTTTCCCTATTCAGTTCAGCAGATGTATGTCTGAATTTGTTTCGCATACCTAGAGAAAGGATCCAGACTCCTGTTCCTAGACACCAGGATTTTGACCTGTACTGTGGAAGCACCTGGAATACTCAGCTGCACTCTGCTAGGCATTTCTGCTTAAAATTAAATGGCAATTCTTGCCCCAGTGAGCCTGAATCCTAGGGTGAAGGTGAAAGACAATGTGTGCCTGCAAAAAACAGGCAGAAAGAACAAGGGGGAGCAGTGAGATGTGTGATATTTGCAATCAGGGAGTACACATGGTGCACAGGCAAGTGTGGTACAAGCTTCCCGGGAAAGTTTTTGGCAACACACCTAGATTTTGACCTTTAGACTCTCTGGCTTCTATGGGGTTTGGTGCTTAGCATCACAAACTCTCAGAAAATGTCATTTCTGATAAATCACTAATAACCAAGAACAAGTAGGACCTTTCAGATCTTACCAGGCTGGGTTGGAAGAGGAAGTCAGTGATGAAAAGTCCCCCATGTTTCATAAAACAGATTTCGTGGTTGTTGTTTTTTTTTATTGTTCTATAGCTACACTGTGCATTACATATCTGCTTTCCTCTGCCAGGTGCCTAACGCTCTTAATAAGCTAATTACAGCCTTCTGCTTATTTCATGTCAAGCTTAACTCCCCAGTCTGAGCCTAGCCTGCAGTTCTGGCATGTTTTTTCCTTAATCTAAGACCATCTGTGCTCCATCAGCAAGGAACACTTAAATACAGAGAAAGTGAAGAACCAACAGTGTTGAATTCCCCATACTCTGCCCCCAACTCCTCTCCCCAGCATTTCCAATTAAGTGTGAAGCCAACATCCATCCAGTCCTAAATATGCTGGAAGGCTCTGAGCAGGCTACAGTTATCTACAGATGCAGCAACACTTTTCAGTGGTCAGTGGGGAAATGACAAGCCAGAAAGGACTTGAATCTCTCCATTTCTTTACATCAAAAGCTTCACATTTCAAATACCATCACATCACCAGCAACACGGGCAGCGGTTGCGTTCAGCACTTGCTCAGTGTAAATCAAATACTTGTCTCAGAGAAGCACAAGGAGTCAGTTTGAGAAAGAAGCGATGGGGCTGATTTTTCAAGAACCCAAAAATATTTCTCAAGTCTTTTGTTTGTTGCTGCAAAATGGAAGTGCACAACGGTTTAAATCAAAACTGGACTGCAACACTAGGGAAGGTGGCTCTGTGACCCTCTCCTGTCCCACCATCAAAAATTCAAGTGTTTCGAAGCCCTACTGTCCACCCGCCGCCCAGCCCAGCTGGATGCAGTCCCTGCCTGCTGCCACTGCAAGCGGCCAGAGCCCCACCACTGTGCGTAACATCAATCCACCTAGCTTCCTCCTAAGGCTGGGAAACAGATGCCTTCAGACTCCCTGCTTGGACTGTCACAGTTTGCCTTGCTTCTCCCTCCTCTTTTCAAACACCAGACGTCAGCACCTGATGCCGTAGTGAGCTCTGCCAAGCTTCATCTCAACAAGGAATTTATTTGCTCCTTCTCCTGCAAAGATGACTCTGATGCAGTGCCTTTTATTCCTTCCTCCCAGCTCCTCTGTTCTGTTCTCCAGTCTGCACTCTCCTGCCAACCCAGGATTTATTTTCCAATTTCCTTCAGTTTGAGTCCTGCCCTTACATTCCCCCTGCCACCTGGCTCTTCCCTCACCTCCCCTCCAGCACGTTTGCATTTGACCTTTACCAAGGTCAAAGATTCCACAAATGAGTTTTGAGAATATGCCTTGTAATTAAGATGAGGAAATACAAAACGATTCTCCAACAGGATTAATGTAGCATACTTCTTTGTGCTTCTTCTAACTCCTTTTTGGTGGTTTTCAATGCTTTCACATTTATCTTGTATTGAAAAGAAAAAAATATTTTTCTTTTTTCTGCCTTGTTCTTAAATCCTCAGTAACTGATCTCACAGCAAAAGCTACTAAATTTGTAACAATTATATTAGCCACATACATTTTTTCTCCTGTCACTGTGTTTACCGCTATTATATTTATGAACCATTGATCATTCCTTTCTGCCCCATGCATCAAAATCCTCTCCTCTTAGGCAACTGCAGTTTGTCTCTTAATACTCCCAGGCTAACTTAAGAACTTTTTTGTCATTCTTAATAAAGCTCAAATCACTTCTCTTTGAGCAACACTGCAGCCTATTCAAATGGCTGCAGCCCTGTTATTTCTTTTTCTTTACTTATATGGAATTAAACCACTCTCTTTCAAAGCTCTCAAAACCATACTTTGTCTCCTGTCTGAAGTGATTAATTAATAATTAAAATAATGTATGGAATTTAATCCACATTCCTGACACAAAAGTGTTTCCGATGAAAACATGTCTTTATTCACCCTCCCACCAAATTCTTTCCAAGCTGTTCTCTTAAAAAAAAAAAAATTACAGAATTATTTATACTTTAAGTATTCTTATCTGAAGGGATACATCTTTTTTGCATTTTTCCCCTACCAGACCCCAACTACTCTATTTTTACATTAAAAGGTTTTCATTTAAGAAGTTTAGAAAAAAGTAGCAAAAAATGGGTCCATTTTAAGCACGTGGAAAGGCTGAAGTTGCATAATTGCTTACCTAGAAAGCAGAGGTGAAGATAACAACTGCTTAATATTACATAGACTATGAATCAGAATGTAACAACCTTGCAGACTCACGATTAAGGCAAATTCCCTATATTTACAAGTGTATATCATCATGTATAATACTTAGGTCTTAAACAGAAAGCCATATATTTCAAAGCACTTCGAAAAGACAAGTATCATTATCTCAGCTTCACGTGTGGAGAAAGGAAAGCTCAGGCTGGAGATGGCTGGAAACTACCTTACCTCCCCGCAGCTCTCTAAAAGTGACGTAGCCAGTCCATGCTATCCAAACTCTCCTTATAGAGAATGGAGAGAAATATGTGATTTTTCTGCACAGTTTCTTCCACTGACTCCCCGTGCTTGGTCTCCCGAATCTCAGAATAGCTGAGTCTCTACTCAGTCACGTTACTGATAAAAATCTATGGGATAGATATAACCATGGTGTGGTAACTTTTAGATGAAAGAAGCATTTCAGTGGCAGTAGAATACCTGTAAGATCATTGTTCCTACTGACTGTTCAAGCTGTGGTAGCACCCAGCAACTCATTAATACCCCACAGCCACATCCCTCACCCTCCTCCAGCAGTACAACCCATCCTTCCTCTCCCATTAGCAGGCAACTCACAGCAGCTGCTGCCTGATGTTGCTTAGCTGGAGGTTTGCTCCTCCTCCTGCAGCCCTGAAGAAAGGCTTCTGAGCCTGAAAACTTGCCATCTTTCTCCAGTTAAGGTGGCTGGAGATACCATAGGCATAGTCAAGTTTGTGCTTGTTTATTCGCCTGTCCTCTTAGCACATGGGCTGTACTTTCCTTGAGCTCAGCCTGGGGAAGGCAGGTGAAACCTTGGAGGCCAAAGCTCTTTGAGGATCTTGAAGGACTCGGGGAAGCTGCACCTGCCGTGCTGAGACAGGATCGATGTCCTGTGGGAGTGATGAGCAAACTGTTCCCGTCTCTGCTCCCCAGCTCTGGGTCTCTGGAAACAGCCGTGCAGGCCATCTTAGTGACTCTGCTGTGTAGCTCCAGGCTCCAATAATCCCCTCGTATTAGTCATTCAGAACTGTTGCATTTAAAAGAAGCTGTAAAACACACATCAGCTGAACTGTTACTAACAGAGAAAAGTAGGATTATTTATCTAGGGAAAAAACGCAGGCACTGACATGAAATGTATTTACTACAAAATATTTCTTTTCTTTTTTTCTAAGAGCTCAATAGTTGGGTTTAAAGGAAACATATGAGGTCATTCAAGGGCCCTTTTAGAGGTGCAAATCAATAAACGGTGGGGTTTTTTTTAATGCTCTCATTATAAATGACTGGATGCTATCAGGGTCAAACTGAATCCTGTGCAGCGAGCCAGTGCAAGGGACGTGACTCATTTAGGTCTTTCTTAAGCTCTGTTCTGAGAATAAAATGTAGATACTTCTCTGTATTCTCAGTCTTAAAAAAACCCAAACTGCTGCATTTTTGCAGTAATTGGCCCAGATACTCCATTGTTCGTCTTGTAAGATGCAGTGCTTTGTGTTTTCAAGGACTTCTCTTACTTCTGACTTCCCAGCATGTGCAGCTCAGGTCCGATGCCAGGGACAGGTCCCAGGTAGAAAGAACACTTCACTGAGCTCACAGCCCTGAGAAGTGGCAAACAGCAGTGGGGTGCCAGGACATCTCCCCAGGCTCCAGCAGTTGGCAGCTCACCACCTCCACAAACCCAGGCCTGCTGAACGGGGGAGAGACTGCAGGAGGTATCACCTCCTCTCCAGGAGAGCATGACGCAGGAGCTGACTGCGTGAACCCTGCGCTCGGCGTGTGGAACTCAATAGGTCGCTGTCGCCACATCGACTGCTGTTAGCGAAGGTGCTGCATTAAACCCGTCCTGCGTTAGAGCCTTCACTAATGATTGCATCAGAGTGCCCTAATTGGGACAGAGGCAACTAGGAAACGCTTTCTGTGCCTTGTGGTAAGCCAGCATTTGCAGGTAAAGAATAAACCTCTCCCATGTCTGAAAATATCCCACATCCCTAAAGTAATAATAGCAAAAAAGCAGCATATATTTATATAAATCTCAGTTTATATAAATGTCAGTTTAGATAAGGTGTATCCTACAACAAGAGGCTGATCTGCCTCTCAGGAACATCCGCAGAGCTGGATTTGTTGACAGCAGCCGCAGATGAATGCACGTGTCAGGGCAGGGGACAGCCAGGGCGTAAGTACATGCAGATCCCCGAGAGCCTCCTGGCGCTGATGGAGTGGGAAGTAGCCCACAGAGAAAAAGGGCTAAATAGGCAAACTAAAATACATTTTGCAAAGATACAGAAGCAACATCAGTGACAAGAAATGAGAAGTCCAAGGGATTTTGTTTTTTATTATTGTCATTTTTTCCCCTCCCCTTTCTAAAGGATGTTTAATGGTCCTGACTGTAAGTTGCAAGGAATAAGAACATTAGTCTTCATTCCCTACACAAAAAAAGCCTGACAGGGTTTTATCAAATAAAGAGCCCAATATGCTACTGTTATCTGTAAGTGACTTCAGCAGCTAATTAAATTCAGTTTCTGAATCCTGCTCATAATGTTTGCTGACAAAGACCAAAACCCCTGGAGTAATTTTGGCTTTTAGGTGAGGTGAGACAGGGAAGGAGGGAATGACAACTAACAAATTACCCGGGAAAGCGGGCTGGCAATCCATGGCTGACAGGCATCACCCAAACCTCACTTCAGCCTGTGAGCGTAACAGGGTAGTTCCCCTCCAGATGTAAAGCAGCTCTGTGGCCTTCACTGACTCCAAGAAGGCTGCCCTGCTCTAATGCCAAGTCTGAATCCAAACAGGTATAGCTTCTGAACTTCCTATACATGCTATACAACCTTATGTATATGATCATTCTGTATGGGTACATATGTACGTATGCATAAATATATATATATATATAAGAACTTCCTATACCATGCCTAAATACTCACTTTAGAGGGCAATTACACTGATCACAACTACACAGTGCATTCTGAGCCAGTTTAGCAAATCTATGAACGCACATATTGAAACGTATTCTCACTCGGTAGAGCATGCAGACAATTCTCAAAGGAAAACTGGCATTTATTTAAAGCTAAACCTGGGCTTAAAAGCTTTGCTGGCTATAAATGGACTCCTGAGTTGGATTCTCTCAGACAGAGAGGATGTTGTGTTCAGAAATCACTCAATGCTACAGAGTGTGAGAAGAGATCTGCTTTCTCTGCTCTCTGAATTTCAGCTGATGAGTAACATCAGAACAAGGTTGGTTCCCAACAGCATATGCTGGAGCCTATTAAAGAGTAGAGTTCCCTGCAGCGAGGAGCTGGAGAAGTGTGTCCTTGGAGGATGAAGAGTGGCCTTCAGACATGGTCACCTCCAGTCTGACATGTCTTGTTTTCTTCCCCCATCTCCCACTCCAGGTAGAAATTTCTCCCCTCGATAAATCCTGGGAAGGGAGACCTGCACCTGAAAGCTGCAATCTAGCTCCTGATGAGTCATTTTAAGGAAGGGTGTATTCAGGGAGTACATTTTATTTGGGAACCTGAAACCATAAGAATAAAAAGCTGAATTTGCCAGAAAGTTTGTTCAGCCAATATATGCTTTATTATGGAATAGCTTTAAACCTCTAGGCTGAGAGTGAGAGGTTTTAGGTGCAGCTTTGGAAGGTGATTTATGAATAGATTTATATGTTAATCTGTTAATAAAAAATGTAGCGTACTGATAAAATATGTGACAATCACAACTCAGCTATGAGCCACATATTAAAGACTGCATCTGCTCTAGTAGAGGTTTTGATTATGTTTTTAAATGAGGGAACTGCATTGGCCTAAAAATAAAGAAATAAATGTTTTATCTAGAACTATGTGCCATATAATTCAAAGATGTATCTGGGAATCTGCAAGAAACAAATAATAAACTGCTTTTAAGAAAATTACTTCTGGCAAGTTAAGCTTATTCCTGAACATTTCAAACTGGAGTTCCTGTCAGGCAGCTCAGTGGTACATAAAGATAGGCACAGTATTCTCACTCTTTCCCAAAATTACTTCCCAAACTGGATTTTAAATTGGATGATAATCTTGACACTCCAACTAGACTGAAGAAATAAGTATCTTTAGCAAAGCTGGGCCAGCTTCTAAGCACCCATGGGTTTGCGCTGCATATCAATGCCTAGTTTTTTCGTGATTTTTGAAAGGGTATTTTGAAAAATGGGAACAGCTCTGTCTCAAGGACATTTCTGCAAGTAAATCTGAAATACAATACTTTTACCTCTTTTTATTGACAAAACTCACAGCACTTTATAAAGGAGTGCTATATCCCTATTTCACATGCAAGCAAACACCAGGCAGATAAATGGGGCAGATTAACCTTCCTTTAGGTGCCCACAGGCAGAGCCAGCAGTATGAATTTGGGCCTCCAAGCCCCATCTGGTGCCTATCCAGCATCTCTTGGGGATGTAAGACTGATCTTACAAAACTATTTGTAAGTTTTCTGATGAGCACCATGGTTTTGTGAACATATTCTGAATCCTTAAAATTTCCCAGTGAAGTATTTTCACGAGGAAAGATTACCTGAGTGACAATTTGTGCTGTAAACTATATTACTCTCTGCTCCCCATTGGTTTTGTTTATCATTTTATTCAACTATAGAGAGAAAAACGAAGTTAAACTCTGCCACCTCTCCTCACACTTTCCTACACTTGCAGAGCATGTTTCTCATCAGCACACATAAATGTGGCACTACTGAGCCCTAAGTAAGTAGAAAATAATGCATTTAATGCTCGGTTTGATTCAAAGTGCAAAATATGAAACCTGTTCCATTTGTTGCTATGTGACATATTGAGGACTGATAGGCAAGTTTTATTATTATTAACTATACTTTGTTGATACATACTGTTGATTTACCAGTGATTATGCCACAGAGCTAAAGATCCCTCCAGGGACTAGGAAGGAGGGAAGTGTGCCTTCAGGAGCAGCTGTGCAGTTTCAGACCTTCATCTCTGTAGGAGGGATGTTTCTGCTTCTCAGATTAAGGGAAGAAAAACTGGACTAAACCCCTCCTTACCAGAAATGCACTGGCTATGTAGCTGTAGTTCATCTGCTACAGCACCATATGGAAATGTTTTGTCCATATTTCAGGTTTGAAAAAATGCCCATTTCAAAGCCCCATGATATCAGCAGAAAGAAATTGATTTCAATAAGCTTCAGATCAAGCCTTAAGAGCTGATGCTGCCTAAGCACGTTGTTGACTTTAAGCTTGGGTTTAAGTCTTATGCCTCCAGTGGGACTGAGAAGTTCATCAAGTTTTGCCCTAGTGACTGGGTAACATTCTCCAAAGTGCCCACATTAATGTAGGTGCTCTTATTTATAAATTTGGAGCAAAATTTCAAAAGCACGTAAAGTCATGTGTTTTGTAGCATTTTCATGTTTTGCAGTGGGGTAATTGTAGGTCTGTAATTGGAGATCTAGATTCTGGCAGCCCAGGTGGTACTGGACAGGGTGTAAGTTCACAGGCATTCCTACCAAATTCAGCAACGTGACTACTGGGGAACTAACATGCTCTGTCTCTGAACTTAGCCCTCACTTAATTTTTTTGTCCTCAGGAAAAAAAAATATTAGATCGTTAATTAAAGCATATTTTAATCTCAAAATTTTTGTGTCTTTCTTAACAGATGAAATAACTTAAGTCTTCTAAATAGTTTTCCAATAGGTGCACCCATTCATTCTTTCATATACTGTTAAAATACAGTTTACTTTTAAGAAAGGGAACACATACAGACTCTTGAAGTATTTTAAATACTATTAACCTGTTATAACTGGTCAGCATAAAAACTTCACAGGGCTGGTTAGAAACTTTTTCACAAGAGATCCTCCATTAAAACAAATAATTCAAATCAAAACATTTTATAAAATTCTAACAGTTTCTATTAAACTTATCAGATGAGAGTCCAGAAGGGAACCTTGGATCCGGTGGGAAATTTTTGGTCACAAACATAAAGGAAAGGAAAGGAAAACAAAAAATATGCCCCAGACAAACCAGGTCAATCGCTTCAGATGAGAGAAATGCACATTCAAATCCTCTCCCGATGCTTCAGAAAATACTTGACCCAGAATATTTGCATCCCAAGTAACCATGTGTCTACCTCCTTCTCTTTCAGATTTTACAAAGATGTCAAAAAGTCATGTTTTCATCTCAGTGCGACAAGGTTGGAAATCTTGGCATCTTAAAAAGGTTGGAAAAATAATTTCCCACTCAGTTCAATTGAGAACTCTAAGTTCCAGGTAAAATCAGGGTGAACAGGGGGTAGGCACTGCACTGGGATTTATGAAATGCCTGCCAAGTAGCCTGCTTTTAATGCACACCAGAGAATAGCATTCCTTGCTAAGAAGTCCTAATCAGCATTGTGCATTTTTTAAAATTTGCTCAAAGGCTTATGTTTTTAAAATGACCCTTCCACCTACTCTATTAATTACAAACTCCAGCATAAAACTGACTTTTCTACAGCCTCACTGTGAAAGCTGAAGATTAGGAGCTAAAGTTGTTTCAGACCCATGCATAAATTAAACAGCGTATGCTCCAAGCACACATCATTTTAAAAACGTGTTCTATAAAATGTCTAATACTTAGAGCTTACAATGCATACAAGAGGACCATTTAAAGATGGAGATGAAACATGTTGCAGGGATTTTGTTTAAAAGAGATGCTAAAAGATTTAGAGAACAGTATCCATTTTAAAACTATGTTTCTTGACTGCTGCAAGAATTTGAATGCTACATGCCAAAGTTTCCAAAATTAACAGGTGCTTTTGGATACCTGACCTGGGGCATCTCAAGATGCTGATTTTCAGAAATTCTTTAACAATGATGTGCCTTAATTTTGGCAAGAAAAACAGATAGACAAAGTGACAAGTGATCCCCAAAATACCTTGGCCTCAATTTCCTTCTAGATATTGACATTCAGCCAAAAATGTTTCTCACAAAAAAAAATATTAACCAACACCAAAGTTTCTCAGGCAACTAAAAACTCATTTGGTGAAAGGTTTCTCAGGTGCCAAATGGGATTTCTGAAACAGATTTCAGAAACAGAGAGGGGAAAAAAAATCTCAGAGAAGTTGGGACATTTTGTTCTGCAGAGCAGGAAACAAGCTTGTTCTGCTTCAGTTTCTGCTCCACTCCACTCACTAGTTCCCATGTAAAAGCTCAGTGCTATGGTCTTGGAGAAACAACCTCAGTAGAACCAACAGAAAATTCAAAGTGAGAAGAAAACTTCGGCACATGGTAATTCTGCTGAGAGCTAAGAAAGTAAAATAAATTACCCCTTTATAATATGGTCCAACAGCTGACACATCCTAAAATCTACCTCTCTTCCTCCCCTCCCCTGAAATCTCAACTTTTCTATAGGGTAATCCTATCTTTTTACAGAGCTCTTATCCAGTAACTTGCCCATATAATGCTAAGTTTTGTCTTTTAATCTACTGCAATTCCAAGACAATAACTTCCTATCCAGACTACATGGAGTGGCTACGTGATACTCCAGTGTTCTTTGCTGTGGAGATTACAAAATTAAGTTCATACTAATGGCAGTCCCACACAGATTCAGGAGTAATACCATAACTTTAGCTTCTGGAACTGAAGATTCCTAAAATGTATTTTCAGGAGTGACAGTTTCACTAAACAATCCTTGAAGTTGATGGAGAACTCGTGCTCATTTTAATTGATTTTGCATTGGGCTTAAATGAAAGGCCTCCGCAGTCATTCAACAGGTAGAAGGAAAGAGTGCCTTCTTTTAAAGTCTGGGAGCTGAAAACCTTTCTAAAATCAGAGAGTAACGATATGGCTAACACTAGGTTTGTGATACGCAGTATTCATAAAGGGGATTACAATCCAGAAAAAGAAGAATTTATTCCCATTGGAAAGCAATGAATAAAGTAATGCTGTGATGAAAACCATTACAGCCTGCTCAATGGCAGGAAATACTCATTTTCTGGTTAAAGAACACATAACTTGTCAAGGAAAACATGCATTAGGTAGAGTGAGCTAGCAAATCTACCCATTACAGAATGAGAGACTAAAGTACTGAATTTGCTGTGCTAGCAAGCGGTGGCACGGGGGTATTGCTCCTGCAAGACGCTGTTGCCACCCTTGTTGAAAAGACAATTAAGAGTCATCTCCTTCACAGGAACGCCCTGGCCTCCTCTCCTTTCCATGACAGCTGTGGGGCTAAAATGTGCCCTTGCCTTTTCCCCACAGGGACAGAGCGGCCTAGGGATAGAGCTGATTGCACAAGACCACTCAGTGAAAAACAGCTTTAAACCTCACCTAACCCTGCTGTAGAGAGGTATATTCCTCACACTGCCAGGCTTTGCCTCACAACCAGCATATCCTGCTGTCTCTGTAGACTCCGCTCCTCATGTTTCTGCCCTCACCTCACTGAAGTACAGATGCAAGGGAGCAGACATCTGTTAACACAGTCCTGCACCTTGAAACAAATTTAGCACCACTGGCAACCTGAAGAGTAAGTAAGTCCCATAAGCAGAAATAAATCAGACCACAATCTCAAGATGAAAAACTATCCCCAAATCAGGCCTGACAAGATCCACACTGTATTTTACTTAGAAGCAAAGAGGAGGTACAAACCAACCCAAATTAGCATTGTGATTACTTCTTAAACTGCAGTAAAACTCACCCCCTATAGAACTAACTGCAAATTCCTTGCATTTCTTGTCTTGCGTTCTGATCCGATCTTTAAAATGATGCATGGCGAAGGGAAGGTGGGAGGGGGTGCCTCTAAGCCACATCATGTGCTTTATGGAGACAAGCCAAGCAGCTACTTAGGCAACCATTAGGTCGGGAAACAATCGCTTCCATCATTCCCAACACGTGTGTCAACATAATTCCATGCTCTCTTTGTCATGCAAAAAGTCTTGGCAAAGTGACCGGATACACCCAGAAAGCAGGAGCAAACTAAGCTCATTATGTTAACCGGAGATCCCACAGCATCCTCCAGTGCCATAGAAGGAGACTTCCCATGTTTTGCAGTGTAGGAAAGGAAACTCGCTGCACTGAAAAGCACCCAAGCCAAGCCTGGCTTCAGAAGTATATAAGGGAGATTCACAATTGGGTTTCATGGATGAGGATCCCTCGTCTGACAAGCACAAGAGGTAGCGTGATAACAGGCGTTACAGAAGGTATGACACCTCGCATAACTACAGAGACTTCCCTCTCCTGTGTGCTCGCTGGAAGCTGTCCAGCCATGCTAATGTGGCTCTGCAAAGGGAAACTACTGCCAAATGAGAGTATCGGCTTCTCTAACTCTATTGTTGTCATTGGTACCTCTGGACTTTGTTTTTGTTTTAAAGGAAGATTCAATGCATTTTACAACCATTAAACACGTTTTCTTCTCTGCAGCTGTACTTGTAACTTTTACTAACAGCAAAAGGCTTGTGCACATCGGAATGGCTGGCAATACCACTCTAATGGCTTCTTTGTGTGGTCAGGTACAGGAGGAAGGCCCTTCAATCTGTCTGAAAAATGGCAAATACATCTTTGGTGCTCTAGCAACTGTAGAAGATGGTAAGTATCCCGGAGCATAATTATTTGTTTATTTAAAGAAAACCAGTTGGGGTTTTCACTAACAATTTTTGCTGCATCTTCCAATTCCAGATTCAGTGCAGTAGGAGGAAAGTCCTAATGCTGCTGGATATTTGCAAGCCCTTTCAAACTTGAGCTGCTTTGCCTCCATTCTGCCATGGGTAACATATGTTTTTCAACCCATTTTGCCTCTTGAATGCTTGTTAGTCCAATCTTGGTTTTAGTAATGCATTCAGCAAAACACAGCTCCTCAGCATATGACATCTCCTCTAATGAAAGCCAAGGATTTCTGTTGATTGTTGTGTTTAAGCCTGTATCAGTCACACTATATGCTTTGTTCCTTAAGATGCCGTATTTTTGGCAGATCCCGTTACCACCCACTCAAGAATCAAGAGCAGAGAGTGCTGTCCAGATGGGTACGTGTAGAAGAGCCCTTCCCCCAGCATGATCACTGGAGTGGGAATAAGCATCTGGTTCTGACTTTGTCTTCTCCCTGCTCCATCACCCTGGGCAAATTTACACTATACAGCCTTCTGAAAATGTACATCAAATATTACAGGACATTCATTAGCAAGTCAAATAAAACAAAAGAGTAAAAAGTGAACATACCTGAATAAGAGAAACGTTGTGTAGACTAAGCCTGAAGAGGTAGTTCCTGCATGAACAAGCAGAAAAATTACAAACTGTTAGGCTACCAAAGAAGGAAGGGAAAAGTTATAAAAGCAAGTTATAGTTCTTGGTCATTCATTTCTACAAACAACAAGCTTTTCTTGGACTCCACTCCACAGAATGCAAAAATAGTTATATGCCTCTTGTTCACCAGTGTCTTCGTGAACCTCGTAACAAAGTTCTGAGCAGGTCTGGAGTAAAATATTCCAGAACGCATAATGAAGAGCCACAATGAAATCCCAACAACACAGGGACTGTTTGCAAACCCTCAAAGGGCTTTAGTTGAAGTCCTGTATGGGCTGCACTCATGTTTTTCTCTGCATTCTGAGAAAACTGGGGTTGGACAGAAGCCAGCTGGAGCAAAGCTGACTCCTGTAGTATGCTCCCCTCCAAGCCCGTCCCTGTGAGTGCTCCCATTCAGGACTTTGTGGAAAAGGAAGAAAAGAGGACAGATACTTCTCAGCAGAATCTCTCTGCACAGAAAAACAGCAGGGAAATCAAGGCAGTGACTGCAGATACTCCCAATCCTCCTGTCATTGTATCTCCACAGGCAAGGCAAGGGAATTCCTGACAGAAGTCACTGTAGCATGAGATACCGCACATCAGCTAAGCTCCTGTAACCCTCCTTCTGCATGTTCATATCCTGTCACAAATAGGAGGGAACACACATTTGCATGAACATCTATGGGTGAGGCTTAGTTAACAGGATTTATCTCACATTTTTACGTGCTAAGACAATGCAGTTACCAGGAATCAGCTGACATATTAAGCCATAGGACTTGATTGTGTGCTTGAGGGTTTTGGCCATGTCTCACTTCATATTTCTGCACCCCATCTGTCAGGGAGTCTAAAGAGCTGTGATCTTTTTCCAACATCCCTGTCACCACAATCTCCCAGAGAAGACACATTTATATTATACCAGGTGAACTATGTTTTTGGAGGTGGCTCTATTTAAATAGTAGAAAATACAGCTTTGATGATATAGCTTCATCTGCTCTAGAAGTGCCAGTATACTGACATTCCCCTGCCTAGTAAAAATGCATGTTCCAGTCTTAGGTCAGTGAAGTCAGAGAAATCAGCAGAAAGCTCCTACCTATAGTGATGAAAAGGTCCTAAAGACTCTTCTAAAGAGCCCTCTTTAGGGTCTGGAGTCAGCAGCACACTCTGCCCAAGCAAAGCAAGTAATTCAAACTTCGACATAAGAGAGATTCGTATTGGGTCACAATGACCACAAGGCTTGAGCAATTTTTCCTTCTTCTGTAATCTCTCACTTGTATATCACTGAAGTCATAATCATAGAGTTGCCTGTATACTTTGTCCCAGTTCTACAAATAAACCAAAAGGTCTCAACTGCTGCTGACTGTCAATAAAGAAGGATGGGAACAAGGATGATGGGGAACTCCGGAAGTCAAACTCCTGGTACCAGATCTTCAGTTGATGTAGCTCTGATTTGCACCACCCTATTGTATACTGGGACTGGTTACCCGGAGAAGAATGAGACCCATTAGCAATATTTGAACAAAATATATCAGTAATTATTATACCACCTGTAAGTACGCAGAGAAGTACACACATACAAAAAATCTCCATCTTCTCTCCTGGTCCTGTCACTGGAAATCCAGCAGTTCTTTTGTACAGTCTGAAACCCTATTCTGCCTCAAAGGGCTGCATTCTTTCCCAAGTAATTTGTTAACTCTTTAGCATCAGCTACAGACTTAAATATTATGTCCTGTGGGTGCATGCAGCAGACCAGAGGCACTAAGCTTACATACAGCTAAAATTTCAAAATGGAGATAAATTCTTGTCCAGTGACTGACCTGACAGCTCCCTTAGAAAAACACGTGCTACTCTCACCAAAATATTAATGCAACTCCAGGACATGAGATATCATGGAATAAGCCTTCTCCTGGAGAAGTTAAGCATGTCACTGGCCTCCAATCTTACAACACCCTAAGGAGAAAGTTCTCATAACTAGGGACTTGAAGTTGCTATCCTGTTGTTAAGCATGCTATTTAAATGCATTGATTTTGGAAGTCTTATAATGCAGATTTCAGCTCCTTGTTTTAGTCTTGTAAAAAGCTGGACAGTTTGACTGAGTAATATATTTTAATATTAGTTTTTTTTCCCTGATAGCACTGCAGAGCAAATTCAACCAAAATATCTTTAATGGAAGAGATGTATCTAAAGGACACAATTTTCATTGCACTCAGCCAAAACAGCTGCAGACAGGAATAGTGTCCATTTAAATAAAGCCAATCTCTGTCCTCTCAGTGACTGCTGTGTAGCACCTGGACAAAGCATTAGTGGTGAGATCACTCAGGTGGCTGAGACCTAAACCAGGCAGGAACATAGTACTAATGTGAATAGCACAATGATCTTCCAAAGGCTTCATACTAACCGCAGCTCTCAAAGCCTGACCTTGTGGCTTTCTTACAGGAGGGAGGGTTTCCCTACATTTTTCATCACTTGCCTCACCTGGTGTCTGCACAGCCACTGGCAGTTTCTTTTTGTTTGTTTGATCCTTCTCACATCTCATCAGCAGTAATATGAACACCGACCAGTAGGTAGACCAGGCTATCAATCAGAGACAACTCCAGACTGCAGTTGACCTGCCCAGCTAGAACTGACTAATTCTTAATTAATAACATGCTCTTTTAACCATACTTGTTCTGTAAAGCTATACCAGGAGTAAAAAGCCAAGGAGAAAGATCTGCTGAATAAGACAGTGCCATTTTTATGAATTGCATTTTAACTGCAATTTCAGTCCAAGAATGAGCAAGGTCTCTGAATGACAGGCATGGTTTATTGTACCTAGAATTGCCCCATTTGTGTCCTTTTTTCTGCTTGTGTTTGAAGTTATGTCTGTTTAATACCTTGCTGAACTATAATTTAAAGCAGCTGAAAGAGTAGGATTAAGAAATACATGAGAACACTGAGATCTCTGCATGAATGGATGAGCTGCCTCCTCGGTCTTTTTTTTTTCCTTTTTTTTTCTCCCATTTTGTCTTGTAAGTGAACACTGGTTAATTCCTTTCTCTCTTAAATTAAACCCATCTGGACTAGGCCAGAAGAGCGATTGCCTGGTGCAGCCAGCTATTCTAATAACCTCCTTCTCCTGTATAAAAAGCTAGTGCACAAACTTGGAGGGATAGGACAACCTTCTTACTCACCTTCTGTCCTAAAAGGTCATGCAACTTCACTCTGTGGTATTAAAACATGAGCTTTGTTTCATCCCAGAGTTGGCTGCATTTCAGCCATCTCCAGAGCAAGTGACTACACCCCTCTAAGTACTCTGGGACAAATGATATTATACACATTAAAAGGTGCCTCAAACTGCTAATTATTATTACTACTAACCTGATTATTCGTGAACATCAGAGCATTTCTGAAAACGCCCATTTTAAACAGTAACACCCTGAAGTCTCAGCCACGACTGTGGTTTTGTTGCGTTAAGACACAGAGTGGGTTTACGGTGATTCCTCTGGAGACTGATTCACAGCAGATGCCTATTTAAACAACCTGAGGGTGGATTCTCTGTCACCTCCGATTGCAGGAGGATATTATCCCCCAGCTCAGATATATGAAGTTAGCTGCTGTAAAGACCCTCCTGCTCCATACAACCTAGTCTTGAAGAATTTACTATCTAAATATATACAGAAGACTGAAAAAGAAACACCATTCTCATTTAAATTTAAAGCATAGATTGAGCAATTTAGCCAACATCACAGAGCATATCTGCAGTACAACCATGAGCTGATCTCCTGGTGCATTAGTCTGTGCCCTGGTTAGGAGAATAAATTGCCCTCAATGTTGGGGCCCAGCATGTAAACCTGTGCTGAAGTGCCATTTACACTCATGGAAATTGGGTAGATGTTGAATTACTTTCCTGAACTGGGCCCTCTATACTAGTCTGCATATGAACAGAGCCAAGCTGCAGTATAAATCCTGTCAATGAAAGTATTTGTTAATTGGCTTCATAATTTGTATTTGGCTGCCTCGTAAAATGATTAAGTGCTCACTGTGCCTGGTACCACAAAGCATACGTACCAGAAGAGCAAGAGAGCAGCTGAGATGTGTTTCAAGAAAGGGTGGAAGAATATATCCACTTAAATCTACTTGCCATGACATTCCCAAGTTAAAGCTGCTTATTAAGTGTTTATTTCACATAGCCAAGCGCACCTCGGATGAACTTTGTAACTTGATGCCCATGCACTTGTTCACACATTGCCTGGCCTTGAAACAATTTACAGTGAAGGCAAAGTACTTCCTCTAGGATGCCACTGAGCAACAGAGCTACAAGACAAATTAAGCCGTTCCAATGGGAAGCCACATAACAAGAATGCTTGAATAATAGCAGAGACCCTTCCTCTCAGGAATTCTGAAATTATAAGGGTTGCAATGTGCTTCAGACACTCATTCAGGCCTCTTCTTCAGTGCTTCTTTTCAGGCACTACATCTGTCAGCACTGTGCTGGCTGATTAAAAGGTGCTTCCTTCTAATTAAAAGAGAGCACGCTTTTCAGTTCTGCTGTGGTAGATCAGGAGGAACATCTCTGCAGTCGATGGACTGAACAGGTGTAAATGAAAGGCTATTCTAGCTTCAGATTCTTTTTTCTATTTAAATGAGAGAGGTTTGTTCTCATTTCCCAACTCTGTCCCCCTCCACGCACACTAAGCAGGTAAGATAATCTCTCCGTGCTTCAGAACAACCCCTGCTAGCAACTCAGGAGCCATGAGATCCCTAATGCTGACCATGACCAGAACCTCTCAGGACTTTGACACACACACACAGACCAACAATATGCTGCCTTATCTCAGCTGGTCTGTATCACTACAAGACAAGTACAACTGCTCGCATGTTGCTACTTGCCTGCACCTTAGAGTAGACGTGAGAAGCTCACCCTTCCCTCATTACATGGCAGGCTATCTCAAGCCCCCTCTTTTTGTACTCAGACAATTACCCTGCAAGTAGAAACAAAGCCAACAGAAGCTGATAATAATGTTTGATCATGCAAAAAAAAAATACATTTAGGGAAAGCTGAAGAGAACTGAGTGAAGAGTTGCTCTCCCTTTGGGGAGCTTTTATTGCACTGAAACAGGCATCCAACACAGCCCAGGTGAGGTACTGGAGTCTCAAGTAGGCTCGTGGTGCTCTGGGAAGGCATTCCCCATGCGAATAGAATAGAATAGAATAGAAAAGAATATTTCCATTGGACAGGACCTACAATGATAATCTAGTCCAACTGCCTGACCAATTCAAAGCTGACCAAAAGTTAAAGCATGTTATTAAGGACATTGTCCAAATGCCTCTTAGAAGACTGACAGGCTCGGGGCATCGACCACCTCTCTAAGAAGCCTGTTCCAGTGTTTGACCACCCTGTCAGTAAATAAATGTTTCCTAACGTCCAGTCTACACCTCCCCTGGCACAGCTTTGAACCATTCCTACGTGTCCTATCACTGGACACCAGGGAGAAGAGACCAGCACTTCCCTCTCTGCTTCACCTCCTCAGGGGGGGGATTGTGCTGCAATCAGGAGCCAGGTCTGCAAGAGGGACTCACAACTGTTACAACTTAGATAATAAGAAAAATAATTAACAGAATAGGGTCCTTTGGGCGATACGAAAGAAGACACAGAATTATGCACGTGACAAACCTAATGCTCCCTTCTGGCACTCCTGGAAGCCACGCACTGGGGCTGAGCCTTGGGCTAGAAGCCAGCAAGTCCTGTCAGCTCTTCCTATCTTTGCTCCTGGCAGCCTTAGATATACTGTGTACTTCCACAGTACATGACAAACACAGCTTAGTCATGCTTCACGACTCCCTGGGAACTGGTTAGTATCATTCCCCTCTTATACTAATGGAGAAAATGAGCCAGAGAAAGGTTAAATGACCTTCTCCAAAGCACACAGCAAGTCAGTGACGGAACTGAGATCAGACCCCAGGGCTCTTGGCTACTAAATCTCATGCTAGATTAACGCACAGTGCCTCTGCGCAGGTCCAGCTGTGGCTGAACTTTTCAGATGGTTATCCACATTTCTGAACTAGCCAACCATCCCAAGAAACCTAGCTCCTGAAGGATGATTCTGGCCTTTGTTCTCACAAGGAGTTAATTATATGCCTGCTCCGGAGTGTGATGTGATGATCCGTTTGCAAATGCTACTCCAGTGATTCATCTGAAGGGCCTAGCATACACATGCTGGAGAAAAGGTGGAGAGCTACCATCTCCCTTACAAGCTGGATCCTTATTCACCAGTAATTTTGTTTCTATTGAAGAAAAACTTGTCCTCTACATCATTCTTCCTTAAAAATCAATAGATGTTCAAAAGAGAACCATACTAAATGGCATACAGTAATATGATGCAGTTGCTGTATGAGCAATTGCTTTTCCTAAAGCAACATATCTCAGTGATAAATCCAGCCAGAGCTAGAGGAGCATCCTCTTAGAAGAGGCTCCTTATGCAGGCAGCATATCATTCTGACTAAGCAGCTTCCAAATTAAGCCAGGGTTCCAGCTATTGTTTCTGGGTTGCCACTGAGGCCCATTTAGTACTTCTCACTGGAGACAAGGTTGAAAATCAAATCCTCTATATTCCAGTCAATGGAGGACAACTACCATCAGCTTTAACAGCGCAGGGCGCAAGGCACAGACCTGCTCAGGCTCGATGCTGTATACTCAGGGCCAGTTCTAGGAAGAGCCAAAAGAGGCAGATGCTTATAGCTGCAGAGCATGCAGGACAACAGCAAAGCTCTGGCACCTTGGACTATACCAATATGCAGAAATCTAGGCAGATGGCTGCTGCTGTGGGAGGGAGATGCAGGAAGGGGATCGGCCCTTGGATCGACAGCCATGTCCCCTCTTCCATCGGCTCACAAGGGGAGCAGCAAGCTGGCTCTGGTGTCTCTGGCCCTTCTCTTTTCCCAAGGCAGGAGAGGCAAAGCCTCACTCCAATGTGATCCCACCTCCTTGGGGGTGACAGTGTTTGCTACGCTCCTGAGACACCTTGAACCAGCTGTTTTCTGGAGCGTAGCCATATGTACACACTTCAGAGAATGAGGAGCGGGATTTTTTTGGTAATATTGTTTGAACATTTCCCTTTTTTTTTTTTTGGTTACATTTCCCTCCCTCTGTTTCACTAGATGAGTTTCTTCAAAACCTCAGAGATGGAAACTGAGCCAAATTTTCAAAACTCATGTGTGGGTTTGTTCCTATTTTCCTGGAAGAGTAAGTCCATCTCTCAGACCATCACGTATTATCCCACATGCCAGCTTAAGCCTCCCTTGACATGCAGCTGACAGCTCTTCTCTCCCCCTCTCATCTAGTTGGCAGAGTCACAGAGCACTTACAGTACCTTGATATGGCCCCAAGCCGCATGGGGACCTTTGATCTCCTATTTGCCCATCACTTTTAGTTGTGCTTTCAGTAAGTCATACTGTAAAATTCCTCTTCTTCTGATGCACTGATTATTGTTCAAATATTCCCTGCCAGCCCCGCTACCTGCCTACTTAGGCTGATAAACGTGCTCAGTTCTGTCAGGCTTTCCTCAAACTCTGGATGAGTTCAACATGACTTGTATGCAAATACTGATAGAGTTGGCTGGTGAGCTTAAGTTATTGCCAGCCAATGTCTTCTCTTTGCTGTGGTTTTTATACCTTTGCAGTGGCACAGAACAGTAGGCTTAGCACCTAAACATCTGGATATAAAGTGATATGCAAGTCACTGTGGTAAGCTCTGCCATATAAAACTGACATATCACCAACTTACCCAGAGCAAGAGAGAGCATTTTTCAGTAATGCCAAAGGAAACGGCTCTGCAGGCCCATCCTGTGATGCTGTGAAACACATTAGGTCCAAGCCTCCAAGGCTTTTGCCAAAATATCCTGACCTTGTGTTTGCTCTCACCCCACTCTCTGAAATACAGTCTTCAAACTTAATTATTCTCAGTGTGTTACTAAAGGAAGTGAGCCTCTCATGGGTGGCTGCTTTTGTGATGGGGTATCACCAATTTCCATTTTATCTGGAATATGAAATTTTTCCAGTCAGGCCTGCAATTCACTGTGTAAGGATGCTTCCTATCAGCCTGCGTTGCGCCAGGATTGCCTTTCACGCAGCACTGGCTGCGCAGGCACTGGCCATGACTCAGCCGAAAGCCTGGTTCCTCTGCTGATGAGCAAAAGCACATGGACTACCACATCCGTGAGGTCATTTGCAGAGAGGAAGATGGTATTGCCTCGCAGGTGATTTGAAGGACCAACTGTTTTCTCTGCCAACAAAGATGACAGACCAGAGACTGCCACTGCCTCGCTCTCTTCTCCATGTACAACATCTGGGGCAAAGCTGCTCTTTGCTCCTACAGCTGCGGCTCCTTCTGTGCATTGGTCCGGCCCAGCAACCTGACAGTGCTGCAGCATAGCATTTTATTTGATTCATTTATTCTGAGTTAATTAAAATTCACGTTCTGTGCTCGAGAAAATGCACACATTTTAACTAAGAAAAAAATTACACTTTGAACAAAATTTGGGCCAGGCTCCAAAGTTCCCAGAATCCCATAATTACAAAAATTGTCCTTCCATCGTTTCCTGTCCACACCTCTTCCCCTCCTCCCCAAGGGCTATAAGCCAGGGACAGCACAGATTTGGGGTATGGCAAATTCAAACTCCTTGCAGACCAGCAGAGGAAAGCAAACTCTATAGGTAAGAACCAAAACCCCAGTGGGGCTCCACCCCTTCACACCCCACAGGGGCTGAGCTGACCTCACCTGGCACAGTATCAGAGAGGAAAATCTCCCTCTGAACTACCCCAGGCTCAATCAGAGAGGTTAAAACCTGCACTTTAAATCACACTTTTGTTCCCTGTGAAAAGAAGCTGTGCACCCCCCGTTACAGATTTAACTAGCTGCAATGTCTAATCACAGATTTCTTACCTTCATCATATTCTTTACCATATAGGTCAGGCAGCTTCTTTAAAAAAAATCAGTGGTCCTTTGAAAGTTTCTGTTAATTTCAGAGACTGATTCTCCCTTTTCTTCTCACATCACCATGTTATCTGCCCCCCCTCCAGCCCTCAATACAAGGATGCAACTTTAATTAGAGCATTCTTTTGTCTGATAGGAAAAATCACAGTGAGAAAGGATGGTATTTGTTTTTCTAGGCTTCTCTGCAGCAGCGCTTTTAGCTACCCTCCTACGATCTGGATATAATCAAAAACATTATCATGCTCTTTGCTTGCTCACGTCCTCATTAATACCTCAACTGGCAAGGTAATTTCTCAGCCAAACGTGACTTAGTAGGGGGTAAAGCTGGCATAAGACAGTGCGATACCAATGCAAGCCATCAGAAATGGCAGTAACTCAGCTCAGTCAATTTGTCTCAGAGAAGTAGAGTCAAATCATGGAGTCAGGGACAAATGGCATGTCATTCCTGGCTGATAACAGGACAAGCCTGCGGACTATTTAACCTTTGGCTATGCCCATGTGGTCGTGGCCAATGGTAACTTGTTTGCATGTTAGTCTCTCCATGTTGTATGAGAGACAACTTTTTCAGCCACGCTGAAGCCCCACTGTCCCAGTGTTAGCATATGGGACTCACAGACTTTAATGAGCATTTTGAAGACTTACATCTTCTTTGGAGATGCAAGGCTGAGGGCAAGTGATTAAACTACCAGGTGGAAATACAACAGTAAAGGGTCCAAATCTCACCTCTGCCACATGTTTTCTGTGAGTCCATAGAAGAGCTTTGACTATGTCCACATTACCCAAGTGCAGAGACCTCTGAGGTTGTGCAGACTTTGACTGGAACCTTCAGAAAGCGTAATCTCGCTGCAGGAGTACCTGTGTTAGGTGCAGCACTGCACTACCTTTCAGATCTACTATAAACTCACGTCTCAGCATCACAGGGCAGGCTGGCTCTCTTCATCCCTCTGGGCCTCACAGAAGCCCTGTGGTGAGGGGCCCTGATCATTTGGCAACAGAAAGTACTCTGACAGAGTTTAGACCCAAAGCTGATATTCTGAATCTATGGATCAACTCTGACCTGACTTCTGCCACTGAACTTCCTGGTTTGCAAAATGCTTTTTGCCCAGGCAACATAATCTGCAGAGACTTACTCTCTTCAGGGTTCAGTGGCAGTCCAGATCTGGACAGGATTGAAGGTGCCCAAGGGTAAGAGTGATATTTTCCAAGCAGCGCAGGTTTTGAGAGTTTTACTGCAGTGCTCTGGAGCTTTCAGCCAAGCAGGCAGGAAAGAGCCTATGTTCAGCCAGAAATCTGCATGAAACCTGGTGTCTGACAGACTAATCTATCATACACAGGAGACTTTCAATAAACTCAAGGTGTCAAACCTGCTGGTTGAGGGTCCTGGAGTATATTTACAATTTGCCATATTTCTGCAAGCTGCAACTTGAAGCAACTCTTTTGGGACATCAGTCACTCCATTCAGTCTTCAGCTCCTAAACTTGCATGATCCAGAGCTGTTTTAATGCTTATACAGCCAGGAGCAATAATAGCCAAGAAGGGGTGCACCCAGGCTGCTGTGCTCCCCCTAAAACAACCCTTGAAAGTTCATAGAGCACCTTCCCTGTTGCCCAAACTAACCGTATCTTCTTTCTTGCGCCTATCTATTCGGCATTAACAGGCACATTCAGTTCAGCTCTAAATCAAGTATGAAAATCACACCCATCAAAGTGTCCAGACTTGCATCACCAGCAGCTTAGTAGCTTTACGTTTATTGCAGAGAAGTCTGGCAGACCAGAATGACGTGCACTTTACTTGCCAGTTTTGAGTCCCTTGATGCAGCCTTTGCTCGCTACCCTCTACCTCTGGGCTCTTCCTGGTAATGACTATTTGTGGCAAGGGCTCCTGAGCTGCAGCTCCCTGTCCGACAGCCATGAGAGACGATCCTTTCCCATCTCCTGATGGAGCTGACGGCCCTCTTGGCTGGCAGAACTATGAGGACTTCTGGTCATGACGCTTTCTGGCTGCTTTTCTACGGTAACACCTCCACTCCCTGCAAATGGCCAACCCTCGTAGCCATGCCTCTCACATCCGCAGCCCCAGCAGGCTACTGCCCCGAGCTGACACCCCCGCAGTTTCCTTCTGGGAAAAGTCAAATGTTTCCCTTAGAGCTTCCCAGCCACTCTCTGTGCAGCCATTTGTTTGGGTAACATCCTCCTGTTGTCCAAGCTGTTTCCCTTCAGCTTGCTGCCGTGCCAGATTGTCACACGGTGTCTCAACCATCCTCCTTTAAACTTTTTATGTTCTCCTCGCCAGGGAGCTCTTGTGAAACATGCTTTTTGGCTTGACTCCAAGCAGGGTCTTTCATATCATCATTTCTTTGCTGGCTCCTGTCTCTGCCCAGCCAGTAATGAGATAGTCCCAAGGAGTAAGGCACCTGGAGGAGGTGGGATATCACAGCTACACTATGTACCTCCTCCACAAAACCAACACTCCCCGGGGACTGGGCACCCTGCCTACAGCACAGGTGAGAGAACAGAGCACACCTTCTCCAACATGCAGATGAAATCTCTGCCGTGGGGATGGGAGAAGGCCAGCATGCCTCTGCTACAGACAGGGAAGGGAAGGAGGGAGGAGTAAGGGCAAAGGAAGAACGTTGGAGAGGTGAGCTGGCTTCCTCCTGCCCCACCACCATCACCTCTGGCATCCCCATCACAGCACGGGCACACTGGCATAGGCAAAGGGTCTGCAGCTGTCTGGCTGCCAGGCAGGCTGCTGCTCTCCATGGCTACTGACTCTGTCTAGATCTGACCCTGAGCTACAGCAAGCAGATACTATCAATTCAAACAGTTTCATCTTTTAAGTCTCCACTTTTTAACACGGGTCTCTTTTGCTTGCCCATCGAGTTAGGAAATTCAGCTTATCTCCTTTGTTAAACCATTTATTATACAGCGGCTCATTCAAGCTGTTCTTCCCAGTCCATTCACCAGCTGTATTACTGACAAAAGAGCAGTGTCCCAGTCTCCTAGCCTTTGTTCTGGTACCAGAATAATCTCCTCTGTGGCTCTTCTGCCATGGCGGCATATATACAACTTGTGGCTATAATTCAAAACTATAGCTCATTATGTGACACTAATCTGCAAGAAACTGCCACCCATTTCCTCACCATTACTCTTTGATTTCAGATGTTTAGGTAGAGCAAATAGACCCTCAGCTAATAAAAGCAAACTGCTCGCTAGGAATGCTATATAGCAGACTTAAATCTGAAATCTAATAATGGGAAAGAGATTGAAAGTAAAGACAATAAGCATTCCAGATCGTGCTGTTAGAGAGGGATGGAAGTTTCTACATAGTCAAGGCTGCAATCAGTTTCCATTTCAGCTCCTTTATTGGCTTTGACTTGGAAGTTTTCTCAGGTCTGAAAAATTCAAGGCTTATTCTTGATGAAAAGAAGAAAGTGTTTTGCAAAAAGGCAGGACAATTGGACAAAAATGGCATTGCTGATAGCTAGCACAGAAAAAGCAGGATTCAAGTTCCCAAAAATCATCAGTTTTTTAATGCATGGGGGGATTTATGTGTCTTGTTTTTTGAGCTGTTCAGATCATATTTTCAAGTTTTTTTCTCAGTAATAATGAGGTCTAGAAAATTGTTTTTCCTCCCATTAAAATAAGCTCAAAGAGTAATCACATGTGCTCAAGAGCTGAAAAAAGCAGCAAATATTTCAAAACAATCACTCATTCACAGAAGAAAAACAGTACATTAAAACACTAACACTACATTTAAAACAAAAACAAAACATGCAAACTACAAGTCAAAATGAAGGTTATGAATTTTTGAAATGTGTGTTTTTATACTTAATGAAATGTGGCTCATAATATGGGTAGTGTGAGATTTACAATGTTCTAAACTATTCATATCCTTACTTGCAAGTGTTTGGATTTTACAAATGATGTGACAAGTAAATACGTTGCTTAGAAACCATGGTGGGCTTTTGAAACTAATTCTTTTGTTTCTGGGATTTTGACTTGGCAGGTGTTTGGTGCAGTGGAGTTATCAGGCTCCTCTGGTTTGCACTCAGACAGCACCAGTCACTTGGGGAGGGCTCTCAGATAAGGATAAAGCTTAAAAATCTGAGGCTCGTGTTATTCCAGCTCCCTGTCTGCATGGCATGCCCTCAATACCTCTTACAGTTTCAGTCACGCTGTGTCCAATTCCTGAAACCAAAAACCCTCGTGAGCCCCAGGATCTTCTTTTCTTCTAGGAAGCATTTTCTGTGAAGCTTTGAAACACAGGATGAACTAAGCCAAAGAGATGCTGTGGTGAGGTCATACTGCTTTTAAATAGACAGAAAGAACTAGTCTGAAATAATTTATAACGCTATCATCTAATAGAATGATATTAACCAGGAAATTGAGAAGTGGGAGTACTTATAAACTCCACCCTGATCCCAAACTCCTTCCACAACCCCAGAATAGCTGGCGTTACTACTAATATGATCTACAGTAGCACATTTAAACATGGTTAACATTTAAATTTAGGTTTCATAAATTACACCCTGTAGAGATGGATAGAGACAGCTCCTATCTCTTTGAGGTATTGTTTCATTTGCAAATTCAAGCAGATGGTGCACGAGCAACTAATGACTCAAAAAATCACCCCTAAAAATAGTCCAGAACAAGGTGTGGATTTATCAGGGAAGGATGGAACAGAAAAAACTTTACTTCCCCTTCCCATTTCTCTGGCACAGCTCCAGGAGCTCAGCGCACCCAGAGCTGTGCAGCACCGAGGACCTCATCCACACCCCCATATTCAGGCACCTCTCCCTGTCACCTCGCACAGAGTGGAAATGAGATGGTGAAGAGGGAAAGGGCTCGGCACTCCCCACTTTCCCCACACCAAGCCTGTATCCAACCCAAAAAAACCCACCCTGGGAAATGATGTCTCCATTAACTCTATCAAGAATTGCTCAGCAGAGCCGTGTGGCACCATCGAAACTTGCAGTCTCCCAGTCAGGTGGGTAGCGCTTCATAAAAACTGACTTTTCCAAGGAAAGTCTATAAATACTTGTTACTGCTTCCTCGTGAAGCAATACACTGCAATATATTGTACTTCCAGCAGGAAGCCAAATTTGCTGTCACTTCCCCTGTTTATAATGATATTGTAGCCTTGTGTCTAACCACGCTCGTACAAACTCTTGTGGAGACAGAGACTCCCTCCAGGACGTGTCGCTGGGGTTTGAGCAGGGGTGAAGCATGTCAGCGTTAGCAGCGTCTGCGCAGGGGGAAACCTGCTGTGCAGCCGAATTATGTAAACCATAAATTCCTCAGAGCGACGTGCCTGTGTTTGTGCAATGCCTGGCAGAAGGCACTGTTCACAGCTGTCCCCAAAGCAATGCCGTTCTGAAGTAATAAATATTAATAATTGCTAGTTAAAGATTCCAGCACAGGTAAAGCTACGGCTTGAGAAGTAAAATGTTTCTGTATGAAAAGCAGGAGGGCCTCTGGCAATTTGAACAGCTACAGGAAGGTAAGTGTTATTATTTACTGCACAAATACACACAGAAAATGTATATTAAATCACACTTCGGTTGCCTCTGTGAAGCAAGAAACTCTCCCTCTGCAACACATCTTGCTCTTTTCTCTTGTTCGTATCGTGAGTTCTTCCAGCTCTGCTCCTCACCTCCTGTCCTCTAATGCTGAATAACCTGGGAAGAAAGCAGTCTCTTCCTCCATTTTCATTAGTAGCAGAGACTGCTACCACAATGTTATCTGATTCTAAATGTTATACTTAAACTGATTTGTTAGGCCATACTTAGTCTTTTCTTTTTGGGTTGTCTTATCTGTTTATTATGCAACAAAAAATAGTTGCTGTTGGGGCTCATGATTCAACCACTCCTGACGTATATTATTTCACTGAACCATAGTTCTTCTCCTGTTACAAATGCAGCTCTAAATTTGTTAGAGCTTGCCTATGCTCATCTTGTGTGTTTCCAACCTACTCTTATGGCATCCTAAATAAAAATAATGTTTGAAAATAAAGGAAAACATACACTGATTATATACAATGGGCCAAAACAAGACAGTTGCACCAAAACGCATAGGTGAGGATCTGGCTACATCAGCAAGATGAAGCAAAGAGGTTATGGAGTGAATTCTAAAAGAGAAGAAAGCAATCATTTACACTGTCATTATGACTTATACAAAGGTGTGTAGATGAACTTGGTACAGAGGGAAAGTCTGGCCATGCAAATAAACCATAAAGTCAAATTCTGTGCTGGCAGAGGGAGGGTGCAAAATGATTTACTATAACTCTTCTAACATTCACGATGCCGAGGGAGATGCCAGCATTCTGCTTCATTAACTAGTCATTTTGATTGCGTTTAAAAAAAAAAAAAATCTAGTAATTTTCTCTTTGCAATTATACTAGGAATCTAAATCCCTCTACATAAATTATAGCTTTCTTTTTGAGGTGGAGAATGGCCACATAAGCTGGAAACACACTCTCTTCTGAAGCCAGAACCTGAAGGGAAAGAGCTTGAGCAGCAACCCTGGGCTAATTAAAAGATTATCTTTACCTTGCTCCCACAATGAGCTGGTTCCTGTTGGCATCCAGTGCAAGCTGAGAAAAGTCATGCACACCTGGATAGGTGAAATTCGACACCCAGGGCTTCAGATCTGCAACGAAAATGAGAAAGCAGAAAACAATAAAGCTGCTCTAGAAGCAGTGAGTTTACCCGGACATCCACTAATGGATTTCCTACTGAGTTATCTGTCAGGAGAAGGCTAATTAATAATCTATTTAAAGGGTTTCTATTTATTCTGATCCTCCGCAGAACGTGCAAAAAACTGCACATAAACGCAGGGCTGTCTCAGCAGTTATTTTCACATCCAAGGTGGAGTGCCAGCATTGGTTTCAGAGACAACAGCAGCTCAATTTGACTTCTGTTAAAACTGGGGAACCATCTTCAGTGCCAGGGTTAAGTGGTATATAGGGACTAGGTTGCCTGCTGTAGTACCTCCATAGCTGTGCCTTCTGTGCTAAGCAAAGGGAAACTGCTGCCCTCCAGAAAGAGAAGATGGGGTCAACTGATTGAAAACCAAGTTAGAGTAGAAGTGATCTGCACTGAAGACCTGGCTGCTCCAATGACAGGTTTTACCTTCTCTTTCAGGGTTCTCTTCCAGGTTTCACTTTACCTAACATCTGGGATCCCTATCAGTTAAATCCTCCTTAATTTAGATTGGGGGTGGGGGTCATCACAGCATCTTTGTGGCTGCGAGATTGCATAAGCTTGAGACTGGCTCTATCAACTAGCTTGGATTTGCCAATCTAGGCAATTGTCCAAACTGCAATCACACAGGTTAAATGCAAAGCCATTGATTTGGCTGTGCTATGCTCATGGAGACAAAGCTCTTCCAGAAGCTGCATCTATTAACACAACATCAATTGAGAGATCTAGGGCAGATAGTCCTGATGTAATAAAAAATACACCTGTTTAAAGAAAAAGCTGAATTACTATTTTTAGGGTACTCTCAGGCATGATGCTAGGGCATTCCCAGAATTCCAGCTTTCAATACAGTTACCAACTTCGACCTTGTGTGTATCACGGATCACAAAATTTCAGCCTCTCACCTTACACCTTTACTGCACCAAATAACTGGGGATAGATCAATACATATCTTTCAGAAAGTCATCCAGCTTTGCTGTGAGGACTTCTCTTACGAATTTATTCCAACTGTTAACTACTCTGGCTGTTAAATACATGGAGAATACCAAATATCTGAGGGAGCAAGGCACAAATGAGACCAAATCAGTATATCTGTAATCCCTCTGTGACCTGTTGATAAGTAACCCTGGCTCATTCAAGGACTGCATGTTGAAGATCCAAGAGGCTCAACATGAAAAGTAATACCTTCTGGCCTCATGCCAACAGGTTAGCAATACACAGGCCAATGACCTGATGACTCATAACAATAATGATGTGGTTCAGACCAGTTCAAAAGAGCTCTGAAAAAACATGCTCCATTGTCATCTTATACCCCCAATGATAAATTGAGAAATCTCACTGAAGGCAGTCAGGTTTGAATCTTTTGTTGTAGGCATTAGTTCCCCTTTCCACAGGGGTGAGATGACAACGCTGATGAGGAATCTCATTAAGGCCTTTGGTGTCTTGGCATGCTTTGTAGGATTACAGATGTGCAACAGCTTAAAACCTTTGACGTAGGGATAGTTGTTGAGCAATTTCAAGTCCCTTCTCCCTCCAGGGATGGATGAAACCTAATCAAGCCCTTCAGTTATCAAAACCTTAAGAAAACACATATAAAAGTCCCTACACTCCACTTGTCCTGCCTCACTTCCCAAAGCAGAATCTTGTCATGGAGCTTCTGCCTCTGCCCTGACCACCACCATGTTTCATAACAGCTCCTAAGCCCCCTCACTATGGAGCTGGACACCATCAGGCCTGGTCCCATGCCCCACCTAACTGCACACTGCCAGGGGCTCTCCGACAATGAGACCTCCATGCTCACAATCTAAAAACCCAGTCGCCAGAAGCTGGACGTTTCCAGCCCTTCTCAGCATTCCTGTCGCACTGCACACAACACGTGTACCTCCTCTGCTCTTCAGTGAAAAGGCATGAGTTAAGGAATAACTCAGCCCATCTAACCTTCAAGCATCTCCACCTCCTACACTCCTCTGGGACCCTTAATGATGTACTAGCACCAGGGAGGCAACGCAGTTTCACCTCCGGCATTCTCCTAACTAATGGGGCTCTGTCTTCTTTTCCTGTAGCTCTTTAGCTGCAGAGACATTTCTGAGCCAAGCAGCAGAACCAGCAACAATAACACCTTTCAGGCAGGTTAGCCGGCTGACATGTGCTGCAGATCTCCTGGCATTTCTGTTGGCTGACGGGGGTGGGATTAGGGGATTGCTATATAATGATGATACCTTTTAAAGATCCTGCTTTTAGGCCATAATTTCTCTTGTCATTTTACCTCCTCTCCTACCAACTCTTTCCTACTAACTAACCCACTATTACAGTGCAGTGGCAGGAAGAGTATTTCTTCATCTGCTGCTCTAAGCAAAAGCTTCTCACTTCAGAGAGGTACACTCATCAGTTCTTCCTTTTAATGGCAAGCTCTGACAAATTACAGGTAAAAATAATTAAAAAAAAATTAAAGGCAGTAGGTGGCTTGAATCTTTCCATGTTGGCTGAAATGTCAATCAAGCCCAAGAAATAACAGGCAGTGTCTTGATTTCTATTACTACTGCAGGTGGTACAACTTACAAAGAAACCCTTCCCGGTTATTAAATTAAAGGCTGCAAGGCATGCATCCTCACAGCAAAATTAAGCTTTTATAGGCATGTAGTTGGAGATTATTAAACCCAGCATGGTCCCAGATAAGAATGTCTAAGTGTGAGTTGTCAGAATTAACGCCAAACGGCACATTTTCCTTCCCAACGTTCTTTCTTCCTGTAAAGAGGGAAGGGATAAAGTGGAATGGAAATGCAACCAAGAGTCAGTACATGGGTCTTTTTTCTTTTGACACATTCAAATCTACTGCTCGGACCACAGGCATCCCTAAGGACAGCTCCAGCCTTTCATTCTGAAACTAGCTCAGTTCTGCAAGGTAAGTGCTGCCCTGGGTCTATCCCATATTAGCTGAAGTTTACACATATGGACCCAATGAACTCCAGAGTTTGCTTGTATTTGACCTTTCTCAGAAGGCTGATTTTTCCAGTGCTGACTCTTTAATTTGGCTGGAAACCTTCAGCGCTGGGGCATGTTTACATTTGCAAAAGTATCTGTTTAAAAACAGTATGAAAAATTAAAAACCAAGGCCCTGGCTTTGCATGTCGGCAGCAGGAGCCGGAAAGCTAGGAACCACGTGGCTTAGGGGCAAAATGTTCATCAAGGCCTCCTTTGTGCTTCTCATCTCTAATCATTTCCAGGGGGTTAAAGATCCATGCTCTCACTTCCTCCACACGAGGACCAGCGAACAAAAGTTTAATAGTTTCCAACAGCATCCATCGCCAGACATCTGATTCGGAGCCTCTAAAGCTCTGCAAGTCCCTCCACAGCTCCAGGTGGTTCAGGTATCCAGCTGCAAAGAAGACAAAGCTTCGCAGGAAATACAAGTCTGCAGACACAGCTGTGCTCAGGCTATTATGCATGCATAACACAAGGTGAAAAGAGGCCCTCTGCCATTTCGGAGGGTGGTCCCTGCAGTCTGCTAACACGCTGCTCTGCGCTGGCTTCCTGAGAGTACAGGACTGGGACGAGGATTAGTCAGCTGCACAAAGGATGGCGTGCCAAATTGCAGGAGCTGAGTTTAAGGGCCTGATCCAGAGGCTCTTCAAATCATTGGCTGTTTTCCACTGAGCTTGATGGGTTTTGGATCAGCTTCTAAAGATGTGGTAAACCTGGTCATACTTGAGCCTTCATCTCCTCAAAACCAGCTGCTCCCCACCTCACCCTTGCACTGTGTGTTTTGGAGGAAAGAAAAAACTACATGTAAACACTGAGTTGAGACTTCCTTGTCTGAAGGACAGCATTTACTGCTTCATCTTACTTGAGCCCACTTGTAGCTCCCAACTCCAGCAGGCTGTAACAGCTTTGTGCATCCAGCACACATCACGCAAGAGCAGAGAGGTTAAATGGCCATGCCTTGAAATTGCAAAGGCATCGCTAGGTGCATAGAGCATGGCTAACCACTGTGTTATTCAAGAACACCTCTTCGGGAATAATTCTCAGTAAGGATTTTCTAGGCTGGAGCAAAAGAAAATAAACTAAACAGGACCAAGGATTCGTTGTGCAAAATAAGGGTATACCTACATATACAGACTAACCATGCTCCTATCTAACCACGCTCGTATCCTAGGATTGCACAGAAAAGCTTCAAAGATATCATAAAAAGACCTTAAAGGAGGAAGATAGGGAAGTTGAACAAGAAGGAAGATTCCGAGGGACCCCATTCCAGAAAAGACCACCTGAACCACATATATTACATAAAGCCCCTGTAAAATAAGCTGATTCAACAGTAGAAGTTTGTGCAATGAAGTAGGGCATACATATAGCACTTGGGGCCTGCCAAACTCAATGGGAATAAATACCCGTTCTGCAGATATTCAGACCTACTTTTGTGGAGTGTTAACTTGACCACACATTGAGTGCTTCCCTTACTGCCTCCGTATGGTCTCTTATAAGTTCTCTTAACTCAGCTTACTAGTTCATGGCATGTTTAATTACTGTGTGTGAGTACTTCAGCATTCCTGGGGAGACCCAGACAACAGCCATGACTTCTGTAACTGTTCAATCTCCACCTCTTTTGGTTTGCTTCAGCACTGGAACAGGGCAAACCATATATAGTGACTGGCAGATACTCCAGTTTGCAAGTACTCAACCACTTAGATCTTTTTCAGACCACCCACTAGCCTGGAAGACTCTCAGTGTTGGATCCCAACCATGACCAACAGATACAAATAACATAAGGTAAGGTTTCAGGCTGTCTTCTTGGTATAGACTGATGAAATGTCCCCTTTTCATAATCAGATCTACCATCTCAGACCATCCTCTGCTTCAATTATCCTCAGTATTCGGAGCATTTTTCACAAAGTAAGTAGACAGTTGCCTGCTAAGACTGAGGCCACAGTTTCCATTCTGTGTGGGTCACCAACCAGAACCCATGAGAGACAAAGCAAACAAGGCTGTAACCAAAGATCAGAAGGCTAATGACTACCCATGCTACCACCTGTCTTCTCAAACGCAGCAAGTGTGGACACTTCCAAGAATGCATAGAAGTTAAAGTCAAATTACAGTATTATCTTTATTAGACTGGCAATGAATCATATTTTAGTATCAGCCTCATTTTAAATTTTAGCTGTCTGCTGTAGGTCACACTACAGGTTAGTGCAATACTCTTTGGAAAATAACTTTCACTGCTACCCCATGCTGAGATGTAAAAGTAGCCTCCACAACACAAAACCACTCCACAATTCAGCAAATTTATCAGGGGAAGGGGAAATCTTTTGCTGCGCGGGCAGAGCTCAGCAAACAAATGTGTCAGCACTCAGAGCTCAACTTTACTCATGAGGCCAAAAAAATCAAGCTGGCTTTACCCAAGAATTCCTCCTACACATACATATCACCCTGCTGTCTTGTCTTCCCATCACCACCTCCACCTCATTACTGGTATTCTCTCTTTCTTTAACCTGATCCATTGAAATCTTTAATTGTACATTAAACATGCCCTCATCCCAACTGCTGCAATTTCTAGCTTCACTGCCTTCTTAAATGTCTGATCTCCACTCACACTTATGAAGACTCAGAAGGCTGTTGGCAGAGTATGCACCCTTCTACAAAATGGGCCAAACCAGCAGTTTCCTTCTGTCTTCCCTCAGTACCCGAATCCAACTCGGATGTTCTTCCAGCTGTCTCATTTTCATGGTTTCATTTAGTTTACCCCTCTGACCCCACGTTCACCTCCTCTCCCACTCCTGCTTTCTTTTCCAGCAGTCTTTACCTTCCAGCCGTGTTTCTAACTCATTTCCTGCCCACTCAGTCAATTCTTCCTGTCTATGAAACTTCTCCTCAGATGAGAGAAACAACGAGCTAACCCATGAGTGGCTTGAGGGTCACTGTGATAGCTGCTTGCAGTGAGCCATTCCCTTTCAATGAGATCCAAGAAGCAAAAGAGTTGCACATGTCCCTCTCAAACCTGTCCAAGAATAAGTGGATAGGAGATGACTGCAAGAAGAAAGAATAAGACTTTTTCTCTCTTGGTATCATGAAAGATGGAATAGTCCTATCTCTCAGCTACCAAGGAATAGAAGGGGACAGAAGAAAAGGCTCTGCTCTTTACCACCCTGAAGGGAAAAAAAGAACCAAAGACTCAGGTTGTACCTTCACAGAGCTGTAGGAATCACAATAATCATAGTAACCTAGACATGTTATCATATGAAGTTATGTCACATCTAGATGATTTTGCGCCTCTCCCCTCACTGCCTACACTGCCTCGTCCTTGAACTGACTTTGCTGAGTTTCTTTCTTCCCAAGAGAGAAATGACATCTGGAGATGTAGGCATGGTCCTAAGTGCCCAATAGCACTGACATTGGAGTCCTCTGTCTTGGGCAAATCATGAAACTATTTAGTGTCTCAGTGCTTTCAGTTGTTAAATGGGTTTAGGGATACTGGCTGGTGCATCAAGGCCTAATTATCTGTAAAGCATGTGATATACAGGAAGCACTAACTATTGCTAATGCATACCAAGCATCTTGACTCTTTGTTTCCTAAATTTTTAATCATTTCTTCAAAACAAGTGTTGCTAAATTGTTTCAATATGGAGAAGAACGAACTTAGTCTAAACCTAATTTTTGCAAAAGTACAATTGTGACTGCTTGTTTATTTACTTTTTGATTATTAATTTGGAGCAGCTGGCAAAACACACCAATCTACCAGGAAGAACCCAGGGATTCAATCCCAGATAAAGAAAACAGATAATAAGCATGAACTAGTGCTCACTTCCAGTATGGGACAGTGTGCTGTTAAGTTGTCCTGGGGCCCCCCCAAGGAAGTAGATCGAAGGACTGCAAGTCACATTCCCAGTTCGGCACATTTCTACAGTTCTTCAGCATTTCTGCTCCATCAGAGAGGCCAGTCTTAGCCCCTTCGCCTTTTCACTTGGGTTCCCATTTGCACATGGTGGAGGGCAGGCAGAAGCTCAATCAAGATCTGCCCCAGGGCAGTGTCAGCAGACTTCCACTCATTGAGTCCCCAGGCCTCAAGCTGGGGGAGAGGGAAAGAAGTCATGCAACATGAGAGAGGGTCTTCCCTCTTCAGCATGGCTCCTATGGCTCAGACCACCACAAGACCTCAAACCCCAACTAACATAGAATCATAGAATCACTTAGGTTGGAAAAGACCTTTAAGATCATCAGGTCCAACTGTTACCTAACACTGCCAAGTCCACCACTAAACCATGTCCCTAAGTGCCACATCTACACTTCTTTTATATACCTCAAGGGATGCTGACTCAACATACAGCATTGCAGATCCTCAATGGCAATGGTTGATCAAGAGCAAGAGGAGATGCCACAGTGCTGCAGGAGTTTCGGATATGGATACGTGTCCACAAGCGCGTCCGTTTGCCATGCCTGAGATCAACAGGACCAAAGGTGTGTGTCTACACAGCTCAAGACTTTGTGGAAAGAATTGATTTGGCTTTCCTCAGCAGGCTACCAACCAGGGCAAACACTACCATAACACTGCCTCCCCTCCTCAGAAACCTTGACTGCTACCCCACACAGCACTGCACGGTGTCATGCAGCCATAGCCCTGTGCCCCACCACCACCTTGTGAAACTCAGCTAACCGCTGCCACACACAGTCCCACTGTTAGAAAACCCAGAGATTTCTTGTTTTCTTAAGGATGTTGCAGAGCGTTTAAGTATTGTGATCCATTGTTTACTGAGACAAGCCCTGCAGCTGTCACGCAATCTCCCTTGCTGAGAAAGATAAGGTGAGTGCTCATGCATCACTTGCAGCTTCCTATGACATCCTGATCAGTATAATCCCTCTTTTCAGACAGGAAAGCAAGCTGCATCTTGGCTCCTAGAGCCACTGCAGTCTGATGGAAAAAACACTCCTTTGTCATCATTCAACCATCATTCAATCTGCCTCTTCCACATCTGGAGGCAAATTTTTTTTCACTATCCTTACAGTTACATGTCTACATCAGCCAGTTGTGCCAGCAGAGATGGTGCAAGATTCAGGACAACTGTTACCACTAGTGAGAATGTAGGAGAGGGCAGAGAAAGCATGGCTAAACTCTCTTTGAATTTCACCTGCAGGTAGCCAGATCTGCCACAGAAGCAGAAGTGTCTGATTTGATAAACATCTGAAACAGAAGTTGACCCTCTTTGCTGGCTCACCAGAGACTGAACTGGAGATGCCAAGTCAAACTCAGTTTGCACTTTTTAGCTAGCCAGGCTTATGAGGACTCCTGTCTTCTCTGGACAAAGGTCCCACCGTGAGTCAGTTACACCAATAAATCAGAGCAGAGGCTGTAAAATCCTGAAAGACTTTTGAAATGAACCTGTTCTCATAAGGATCAGTGTTTTTAAATTGGAAGCTGGCTAATAATAGTAAAGGATTATCAGAGACCACATTTCACCAATGACCTCCACCTCTTTTATTCATGTGCTGTAAACCAGAGCAATCCCCATGTATAAAATACAGATCTGAATTTTGCAGCTCAAACACTTCCATTAAAACACATTCTAAGGATCTCCCAATGTTATAAAAAAGAAAGGATGGATGATCTATGAAGTCAGAGCTTTTTAAGCCAAGGCACAAGAGTTTCTTCAGGATTATAACTGTACCTCCCAAAGCTAGCAATGATCATAGAAACCTCTAACCCAGTTTACTGTGCATTGCAGATCATGACTTTCAACCAGCTAATCCTATACTAAGCCAAGGAATGTGTTGGATTTCTTAACCATTTGATTCAGCCATGTTAGAGGAACAACTTGGCAAGTTGGACCTATGGTAGCAGAACACTCTAGAAACAAAATTATATGCTAGGGTTTCCATTTACAAACTTGATGTTTCAGTGCTATGCACTTTGACTGTAGCCTAGCTCAGCACATAAGCATACGCTTGGTTTCAAGTACACAATCCCATTGACTTCAAGGTAAGTACATATTAAGTGCTTGACTGATCTGAGACTGTTCATGGCTTTCCAGGGTGAACCCCTCACGATTAGATAAGAATATTTCTTATGAGATTGCTAGTGCTAAAGTCAACTTTATCAAAGCATAATGACATCCTTGAATGGAAGGTTTTAGGAGAATGTGATATATTAACGCTCATCAGAAGCAGATGTGCTAAATAAATGAGGTCTGCCATACCACTGGCTCACAAACTTATTCAGTTAGGGAACTGTGCTAAGTAAACTTTAAAATTGAGAATGAGGTCTCTGTAAGGCATGCCTTTGTTTGCACTGAACCACAGAAAAAGAAGAAAAGCACTTTGCTTTGCTTTCCACCTCGTTTCCTTTCTCTGAGGTGTGCCTGGGATCTGAAAAGAAGCAGCCCACTTCTATGTCCTAGATCCAACCACTGTGCCAAAGAAAGGACCACGCACATGCTGCTGTTAGCTGCTGCTGTTAGCCCCAGTTACACCAGCAGTACCTCTGGAAAATATAAATAAGCTACTCTGCTGCTGACAAGACTTTCTCATGGCCTCGGTCCACACGTACTGCACTGGTGACCTTCTGAGCACCTGTTCCTCCACACCGTGAGTCCACGTCACTCAGTCCTGCTGCTGTGGATGCCCTCCCTCTCATCATCACCACCACTCACGGTCAGAGGCTGCTCCTTCACTTGAGCTATCGTACCTCTCTAAAGTTTTACCTTCCCTCACTCCAATATGTAAGAGCTACTCAATCACTTTGCTTCCTGAAGCTTCACCGTAAAGTCTTCCTTTTCTTTCCTCCTTGTCATGATTCACACTGTCTAAAGCATTTTGTGAATGAAGGGCACTCTTCCAAAACCCCTTTTCTTCTTGAGGCCCCAGGGAACAGCACACTGAATAATTTTTTCAATCAAATCTCATTGCAATTATTTGTGAAGTGCATTGGACACCATTAATGGGGAAGTGTCAAAGAACTAGCATCATTATTGTTATAATTATTATTATGGAATGTAAAATATATTGAGAGCTGTTGGGTGTAATTTTCAGAAGTTTTGCCTGAGAGCAAATTACTTCCCTAACCACTGTATATTTATGGCTTTATCAGTCATAATTTTCAAACAAATCCTTAATGAACTCTAAAGAAGAAAATACCAGCTTCATTTGCCACGGTTCCATTTTTCAAGATTAAAAAGAAAATTGCCACAAGGCTTGCTTAATGAAAACAAAATCTATACTAAAATGCACCAAAGGTCAAATATTCTATAGCTCCCAGAGGATGCCACCAGTTTCCGGCCAACACTCCATCATTAGTTAATGTTTGGACTCCCTGTATGGAGATTCAAGGGCAGCAAGGCTATGAGCTAGAAGGCAATTCTCCCATAATGTATTTTGCCTTCCCTTTGATGTTTAGCCAGATATGCCTCTCATACTTCACCCCACAATCTTCATCCTTCGTTAACTAAAATTTTGGTTTGGATAGTCAAAATCTCACTTGCTCAAGAAAAGTGTAAATCTTTATCAGAATTTCCTAAGGGGCTTTCCTAGCTGGCCTTTGGAGTTGATGGATGCTAATGTGCTTTTCTTCCATCAATATACAGTAAAGGGAATAATGTATTAGTGACCAATTCAACAATAGTGGGGGTGTTTGGTAAAATGTCAAGAAGCTTCAAAAGAAATAAATCATGCCCTATTATCCTTCAGCCCACAAAGTTAAAACAGCTTTTGCTTTCAATACAACAAGTGAACACTTAACTGCTCCCCACAGATTTCAGTGTTTGAAGCTGGCTACTTTTCAAGAAAATGTTGTTTAAAGAAAGAAAATATTGAGAAAATATACAGCAAGCTACATTCAAGCAACCTGAATCACATTCATCTGGTAGGAAGTAATAATTACAGACAGTCTGAAGTAAAATCCCAGATTTAAACACTCCCAAACTAATTCATTTTGAAAACCTGAGGCAACAGACAGAACAACTTGTCTGCATCTAGGAGAGATTGAGGATTACACAATGGGTCAAATGCCACACACTGAGAACTCACACCAGCTGTGATGATACAGTCTGCAAAGCTGAGATTTGCAGTCCTGAGAAGATCTGGGATATAAGCTATTTAACCAAGTCCACCTCTCTCCTGTGCTTCAGCATGGGATCAGTTTTTATGGATGAAGACAGGCTGCAATTATTAAAGCAGGGACAAATGATGTTCTTCCAGCTTACACTAACTGCCATGACCCAGGGGAGAAAGCCCTGGGAGACAGAACGGAGAAAAACCTGGGAAGTCTATCATACTTCTTCCTAAGCATAGCGATTTAACAGATAAAACTAATGAGAAATAAATAATGGTAGAAACTGCAAGTGGAAACCTGTCTACAACTCATTTCCAGTTAAGCTGTGAACATCAAAGTGATTCATATAACACAGAGGAGTTTGCAAACTTTTAAGCATTTCCTTGGTAAACAAGCTGAAACCGAGCACTCTGCACCCATACAAACATATATGCATGTCAGTCATGGCTCTGGCTCTCGAAATAACAAATCTTACACAGTATTGCTGTGGCAGAAGATGTTTCTGGCTTTCCCAAAGGGCATGTTACAAAGGAGCTCCAAATGTCTTTAATAAATAGCAAAGGTGCTTAATGTCCAAGAAACAGCTGTATAACAATGAAGGATACTGCTCAGAACCAGGACAGTATGGCAAGGGAATAGCCCAGTTGCAAATGCAGGGATCAACCTATTGGTTTCAATATACATATGGAAAAGACAAGAAAGATGATCATGAATGACAAGAACTAGAAACAATTTCTCTGGTGTTTGGCTTACCAGAGTGGTCCACAGTGGAGCTGTGCCAGAATGACATACTGTTTAGTGAAATGGGACTTGGACGCATGTGTACATGCATGTATAAATAAGAAAAGGATGCACTAAGGATATACTTGACTTGTTTCACTAATTTCTCAACTCACTGAAAAACAAGCAAGTATGCAAGATCCTTAATGTAGCTACCCACTCACAGCCAAATAGGTAATAAGACACTAGAAACAGCCTCCTGGGAAGTAAGAGATCATTTTCTTATTGATCTAACAAGGGAAATCAAACTTTAACTGGATTTCCTATAAGCACAGAGTAGAACAATCTAATTATGAAAAGCCCAAACTGGGTACATTATTATTGTTGGTGAACTGTACAATGAGCATGTTGTGGTTTAAGCCCCATCGGCAACTAAGCACCACGTGGCCACTCGGTCACTCCTCCCTGCCCTGGTGGGATAGGGAGGAGAATCAGAAGAAAAAGGTAAAACCTCATGGGTTGAGATAAGGACAGTTTAATAGGACAACACAAGGAGAGAAGAAGTAACAATAACAATTATACTAATAAAAGAATGTATAAAGCTAGTGATGCACAATGCAATTGCTCACCACCTGGAACCCGATGCTTGGCCCATTCCGGAGCTGCCATTCCTCCTCCCCCTGGCCAGCTCCCCCAGTTATATACTGAGCATGACACCATATGGTATTGAATATCCCCTTGCCTAGTTCGGATCAGCTGTCCTAGCTGTGCCCCCTCCCAGCTTCCTGTGAAAATTAACTCTATCCCAGCCAAACCCAGGACAGAGCATCATTTATAAGCCCCAGGGAAATTGGGGCACCATTGTGTTAGTTTGGTACTGTGCAAATACACAGGACGGTGCTCACAGCACAAATTCCTAACCTGTGCCTCACTATCTCTATGTAGTCTGTTAGGATAAGTCATTCAGCTCACAGCCCCTTCCCAGCCCACATCTCTCCCAGCAGTGCAAACTTTATCTTCAGCATGTAAAAAAAGCATGTTTAGGACCAGAATTTATGTCCCTCGACTTGTCTAGACCATTTTCTCTAGGTCACAAGTAATAGCAGGTGGTTTGGGGAATGGGATCTGTAAAGAAACAGGCATTTCTTCAGGTCCAAACACAGCTAAAGTAAAAGTATTTTGCATACGTAGACTCCGTTCTGCTTAAATGAGTAGATCATGCACTGTATTCTTGCTTTCTTACCCCACAGCAATACAAAGAGATATAAATTCAAACAGACAGTTGACTAGTGTGGATGAGATACAATAAGCAAGAGATGAGAGATAGAAAATACATAATTTCTCAGGAAATAAGTTAAAAAGTACATGGAAAGGAGTTTTACTTGGATTCTTCCATGACAAGGATATTATCCAGCAAACTGGATGTTAAGAATATTGTAATCTGGAGGAAAAGTACAATAAAAAGAGAGGCTGAGCACAACCAAGGTAAGAACCGAAGACTGGAGAACACAAAAGATGTTATGGAATCACATTTGTCTTGTGATGGGAAGCCTGGCTAGCAAGGTTGTGAAAAAGAAGCTATTCAACCCCTTTGTAACATAAACTGTTTTGTTAATCTATTCATTCTGGCAGTAAATTAATGCATCCTGTATGACTGAATGGTCTGGGGCCTTACTTATTATTACTGCCCATCCACTGAAAATTGCTGGTGTAACATAATCCTCTCCCCTGGCAGCGGGAGCATCAGCAGAGCTGCTGCTGGGGCCACTCTTTCAGTCGTTGGCTTGGCATTCCCATTGTATAGCAGGTTGTGATCCATGGGACGATGAATTTGGAGGCCCACAGAAAGCCCATGAGCCACACTGTTAAGCGGAGACATCCTCAGAGCAATTTGGAACAGCATATAAGATGTAGATTCCCCTGCTCGTCTCCCCTTGTAGCCTAAACCTGCTTGTGCTGGCATCAGAACAGGGTATAGCTTTAAGAGAAATCATATTATGAACTGAGATGTGGTTTTGGAGGTGTGAGCCCTCTTCCACAGAACTTAAATACTATGTGCAGTGGCGATAAGGTGCCTTTAATTTTATTCCTGTGTATTTTCCAGCTGAGCTTTGCAGCAGAAAATACAGGATTAAACTGTATCATGAACAATCATGAGGAAACAGGTGCTGAGAAAAAACAATAACTCTGAATCTAATTTGGGTTTAAGAGACCCAAATGATAATCTGGGTCATTTTCTTGATCTGCCTGCAATTTCAATCTTTATTTCGTTTGTATAATTGTCAAGTTCTAACTCACTCATACCAGTTCCTGCCCTCTATCATTAAAGAGAGGAAGGGAACAAGCACAGTGAAAGGGAAGGAGAGATTATTTTTTTCTGTGAAAAAATTAATGCCTGATTAAAACAAAGCAAACTGGCAGATTATGAGTGTGTTTACATAGCCATCACTTCTGCAGAGAAGCACTCACTTTGAGTGCCAAAAAATGCCCACCAATGCCTCAACATCAAGAATCAGGGCTCTAATATTCCCTGCAGAATGATTTATCTCAGTGCTGGATCCTGCAAACACACCCTCTATAAACTCAAAGTTTGGTGCTCCTGGTTAATAGGAAGAGCACACACTTTTTCTCTTTTCTGTACCTATAACATCCTCATTATTGTGTTATCTATTTAAATATCCAACTGAGTTCCACCACGTTTTTAACCGCAAGCGTTTCTCCCTTCACCCCTCCCCAGTTAAACAGATGGTTAGACTTATTTAGCAATTAAAATCAAGGTTTATTTACCCATTCCACCAGAGCAAAGTTAGAGCCAGTGCCATATCATGTAGGCTTAAAGATTTTGCTAATTTACTTTAATCCACTTAAACCTTTAAAGCACAGATAATAGAAAACACACAAGAAATCTCTTACACTTTCCAAATTAAGAGACAAGAGTTTCCTCCTCTGTAAAGAAGAGTAAAGCTCTCTAGAAGAACCCTGAAAGGTCAGCAAGGAAGCCTTTGACTACTTTCTTCCTGGAAACCCTATCTCAAAGGTCACAGAACCACAACTAAATTGCCTTTAGCAAAGAACCTAACTAGAGACACATTGCAAGGTACTTAATTGCCTTTAGTGAAGAATGTAACTGTAGATGCATTGCAAAGTCTTAAATGGGAACCAAAATCGATATTTCAACATTTAGGAGGAAACCACTTTTAGCAAGGAGATTCAGCAGCTGATGATGCTGGCACACTGAGCTTAGCACACTAGTCTGGGGTGAATTCAGAAATAATGGTGGTACCCATATAATGATCTAACTGTCACGTGGGTAAGTGGACAGACTGGACAGACAGCAACTTAGTACACTCATGGAAAATCCAACTGGGATAAGGACAAGAGAAATTCCATGCTGCAAGAGAACAGTAAAAGGATTGCCCATTGCAACACAAAGGCCCCCTCTCACATTCTTAAGACCTTGTCAAGTTAAATGCCCAGATGAAAGACAGAAAAACTACTAGCAGAGGTGATAAATACCTAACAAACCAAAACAAAGCAACAAAAAGGCAGCCACTCCTTGCAATTTTAAAACAATTTACTTCTCTTGCATTCAGGTATGTCCAAATTCTCTATCACTTTTCACTTACTAAGTGTCTGGATCCAACCAGCCAGGTGAGGTATATAAGCATTACTGAATCCAGTTAGAGAAAAAGAAACTGAAACACAGTTTCAGTATGGCACAAGATTACAGGGAGCCTGTAGCAGAATTGAAAATGGAGATTCTTAGACCAGAAGTCCCCAAACTGCCTGAACTAAGCGACTGCTGTGAAACCTGAAAGTTAAAACTCTGTAAAGCATCAAAGGGAATACGATTCATCAGGCCACTTGCACTAGCCTGTAGAAAACAGGTGTAAGGAAAACAGCACAGACTAAATCATCATGCCTAACACCACCAGGAAGGACTTCAAAATGGCTCATCCTACTGGAACTTGAAACAGGAATGGAAGCTCTTACCTTCAAAAGCAATTGTGGGATGTTCTTTCCTGATGCATTGCTGATGTTCAGCTTCAGAGTATTCAGGTACATTCTGTGATGCTGAGAGATGAAAAGCAAGAAGAAAAAGGCTTGGCAATGACAGGGAAATGGCCTTTAATCTTGAAACAACCATGACTGAAGGGCGGCTGCAGATCTAGCTTCCAAGGTAGGCCCAGGGAGGATACCTGAAATACAAATAATTCCACTTTCAGAAAGATGAATACTTATCCGGAGTGTGTAACATGGGTAGAGAAGGGTGGAGGTTCCCCTTTCATCCCAATCCCACTTGTGCTAAGTAGACAAGATAATATTCCACAAACAGCATCAAAAAAAAAAAGACCCAATTTACAACTGTGTTTGGGCTTCTAACTTCAAAAAGAAGGGAAGCGCACAGCTCCCTAAATATATATCTCTGTATACCTTTGAGGTATATGTCCTTATACAGCAGCTGGTGTGCAATAGCCAGTGCTGACAACATGAAATCTCAAATATTCCAGATGATGTAAATGTGTCCCCCAGTGTAGACAACTCACTCCTCAGTTTCATGACATGTCCATGTTTAAATGTCATGCTACATTCAAGAGATGGCTAAGGAAAAGCCAACATCAGTCATCGTGAAAACACATGTGCAACTAATAGTGTTCTAATAGGAGATTTATACATTTTACCACTGCTGTTTTAAATGTCTTGAAACAAGAAAAGCCAATTTAAAGGTGTTGCCAGGAAAGTGCTAATTAGGGTAACATAAAAATTAAAAGAGCTTAATGGGGAGAATGGTGAGAAGTGAGTCAATTGCCTGCATTATCATGGGATGCTATAGCTCCTAGTCACAAGAGCTGAGGCACTGCTAAAGAGGAGGAGCACTCATTCTCAGGCTAGGAGAGAGGAAAGTCATGCCTTTTCTACGTGAGCATTTTTAACAACAGCAGCAGAAAAGATGTAGCTCTAAAACTCCCCCGGGCCTACCAGGGCTGAGGCAGGGGATGGAAGATTAATTAGCCCATGCCACAAGCTCCCCAAGATGCTGCTGCAGCTTAGGAAAATATGCATTGCCAAATTTAATCTTACTGATATGCACATTGTATTTTCCCATGTAACTTCATTCAATTATTGCAAACACGTGTTTGCAAACACATGGAGTCTCCTACCCTTAAATCTTATGTAGTGATAAAGCTGATTCTGATTAAATTCACACATAACAAGATTTTCAGTTCCTGCAGGTGTAATGATTCATAAAAGTAGTGTAACAATCAACACCTGCAGTGCCTGATACCTCTATATTTTTGTCTGGAGTCTCCAAAACACCGTCAGTGAGCTGAAGTGGCCAGGCTGGTAGCTGGTAGCGTGAGGCAGTGATACACAATGACAGACTTGTGGTATGGAGTGAACTCCAATATAGGGGATAATACTGTGACATTAAGGAGCTGGAAGAAGTTTGTAAAGGTCTTTGGGCATCACAGGAGTAATAAGGGACTGCTTACAGCAGCAATGGAAGACAGTTGGTTTGAAAGATGGATCCTATGTTTTATTCTTATCTGTATTTCTCTGTGATTTTAAACACTGGCATGAAGATGAGTTGCCAGCGCATCCATTATGCGTGTCCTCAGCAGCAGCTACATACCATTGACTGAAAATAGCATTGGCATTCAGGATTTGGGGTAGTTCTAGGGACTTGGTTTCCCAACCAGTGTGAGTGAGAGATTACAGCATTTCATATTTTTTCCAGCTCCATATACGTGCAGATTTTATGCAGGGATGTATAAAATCCCCTTCCAGTTCTCCAAAGGAGGTTTTACAGCACTTCACTATGGAGGTTTTTTTATTTTTTTAAACACAGCAAATATGTTAAATTAAAAAATGGGACTGGCAGAAGTAAGAGATGTGAAATCAGTCAAAGCTAAGGCCAGCACAGCGTTTATTCATTAAGCACAAACATATTGCAGGGTGTACCTTGCTGAGTACTGTGGCATCTCACATGATGGAGATGTTGTGCAACTCATGTTGTAATGAAAATTATCAATGATGAAGCATAGGATTGTATTTTCAGCCGTTGGTTTAAATGGTCACTTTTTTCAGTACAGATCCAGAGGTGAAACACAGCACAGAGATGTGAACCCCAGGGAGATGCATTTTGTATAGCGCTCGGATTCGCTTAAAGTTCCAGAAAAGACAAAGCCAAACTTTCCTTAGATTGGAGATGGTTGTCATGGGAAATGCACAGGAGGCAAAAGGACTTCTTCACTGTCAGATATCCTTGCTGGAAACTGGAAGAGACAGTCATGGAAATCTCACTTTATGCATGCTCTACTCCTCCCAGTGCAGCCATTACCAGATAATCCTAGAAATAAGGTACTAAACTAGACAGACTTTTAGTCTGAGCCAATATGGCCATTTCCATTTACTAATAATCCAAACAATGATTTCAAGCTAGGTGAAAAAAATTGTTAAATCAAACACGGTAGGGTCCCATGCTCCTCTAAGGCCCTGTGAGGTCTACAATCAGCAGATGAGTAAATTCAAGTTTCACACTCTTCAGGGTCATGAAATGATAAAAAGTTGCATACAGGAAAGCTTCATAACATCCCACAGCCTATTCTGTGCCAAAGCAGAGTACATTTACTAGTGTTTTGTCTGGACTAGTTGTAAAATGTGCCAAGTACCTGGATTTCTGCCACTTTCCCTGGGAGATTTTACCACAGTCCAAGAGACTTTAGTGTTCCTTAGAAAGCTGTAAGCAGTATTTGGGGTAAAGTTCCATCTTCTTTTTCCTTATTGTCACAGGGAAATCCAAAGTGTGCATGAAAATAATGGTTTCAAACTTGATGTGAAATGGAAAGTAATATATGACCAAACAAAAATGAAAAAGAAACATTATAAAAAACTTGTATCCTTCCCTATGTCCCCTATCTCGTACATCCAATTGCATCCATCAAATGTGTGGAGCTCTCATGTGCTGGGAAGTTGAACAAAATCAGTCGTGTGCAGCCCTGAACTGGTGCCTACTGGAGTCAGAGTCAATGAGTAAATGCCAGCTTGATCAAGGGCGACAGAAGCTTGAGCCCTAGAGCACCAGCTAAACAATATTCAGACAGTGGATAGCATTGCAAAAGGTTACTCCTTCAACCTGTCCCTTCCCAGGCTGCCTTGCTCATTTTTTTCTCAATATTTTAAGAGAGACTCTAACTTAGTAATTGCTATTCCCAGCTGCTGCAACTTTATTTTTGAAAAATACATACTCCGAATATGAAGCAGTGCCATGTGCAAGAGCAGGTCAATTGTATGCCAGGAGCAAACTAGTAACTGCCTGGGAGAGTCCAGAAGCTAGTTATGAAGTGTAAATATTTTAATTCTACTGGAGATGGCCAAACTGAAGCCTCCAATTTTGCCCAAGCTGCAGATTTTCACTGTGAGGGCTGGCGTATGACCAGTGCCTAGGACCAGTCCTCATCCAGGCTGCTAAAACACTGCATGTCCTAAGCACAGCCCAGGCTAGCGGTGGTTTGCACTGCTGGAACTTGCCCTAGCATTAAGCCGTTTAGATACAGTTAAATGCTGTAAGAAGAGCTGTTCTTATTAGACTCTCTGCTCAAAATGGCTTAGAGCTCAAGAAACCAGCTGTCAAGGTTTCAGTGCAGATGAGAAGCAAGAGTTCAAATCCCTGGTTAAACTCAAATCTCAGATAGGACATATCGTTTCAATTCTTTATTTGCTCATCTTCATGTATCTTTACCACCTCAGCTATTCCCCCCCACACACAATGCAGACACGTTAAAAAAAAAAGAATGAAAATGTCCAATAAGATTATCTGTCCAAGTTAATCTGTCCTCTCCCTCACGAAAGCCTGTCCTCTGCGCCTCTGCACAGTCCCAAGGGCCAGTGATGGGGCATCTCTCTCCCCTCTTCTACTCTGCACAGTGAATCCCTCTGGCCCTCTGCCAACAAAAGGTCAACAAATTCAGGCTCCATTGGATCCGGTGAAATATGCTCCAGAGACAGGTATTTTGTAGAGCACCACTACTGCCACCATCCTCTTGTCTCTTAAATCAGGCTCTCTTAGCTCACGGGCCTCCCTGACTGTAGTGGCGGTGGCAGGGGATGGGCAAAGAGCTGCTCCTTCTGGGTAAAGCAGGAGGTCTGTCTGCACACTCAGTGCGTCCCCAAAGCTGAGATTTGCAACCACAGCACCCATGTGAGCACAAACTCACTGCCGCATACCCATTTCTCACCCAGGCCGTTTCATGGCAGCCTGATACGGAAAGCGTATAATTCTGCTTTGCCTCGTGGCTTCACCCCCTCGCACAAGCGCAGCATTCAGGGGATCACCCAGAGTCCCTCCCTTATTCATTCTCGGGGCATGAGTCTTTTCCAACTCACCCTGTATTGTATCATTGTAACTCCATTGATTTCACAGGAACTAATCCTGATTTACAGAGGGTAACTCAGATCAGGCCCCCTTTCACTAAAGCTCCACGTCTAAAGAAAAATACCTTCAATCAATCTTCAGGGCTTTAAAACAAAGCACACTTTAAAAATGGCTGTACCAGGAATTCATATCCTGCTTTCCTCTGACTGCAACTATCATTTTGACTTAATAAAACATGACAGTAAAGTTTAAGGATAAAAGAAAATGCTTCATCTTTCATTTTAAAGAAAAGAGATGCCTTTAAAAAGGACTAAAAAAGGAACCTCCTGTAAAAGCATTAATTCTTCTGTTTGGGATCTTTTGTGATTGGCACAGTTATGATTTTATTAGAATGGGATACCAGAGGGAAGGAGAGCAATGGAAAGAGGTGGACATTAAAGTATTCAAAAAAGTACTGGAAGGATAAGGGAAATAAATATAAATATCATAAAGCAAGACAGCTCAGCAATGCAGCTATGACAGGCTGGCACAAGCAGCTCTGCCCTAGAAAACTCCAAGGCCAACAAAACCACAGTCCTTTATTCACGCGCCGCTCCTTGCCCTCCCCTCCCACCCTCACCAGCTGGAATTCATTCCACCGGACTGGCTCCAAGGGCCATTTCACACTATCAAAGAAAAGGCACAACTTTTCCCTCTGCCCATGGCCACATCCGTACACTCAGCCCTCAGCCATGCCTGCACTGGGGAGATGGATCTGTCTCACAGCCGAAACATGGCACGCTGCACTTCCATGTCCACACATCAGATCTCATGTGGACCCTTAGACTGGGCTCCTGCGTAACGAGGTTTTCTCATTTATTTACTTTTGAGGCAAACATATGGGAATGGTCTAACTACTGTTCAGATGAGGATCTGTAAAGAGATCTTGTTTTGCTTTAATTAAATCACCGTACAGTGTCCTGAAGAATCGGCAAGCTCACCTCTAATTTCACAACGGCTTACACGCTGCAGCTCTTGTTCTGGCTGGGTTTTGCTGCGCTCTCATGTGCCTGCCTTGTTCGGGGCTTCCCATGGCCTCCACTACAACAGCATCTAAAAGCCTCACACTGAACTCACTCTCATAACACCCCAGGAAGACAGAACCACATTTTCATGACTATAATCCAACAGTTATCTTTAAAAAACCCCTACAATTCAGCAGCAGGATGGATCGCAAGAGTGTGCAGGTAATATGCTTTCCTGCGGCAAAGCAGAAGCTCGAGCTCCGTGCTGACCACTGGGGTACTCTCACAGCTCCTGCCTCGCACAGTCTGCAAGGCACTGGTTGCAGTATCACACAGTAGGTTTTATATCACAGTAGGCTTTATATCAGGAATAAACAATCAAGATCTCGCAACACAGGTCACTTTATTGCAACTTTTCTGTTACCTATATAAATAATTCACGTAACACTATGCAAAGGAGAAATCAGTTTAACCTAATGTACTGTTAGGTTCATGGCTCGTCAAGCCTGTAGTGGAGCTGGAACCACAAAAGATTGACAGTGCACTTTGGAGCATTTTATTTCTAGAGCGCTTGCTGATTGCTGTTCAAACCCACCCAGGACCGGCCAAGGTCCCAAACCAAGCCCACAAAATGCAATGGGATGTTCTCATTCAGATCAAGTAACAAAAGCAAAACTCTTAATAACAGCTCGATACAAAACTAATTGGTTGATGTCAGTCCACTTCTTTATGGACAGGTGTACACCCTCAATGAGCCATCATCAGTCACCACTTGGTTACTTGGCCTCAATAGCATAGTCAATGGCTGCATGGTCCTGCAAACTGAACTGTTTCCTCACCTTTAGTGGAGGCCCCCCAGAACAGGAGCCTATTATAGAAAGCTCCCATTAAATAAAGCTGATTCAACAATAAAAGCCCATGTAACAGAGCAAAATATACTGTAATGCTGGGTTCCTGCCAAACCCAGTGGGCATAAATAAATACGTGCTCTGCTGACACTCAGACCTGCTTTTGAATAGCGCTAACCTGACCACACATTGAGTGTGTCCCCAAGTGCTTCAAGAGGCTCTCCCCAAAGGGCTCTAGATCTTTTTTTTAGTGGCTACACATAATATAGACATGAGAAGTCTTGTTAGCATTTGTTTGGGGTATGAATTTAGCACTTGTGAAAAGGTGCCTTGGAGTCTGAAGTCTTCTGTTTATCCAAAGATCGTATTTGGCAATGAAGGCTTACATTCATTTACTTCCCTTGCGGTATGCCTCCACCGTTCTCTAGAAGACTACCTCTACAGTGGGGATGGAAAGACCTTCTATTTGCTGGTCACAGAATGGCCTTTCTGAGAGGCTGTCAACAGAGATGTCAAAGTGGAGGTATTTTTGGTGATCCTAGGACCTGGACTGACTATGGAATTATTTTTCATGTGCTCCATCTGTGAAACACAGAGACAAAGGCAGAGGCTAGCACAACAGCAGAACGCAGTGGATGCTACGGTACTTAGCACGACTGCAATTTAGACATGAAGTTTACTGCAGCCTAGATTGGAAATCAGGAGCTCCTGGCTCCCAGTCAAAGCCTCCGGATGCTCCATCAAAAGCAGAGGATGCATGTGTAACACAGTCCAAGAGAGGAGCCATCCCAGGGCTCACAGGACAGCAGCAACACAGCAAGAATAACTATTCCAGAGGCCCTGTCTGCAGCAGGGGAGCATGCCCAGGGCTTGGCATCCCTTGCAGTGCAGTCACCTTTCTTGCTGTATGTGTGACATAGAGTCCTCTGCATGGGTGCTGTAAATCCAAGGGGCCAGACGTGCTGTTTACATGCAGATCAGCTACATAATGCAAGTATAGTAGATTCAGCATCAGACTTACTGCAAATAGTCACCTGGCTGTGAGGGCTCTTTCTGGCTTCAGTTTTGGTACTTAAGCCCATAGATACATGCCCTAAGCCTATAGCTGTTGTAGAAACACTAACACGGCAGCTTTTCTTCAAGTTGCCCCCCTGCACAATGTGGGAATGGTTTGTAAATTTGCAAATTAGAAGACCACAGCCCCTAACACCACACTGCGCAGCCAATGTCATTCCACAACACTCTGGTGCCTGACAGTCTGGAGACGGTCCTGTATTCCCAGTGATTTCCAGAGGTGCGGTGCTCCTGCTGACACGCCTCCCTACTGGAGCTGTGACACTACAGCTGGGGCAATTGAGGCATGAACCAACTCTGTGACTCAGTCACTAGTAACTGCAGCCAGTTTTCGGTAGAGACAGAAAGAGAAGTAAACTCCTCCTGACTCTTCCAAATGCTTTTGGTACGGGGCTTTCTTTTGTCTCACAGTTTAAGATGAAAACCACAAGCGTTCTTGAATTTTTGACTTATTACAGTACTAATCGTTGTTTTACTGACACTAGTTTTTTATTCAACTCTAATTAGAGGGTCCACTGGAGACATCCCATGGGATTTTTAGTAAGGAAGTTAGTGACAATGGTTCCAAATTGTGTCAGACTTAATATAGAGTGGTAACTTGCAAGGTTTCTCTCTTCAACACCGTCAGGGCAAGCTGGGGACAAGTGCAGTCCCCAGGTTGTGTCAAGCAGATAGGCAATCCTGATAAACTACATAGCAGCCACTATGGTGACCCTGTGACCACACAGTTGGGAAAACAGTAAGAAGATGAAATTTAAAAGAAAAACCACTTAATTCTCCTTTGACCTGATGCAATCTCAGAATTCAAGTCTCCAACAGACGAAAACTGAGCCATGAAATCATCACACCAATCAACCTCCTGCCTGAGAGTCAACCATAACATATGGGCTTGACTTTCCCTAGAGCCTTGTTTTTCCAGTTTAAAGACTCCAGTGCTAGCTCCAGGGCTACAGCTCCTGCCACCCAACCCCCTTCTGCTCCATCCCACAAATCCTCTTGCATCACTCACGCAGCCCCATGCGCCAGGGTCAAAGGCGGCTGCTGCACATCGCAAACACATCTCATCCCTCCCAGAAGCTCCTTCCTCTACGGTTGCACCAACAGGATGAGAAGAACAACTTTTTTTAATGCTTGCCCATGCAGGAGAGAGAAACCACAGCTTGTTTGTTTTTGTCAAAGATTTGTGATTACCCAGTGCCACATAACACATATTCATGGTTTAACTGTAACTCCAGGGGAATAAGCATAAAGCATTGCTGTAGCGCAATTCCAAGTTTCAGCCTGCTTAGAAACAAGAATATGTTTCGCTGCGGCGTCTTCTTGGCACTGCACAGTATCATTTATCATATGGAAAACTTTGGCTAGAAGGCATTCAAATGGCCTATATGTGGCCCAAATCTGAACAGACAAAATAATAATTGTCAGCCAGACTCTTTTTTCTCCTGTTGTGCCCAGCTTTTCCCATATTTCTTGCAACAGCAGTTACCTGTTGGACTCTGCTAACTCTTCCCCTCATTGGGCTGCTTTGGTCTGCCCCGACCTCGCATTGCACTTGGGATACTGTAGAGGAGAGTGGCTCTCCCTAGAGCTACCTGGCTGCAGGACAGCACTGAAGGGAAGCAGTGTAGAAAATATACAGCTCACAAATGAAAGGTTATTACCAACTGCTGTTTGTAAACAAAATGGGACTGATTCCTCACCTGCTGAAAACACCAGTGACATCAATTTCCCCCTGAAAAATATCTGGTGATCAACAGCTTCCAAAAAGGCTGACCTGAATTTTCTTCTTCCTCCAAATATCGTACGCAACTTCCCTGATACCAGGAGCATGGTACTGTGTTACCTACTAATTGAAGCTCACCAGCCTAAGAACACAGGTATTACTATGCTGGTTTACAGCAACATCCTTTTAGAGCTTTTCTCAAAAATGGTATCGAGGCAAAGGGAAAGTGAAGCAGGACAGGTGACCTTCAAAAAGCCCTTGGCTGCATTCTTTTAATGAACTGCAGTTGTAATTTTCACCGTCCACAGATTTACTTTACCTAAAGAGTACACAGTACAGTCCCCATCCTGTAAGGTGCCCCTCTCCCTAAATTCCCAAAGACACCAAGGTGATCCAGGATTTAATGCAAACCCCACAATCTACAACTTAGCTAAGCAGCTCCATGCTGGAATGGAAGGGAGGAATATCTGAGACCGGAAGCTGGGATCATCCTCCACACTCATTTGTTTTTGACAAATTCAGATGTCCAGCCAAAACTGGACATCTGAATCTTCTCCCATCAGGCAGGAGTAACAGCCCCAGCCCCAGGGTGCCAGCTCTCCTCCTCAGAAATGCTTTAAAAAACCCAAACAATCCCTCGGACAGAAACCTTGCCATCATCTTCCAGGAGGCAGGGTCTGAGCAAGCGTTTGGGGGCTGATATCATTTTAATACACTCCTAGGCCAGTCTTTCTGGAGAAGATTAATTATTTGTAATGAATTCCAATCACATGGCACTCCAGCCCCCACACCTTCATCCTGCATATATAACCAAATTAGTTTAGGAGATGTAAGTTATTCAGGGACTTAGCTGTTCAGCCTGGCCTTGGAGGATTTGCTCTCATTATGGCTTTTATGCAAATTCTGTCCTCCAAATCTCTTCTGAATCAATTATTACTAGATTAATTTAAACATGTCCACCTGGGGTGCCTGTATATCATGTGCCTCATGTTAAAAAGTAAAAAGGATGATAATGAATTCAAGAGGTGACTGAAACAGATTCCTGCTTTGTGGAAATGTGACCTTTTTGCATAATGTCATAAAAGAAAGAAGTTCCCTCAAGAAACATGGCAGATAGGGTCGTTTGTTGGATCAGCCGGGCTTTCAATCACTCTTTGGAAATTAGCATGATACAATAAAAAATTAATAAGAAATTAAAAAAAAATACCACTTTAATGCTCCAGACTATTAAAGTCTTTGATGGACTACTAATTGAAATGTAATGCTTAATTTTAAGCAATGCCATTTTATTAATGGTAAAAACTTGAATTAATGTCATTAACCAATGTTAATATTACAAATCCCCTGAGGGATAACAAAGCAATTATGTTATTCACCAAACTGAAAGGGGGGGAAAAAAGATGTAGTCTGTACGCGGCTGCACTAAGGCGGAAGAGACTGCTTCCATCTGCATTTCCTCTGCTGAGAAAGGGGGTTTGTTTGTTTGTTTGAGCAAAGAGGAGGGAGAGGGAGAGGAAGAGAAGAATCTGCGCTAAGTTAATTACTGCTGATTTTCAGGTACTTAATAGCTAGGAAATTACTCTGTTACTCAAACACCATACTGTGGGTATCCTGGAAAAATAATTTGGGAATAAGAAATTGATTACAAACCCTCCTTCTTGGAGGCCTCCCCTGTGTGTGCTTGGAACCTAACACACGCACCAACAGCCTTCACCTGATGGAAAAGCCTGATGCAAATAGACAGCCCCCCACCTGGCAGTAAATGGCTTTATGGAGCTGTGCTGGTTTGCATCTGCCAGGAATCACCAAGGAGATCACCTTCTGTGGCAGTGAATGCCCTCAAGTCCATGAGACGGCAGGTGCTTTTATTTCATATAGTTTAGCAAGTTCAGCATCTTGTGAGATCCACTGTTCATCCAGCAGGATAGATGGGGTTAGCCTTAATTAAATAACCAAAACCAATACCCTTGCCAACTGGCAGAAGTCACATTGCCCAGAGGGAGTAAGAACTTTGTATGGCACTGGTATAATACTGCATTTTCCCCAGAATAACCATGTTTGAGATAAACCATTGATTAACTATTTTTTTTATTGTCTGGCTGATAATTTGGAGACAATGGGGAGATTCAGCAAGCCAGAGCATGAAGATTTCCCCAAGGAGCTACAAACCTTGTTGTTATTCCTCAGAATCCCAAAGACTTTTGCTTTTTATTTACAAAAAGTGAAAGTACTTCAACACACCCAAAACACCATTGTCAAAATCCACGACTAACAAAAATGCCTCTTTCATTGTGCACTTCTCAAGGCAACCAGCCAAACGTGTCACAAATTCGCAAACAGTATTAATCCATTGGAAGAGATATAAAAATTAGTTTCCTCTGTTTCATGTAAGATGCTAATGCTCTGCTGTAAACCAGTGCTCAGGATACTCAGGAGATTCTTCTGACACTGTCCAGCCAAGCACTTTTTAAAAATTAAGTTCCTCTCTTTCTTAGAGGAAAAAGAAAAGCGTTGACACTAATTACTACCAGGCTTCCTATTTATGTTGCACAAGGTGTGAAACCTCAATGTGAAACCCAGAAGAAATCAACTGAAAGACCAAGGATTTCAGTGGAGTGAGAATCTACTCCTGAATTTGGCTGGATATAGTAACAGGGATGAATACTTGGTGACTGGGACCAGGGTGTCTGTCTTTCTTTGTAGCCCAAGCACAGAGCACCCAAGTGCCTCTTTATGTTTCCATTCAGGACATAGATACAGCTGTAAAACACAATGAGATTTGGGGGTTTTACTTAAATTGATATATTACTTAGCAATCTTATTATAAATGGGAGAGTGAGCAAGAGGAAGAATTACTGCAAGGTTTCCACTGTGCTTACCAATGAGGTCCTGCACACAAGAGGCTTCAGTCTATGGAGCCAGTTATGCTCGACAGCATGATGCCTCTTCTCCTGCAAATTTGCAAATCATTGTGTTTTGCCTTCTAGTAATGGTTTCTCTCTTACCTCTTGTCTCCCCCACTTCCTCGAAGAATAACATTAAACCTCCTGTGAAATATCTCCAAAGTCCATTCTGTCACTCTTCCATTTTCTCTCCCAACCACCCACTCCTGATTTGAAAACAGAGGGAAGGGAAGCCACTGAAGACACCAAGGTCAAGGCAGAGTGAGACAAAGTCAAATTCATGCAATCATTTAAAACCGCACGCCATCAGACCATTACAGAGACACGAGACATTATGGATTGCAGCTTAATAGATCGCAATGGAGGATGATGGGGGAGAGGAGAAGAGAGAAATGTTCCTTCTGGGTTGAAACTTGCTGATTAAAGTGCGCGGGTGGGCAGGGGACCGCAACAGCATTTGTGTTCATAAAGCCGAGACTTACTTCTCGATATTAATGGACACACCATTGTCGCCAGACGCAATGTTTTGTTATTGCGTGATTAATTGAAAGTCACACACAATGACATATTACAGGCAGGATAAAGCTGTCACTGGAAAGCAATTCTTCACAGTAATTCCTGCCAGTCTCTACAGCCTGAAATTGCATACCCTGTTACAGACGACCCCTCAAGCACAAACGCATTACATATCTTTATATAAATAACGGTGACTAACAACGGCAGTCTGAGGTAATCTCTGTGGGATATGAAATAGAGAAAAAGGTAAGACAGAGAAATTGCCTTCAAATATTAGTAAGCTTGTCCGTGCTAATCTCCATCAAATGAGCTATTTCTCTTTTCCTCTAAAATAAAAACTGTTCGTGCTGGAGACACATGAAGTATGATAAAAGGACATGTTGTGGCATAAATGACAACTAGAAGCCTTTCTTCTTCAAAAGGCCACTAGTTCTAAATCTTAAAAACTTATCTTGATCAAGACTAATTAAACTTCGACACAGTCGCTTTATCACTTACTTAGGCCAGTAAGTAAGTATCAGTAACTGGTCCAGCTCACTTTTTAAAAGCCTCCAGATCAAAGACTCTTTTGTATTTCTTTTGGCAGCACCAAGAAGATACCAAATCATTAATTTTCTTCATGCATTTTATTTTAGTCAGAATCACTGCATTCAAAATACAATGTGGAAAAAAAAAAATCTATAATGCTCAAGGGAAAGGACACAGCCTAGGGGAATATAGGTGCTCAGGAAACAGCTTGCATCACTTATATTTTGTGTATGAAAAATTCACAGCCGAATTGCCAGTAATAGTACACAGTTGCCTCATCTTCAGTTGATGTTTAGCGCTCCATTTCCCATATCATTGGCTAATGGTTAGATCTGTCGCAGTGCTCGATTTATTTTCTTGCTATCTGAACATAAATTGGAGGCAATACCCCACTACTCAGATGAGCAGTATTTTAAAGACTCACCATCAGATAGCGTGGCATCATCCAAAACCAAATAGTACCTTCTCTTTTGCAACTTCTCCACTAAAGAGCTCCATTTCACGCCCCCACGGAGATGGTCAGAGGTTTTAAGCCCTTTCAAGCTTGCCCACTTGGACTTTCTGTTACCAACCACTTGTAAAATAAGGAAAAGTGATGCAAAGGTCTTTACCTGCTCAGAAGACTGTCTCTTGCAGGCTCTTGTAAATCTGCCAGGACAGGAGCCAAGAGAAATGGGGACAGGAAAGCACAAAGCCTGGGCTGTCCTGTGGCCTGGAGGCAAACAGCAATCTCTGTCTTCACCTAACCCAACCAGAGCCCTGCAAGAGAGTAAATCTGTGTCCACTGGCCTTTTTAACAGTCCCTTAATGACCGTTAACTTTTTTCAGCCAGCCATTGATTCTAATGGCATGTGCATTCACACACAATAATACCTCAGACGGCCTTCATTAATTTACCATGCATAATTTCTCTGAAAGCTTTTGCCAATAGAATACCCCTAAACTGACTCACTAACTCGTGAAGATAAAGCACTTTCTGTGTGAGACCATTATGCAGATGCACAGCATTCTCCTCAAATAAGTTAAAAAGCAGGTATTGTTCGGTGTCTACCCATTTTTTGGACGCAGCAAAGTACCAGGGCTCGCAAATGTAAAGCTGCTGCTGGAGTATCCGGTGTGACAATGAATATGTAAGATACTCTGGGCTGGGGAAGGAACAACAAGAAAAAAGGCAACTTATATGAAAAAGCCCTTCTGCTGTGAAGTTCCTGAAATCTCTTACAAATTTCAACAATAGGAAGTCCTAAAAGTGAAAGGCTGTTAAAATACCAAGGGAAAATGCAGCAATATAGATATTCACCAACTTAGGTCCATTCATTCAGAGAGAAGGGGGGGTAGACCCAGCAAAGGGAGTGGATTAGAAACAAACTATCCCAGAGAACAAGGGTTTGGAGCTGTCAGGAACTACAGTGCTGCCCGTTAGCCTTGCAATAAATTACGGAGCTGTCAGCATTTTCCCATTATAAATCTCTTAAGTCTCCTCTTATGTACACTGATGCAAGATTCAGACCTCAGTCCCGTGGCGGCAATGAAATTGCAGATAAAAGCACCGCAGCACCTCTTTGGAGGTATAAGAGCCATAAATATAACCAGTGGTCTTATAAACTTTACAGGATGTTGGTTTTAGGGAATAAAAAAGGAATTTTTTTTTAATTACAATTAGTTTGGCTTAAAGCAAAGTCACAGGATGGCAGGTGAAAAGCTGATTGAAAAGGTGATCAGGAATAGGCTCCTCTTCTGCACTACACTCAAGTCTTTTATCGACTTGCAAGTCTCTTATCCCTTTCCGGAGGATTGATCACAGAGCCCACAAACACTGTGACTCCACTTCCAAGGTTATAGGTGGCAACCTGGCTTATGTACAAAAGACTTTCCATAGACACATACTCTTGTTATGCCCTCTAATATTAAACATGGATGTAAAATGAAGATTAAAAAAAAATTAAGATGTGAAATATAATCTGTCTCAAATTTATGAGTCATGGAACTCAGGGTTTTGGGTTCTCTCAATGAGCAGTGAACCACTTGCAGAGAGCAGAGGAGTAAACGTAGCCACAGAGCAGGTGAATTAAGAGCAGAGCTCCTAAAAAAATCTCCGTTAAAAGAAAGCTTCATATTTTTAAGAAGTCACTTTTTTGCTGTCGTTATTTCAGAATACAGACTGCAAAAGAGGACCCGTATTCTTCAGTGGGGAAAAAAAAAAAAAAAAAGATAATGAAGACTGACAGCATACATGGGGGAAATATGCTCACATGGAGATACTTTTTTAAGTGAAAACTACCAGAAGGTTTTTGGCAACATGGATTTAGTACAAAGGATGTAAGCCATTATCAGCATAAAGGTAATGAAAACTAGGGGAAAACACCACTGCCTGGAGTTAGTGTCGTTAAAGACCATTAATATTGCCACTAATTACACATGCTTAACTACAGCTTTGCCTGCAACTGTAACATCACAAAACTGCCAATAAACTGGTCTGTCTAGGGAGTAACAGACTTCTTGAAAAGCCCCTAAATATGTAGTTACAGCTTATATGGGAAAAAGCGATCTAACACACCTGAAGAGGAATATCTCCCCTCTCCCCTCTTTTTTTTTGTACGTTTGACTTGCTCCAAACAACTAACTCTTTCCCCTTGCTCTGACACAAAAGGCTGGTCAGTGATGCTGGCACCCTGAGCCTGGCCTATCAAACCAGGAAAAATGTGAGCATGGGCTACAATTCTCCAATTACTCAAGTGGTAGTAGTAAATCTTAGCGCAACACACGTGACTGTATTAGACATCAAGTAGCGCATATGCTGGAGGATTTGGGACTGGAAGCAGTCTGTCTGCTCCAGATAAAGTAATGACTCAAACACAAGGCAGGAGACACTTGAGGGTCCCGGTGCGTGCGACAGCCCAGCAGAGTTACAGCCACTCCCAGCCCTCCGTTCAGCAGTAATAGCAAATCACTCTACATTTTTCTAACCCTTTAACAGTGTTTCCATACAATACCATCCTTTGCTCTTGGCTTGTGTATTAGAGGGGAAAAGTAGGACAATGTTTCCCTTTTTAATCCTTGATTTTTACATTAGTTTTATTGTATAGGGTTTTTTACTGAAATCTTGCAGTATATATGCTCATAAAGTAAACAGCATAGCACTCTGCTTCAGAGCGAATATATAACAGCAGAATAAAATTCTATCCATATGTCCGAAGTACAAGAGGTTCACAGAGCTGGCAAATGATTAATCCTGACTGCATTTCAGTGAAGACAAATCTAGAAATAATGTACAATTTCTCTCTTTGTGAATTACCACTTGAGAAAACTCCCTGCCTGTATCATACACACCCAAAGCAATTTTTGAAGATTGTTTACAATAAATCAAATATGGGACAGTGCTTGACTGATGAAATTTTAAACACCATCTCTTTATTCTTTGGGTGCTCCTTTTATAATGTCAAGTTAACAGAAAAAACACAGCGGATACACAGACGCCAGACACATTCAAAGGTTTCCATCTGGGCTTTAATTACTATCACAGTTGCCTCACTAAATTGAATACGTTCCTCCCCCTCCTAAGGGCTTCGCCTTGTATCTGACTTAGCTTACTTTGCCTTGATGAACAAAATCTGGTATAATAATTTTCTATAATGCCCCAGAGGAGCATCATCCCATGTATAAACTTGCTGCCCCATAAGTCAGCTTTTTACGTTTCTCTCTTTAGACATTACTCTGAACTTTACTCAGAGAGAATCTTCTTTCCTTCAGGAAATTATTTTGAAAAGTCCTAGAGCAGATTTTCTCCGAAGACCACATTTAGATTAGATTAAGTCACTGCCATTATCATAAAGTCAAAAAAGAGGCAACAACGTTGAAACCACTTCTTCCAAATGCAGAAGACAAACAAAACCCCCTTTCTCCTCCTCCACACAGCATCACCTGTTCCTGACCCCACTGACCAGTTCATTATTGCTTTCAGATGGTAATTAGTGAGCCCAGACAGCCTGATCTTTGCCATTACTCCTGACCTATTATGCTTGGCCTGTCTCAGTTATTATCAGGGTCTTTCTATAGGTGCTCTCAGAGAGCAGTAACAAGTACACCATCTGTTTTAGCTCTCCTGATGTGAGCTGTTAAATAAAAACACGTAACATCATCCACAAAAATACCTTTGTTAGGGTTCTGCAGTGAGCTCTGAATCCTTTATAATTAACTGCAGACTTACTTGTTGGTTTCCAATAAGGTCACTCTTTAAGTAATCAGAGGTGGTCCCAGGAGGTAGTACATAAATAGCCTATATTGAAACCTAAATTAGGCTAACTCAGAACTTCCTGTACTCTTCACTGCAAATAAAGCAAATATTTATAGACTCTTGCAATCTTTGAGGTTCCTGCCTAAGAATTAGGATCAGACCAGCTCTTCTTGCTCATGGTAAATCAGAACCCAAGCAAATGTCCCAAAGCTTGGATTCCTTAGTGTATCATTTTTGTTTGAAACTCCCCATGCCATTCTTTAGACATCTTTTTAAAAAAATAAAAAGACAACCAAAAGATAATTCAAAAGGGAGATGAAAACAGACTTTGAGGGAAAACAACTCTCTGTTAAATTCTTGTTAAGGCATATTGTCACAGACTCAGAACATCTGGCTTCTATTCTGGGCTCTGCTACTGACTCTCTACATGGCCTCAGGCAAGTCCTTTCAGCTTTAAGTCTCCATCTTTTCTTTCTTCTCAAGCAAATAAGAGTTTTCCTTTCTTCTCCCTTTGGTTTCTGTCTTGACCATCCAGAGATGTGCATAATTTTGAGGAAGACTAGTAACAACATCTTCTCACTGGACAACATCATATAAGCAGACACTTCTCTGAAAGGTGGAGGCTTTGGACTGTAAACACTTCAGGGTAAAGACCATCTCCTAACATTTGTCAAATCTTCTGTTTTATAGACTATTTAGAGAAGGCTAATGGTATGCTGTAGGAGTTTCTGGAAGCAGCTGGCTGAGTTTCTGCTGGAATCATCACTTTAAACACTGTTGGGATGTCATTGTTTTATTCAGAGGTGTCAGAACGCCTAGAGATTTGGCCAGCCATCTTTTCTCATTAGTAATTTTCACACAAGTCTAAATAAATGTGTTTGTACTATGCCCAGCGTAATGCAGCCCCTATGTGCCACATTAACAGAGCTAATAAATAAAAAATCCTATTCATGATATTCTTATACCAAGCCAGAAGTAGAAAATGGACACTCATCAGTGAAGCGGGAAGCATTAGTGGCTGGGGTGGATGGTGTTAGCAAACAGGCTCCAGCTGGAAGTGTAAGCATTATAAGTAACTTTATCATTTATTTTCAACAGCTAACTCTGCATTTCCTTGTCCCTCTACCACCTCACAGAGAAGGTCTGGTGAAAAGCATGGTACCCATTTATCCTTGGCTAGCTGATGAGCCAGCAAGCCTCTTTGTTACATTTTGGCCTGGAAACCAGGAGCAGATCTGAATGATCAATGCTGTTTGGCTTCTGCCTCTACACAGCCAATAGTGAGGAAGAATGATACCAATGGGCAATGAAGAATACTGCTTCCTAAATAGCTGCCACCAACACGCTAGATGCTTTTCAAATACACAATACCCAGCCTAAAAGTGTTGTCAAAGAGCTTTCAGACACCACTGGAACACAATATTAATACACAGGGGAATGTCTCTGTGAATACATCAGTGTAACTCCATGCCTCTTGTCTTGACTGCACCCAGCTGTGGTGCAGCTTCCTTACATCTCTTTATCACTATCCATCCATCTTACATGGAATGATAAAATGATCGTATTTCACAAGAAAGTGTTTTAAGAGCAGAGACTTGACTTTGGAGCCAAACATAGTTAATTATCGTAACATGTATACACATTATCCCCCAGAATCTGGAATTTCAGACTAATCAGATTATTTATTTCTTCTAGGTAGCATGGTTAATGGTTTTCCTGATCCACAGAATAAACATATTTGAACAAGCATTTTGCAACCACAGCATCCCATTGAACTCCCCCCAGGCTGCGGACTTAGAGAGCAATGGTTTCCTTCTCCTTTACCCAGGAAACTAGCTCCTCTCCTTTTAGGACCATGCTCTACTGATATAAATAATTCTGTATCAGCTTACTCGGATGCACCGAGTCATTGATAGAAGCAATTTCATGGACAGTCTGCAAAAGCTCCCTCTCTCTGCAGCCCCAGCCCAGAGCTCTTTGTTTCCACTGCCTTTCTCTTCTCCCCTCTTGTTCCTCAGATGAGAAGCCCAGCTCCCAGGCTGAGACAACTACATTTTTCCAGAGCAGTGAAGCTAATGTTACTCCCAACAAAGTTCAAGAGAGTTACAAGCAATATTCTTGGCCAAGACACCTTGCCTATGAAGACCCTTGACAAGAGGAGAAAGCTGAAGCCTTCCTAACCATCAGCCTTGCAAAAATCCAAGACAAGAAATCATTCACCTGTGCTCATAAATAATACTTTGCTGTTGTGATTTTAGAAATTGAGCTACTGAAATCTATGAGTGCTAAAGGAAAGGGAGCCACTAAGAACAGCCTTCTGTGAATCCTGAGAATACACTGGGTCGTTCACTATGAAGATGTCAGTTGCCCTAGAAACCTCATAAGCTGGAGTGGCATATAACTGAAGTAGATGAGATCTGTCAGAAAAAGTTTGGCACCATCAAACCAATGCTTTGAAAGCATAAAAATGACTAATTGTCTGTGTTTTCTTTACCACATCAGACAAAAGGTTCTCCTGGCAGTGAGGGACAGCTCTTCGAGCTGTGTTTCACTATTCACTCATCTGTTTAAATTTAGAGTGTAGGATTTAAAGCTTATTTAAATATTTTAAAAAGCTTATTTCATTTAAATGAAAGCTAAGTAAGTAATGGACTTGCATTCATTCCCCTTCTCTCCCAAAGACCAGAGTTCAGACAACTTTCTGAAAAAGACTGGTGCCCTGCTGGCCCTAAACCTTACTTAACACCACCATAAAGATGCCACATAACTGGGCACAGGTCTCATTTTGTGGTCAGGAGACTATCAAGATGAAAAATGTTTGAAGGTCTGACCTGTGACGCATTGAAGCATAAACCTTATTTTGAGCAGATTCTGACTTGTCATATCAAAGTATCATAGAAACATAGAATCCTTTAGGCTGGAAAAAGACCTTTAAGATCATCAAGTCCAACCGTAAACCTTACACTGCCAAGTCCACCACTAAACCATGTCCCTAAGTGCCACATGTACACATCTTTTAAATACCTCCAGGGATGGTGAGTCAACCACTTCCCTGGGCAGCCTGTTCCAATGCTTGACAACCTTTTCAGTGAAGAAGTTTTTCCTAATATCCGATCTAAACCTCCCCTGGTGCAACTCGAGGCCATTTCCTCTTGTCCTATCGCTTGTTACTTGGGAGAAGAGACCAACACACACCTCACTACAGCCTCCTTTCAGGTAGCTGTAGAGAGCGATGAGGTCTCCCCTCAGCCTCCTTTTCTCTGGGCTAAACAACCCCAGTTCCCTCAGCCGCTCCTCATAAGACTCATTCTCTAGATTAACTGCTCAAGGTAGCGGGTGAACACAGAGGCAACAGAAATCAAGGTTTAGTTTGTAGTACCAGGAGACACTGGCTTTTGCAAGCCTACTAATCCCGATTTCTCATCTACAGTAAATAAACAACAACATTTAAAAAGAGAAGGTTGAGCTTTAAAAATTAAAAACGTTAGCTATAATGTATTTAGATTTGTATTTCCTTATTTGGGCTCTTTGTGTATCTTTCTCATTCCCTTTCCCTCCCCTTAGCTGGCCAGTTGCCAATAGAGGAGAAAAGAAGAGAAAAGGAACAAAAATTAATTATAAGCCATAAAAGTAATTTTAAACTTTCTTAAGGACTGGTGCCAGAGCAGGAGGGAAAACTCAGGAACTCTAGATTTGCTGCACTCTTTTTCATGGGTCCCCAGCGATGCCGGTGTATCTGTGTAACCAGCACGGAGCAAACAGCACAGCTGTTTGCATTCTCTCTGTGCACAGGGAAGCAATTTTTCCTTTTCATACATTATTCACAACTTGCTGCAGCCATTCTGCAAATTCAGTACATCTCCTTTAACGCAACGATGAGATTGAGATGCAGATTCTTTCCCTTGGTTTTCTTTCTTGAATACTGAGAACACTGGATATGGGTTTTCTTTCTATTTAAATTTCTCTTTTCAATTTGGAGCTGATTTAAACTATGCATAATGCAGACAGGCAACAAGTAAGGATTTCCTGCTCTGATCCATGCCTTCTCCTCCAGTCAAGCCTGCAGAAATAACCCTCCAAGCTTGGACGTAGACACATTGCCTACAGTTTAGAGAAGAGATAATCCCAACTCCGCCAGACTTTCAAAATGGTTTGGGAATTGAATGTCTTCACAGAAAATACTGTCTCTTTTTCCTCTCTACAGTGACTAGTTCAAATCATACTCAACTCCTTTGCAAAAAGCAAACATTTAACACTAATAGCCATTACCATTAACTCCCTGCTTTTGAAAAACCCCTACACTGCAGCCACCAAAATTTATTCCCACTTGACGTTAAGATGACACATTTGCCAACAGACTTGGGAGGTGAAATAACATCACTGGGCCACCTGCTCCCTTGGAGTTTAGCTTTAATAATATAATGCAATATCATTAGCTGAAGTCATTTGATGCACTTGATGCAGGAGGGAAATGTAGATTTTCTCGCTTTCTCTGCAAGTTTTGGTTTAGGCGCCACAGTAAGCCATATCGTGCTGCTCCCGCATCCCCAGACTGAACAGAGCAAAGAGTCAGATCCACCCCTGGTGTCAGCCTTGGCTTGGCATGAGGCCAAAAAGAAAAAGAAACTGTGATTTTATTGCCATTTCTAAAAGACCTAGTTGAGCACAATGAGCACAGATTTCTTTCCACAGTTCAGGTTTGGCAGCCACCTTGCATTTCTTCTCCAGATAACGTGGAGTGTCTTTGTTTTGCTTTGAGAAATTAATCATTTTATCATTGAGGCTTCGTAACATACTGCATAGGAGTGTCTCTGGAAAACATCCATCTTGTGGCTTGGCATGGTTGGTTACCTGTTCACTCACTACAGCATCACCGCAGTATCTACGTTGTCAAGGCTGCTTGACACAAATTGGATTTCATTTCAGCACTGCATTGATGCTGTACCCTGAACATGAAACACCAATTTGCACACAATATTGTAGGAGCCAGATCTGCACACCTGTAACTCAGTCCAAGTCCACTGGCAAGAGCAGAAGTGTATCATTCACGTTAGTGGATTACCTGGTGCAGGTTTGATGTTTAGAGGCAGGACTGGCCAGCAAGAACTTTGGACTTGAATCTCAGCACAGACTGGGCAGTTCTTTTAACCTCTCTAAACACTAACTTCCTTTTTGATAATGTGGTGCTTATATTGCCTGTCCATCTTAACAAAAAACCTTAGTTACTTAGGTTTGTGAAATGCTTTGAGATTTTAGGGTGAGACGAACTGTGGGGATTCAGAGCATTGCTGCAGACATGATCAAATGCACTGTATGCTGTGGAGGATGTTACAGCTCTGCTGATGTAGGAATGACAGCAAAGTTCTGCACTTTGTAGCTTGATATGACTGACTACGTGTGATATGAAGGACTAAGTTTCAGAGGAAAATTTAGTAGTGTAAGCCTCATCATCCCAACCTTGCTGTCCCCATGACTGGTGTTAGCTTCTGTGTATTGCAGTAACCCACCTGCAATATTCACACTTCCTAGTGAAGATTATCACTCCTGTCTAAGAGGTACCCAATAAGTCCCTTGTTCCCACTGATGTGAAATCCTTTTAGGAAAGGTTGCTAAGCTTTAGACTACCTGTGTGCTAACACAGAAAGCAGAGGACCCTGATAAAGCAATGTATAAGCCTGGGTTCTTCACCATCAGTGAGGCTCAGGGCTCAGATGAAAGCCTTCCTTTTTGTACGCAGGCTTATATGTTAAATATGAGGGTCTTGACAGTGAGGATAGCTCCAGGTTTAAATTACAAGGCAGAAAATCCCTGTGTCATTTCAGCAGCGCTGTATTCACTGAGTAAATACTTACAGCAAGTTCAGGTCAAACCAAATACCACCTGCACAAGCTGGTATGACATGCAATGAGTAAGGGTTTCTCTGCCAGAAGTAGGTACATGTAGGGGCTGTTTCCTACATTTGCAGGCAAACAGGAACCAATCATTTACAGAGTCATAAATACACCTAAGTGTCATCTAAGGCAGAGCCTCTATCAGAACAGAGCATTACCAGTTACAGGGGCTCATGTTGTTCTTCCTCCTCCATTGAACTGGCTGTTAAATGAACAAAATCAATTTGATCTCACACATCCAACTAGCATATCAAAAAAAGCTCAAGAGCAGCTGCTGCCTACCTACAACTCTCTTATTCCAGCCCAAACAATCTGTTTCCCAGTTGTGGGAGAGCAATCCACAAAAGGACCCGACAATCAGACATAGTCAGCAGAGACGTGACGTTGTGCCTCCAGCACTGGCGCGCAGCTAATTACGAAGGACAATTATTATAATTAATGCCAGTGGATGTGGCCAAGTCTCCCTGCAACTACTGTGGGGAATTTCTACCCCTGCTTCAACCAAAAACCATCTGTCAGACAGGAAAAGCACAAAATAAAACCCCTCCTTGCCAAACATTCTCAGTAAAATGTGTTATTGCCACTAACCTGGCAGTCACAGGGAGGTCACACAAGTTTCAAATAGGAACCACACTGCAAAGTGAAAATTCCTGACTTCATATTCTCCACCTCATCAGGTAAAAAGTCCATTAATTTATGCAGCAAGAGGTTATTGCTGGAAAGGTGGAGGGATGGATAAGTTACACATTCCTGTTTGTCCCAAGCTGGTTTGTTTTATATAGTAGGGTTAGCAGCAGGGATCAGCTAGAGAAAATGGACTGGAAATGCTGCTACCGCAGAGCTCTATCAAGGCAGTGAGTTTTGCAAAAGCTGCCTGTTATTGGCCATTTGCACAATTAAATTTCCTTGTCCTTGTACCTCAGTGACCACTTGAAGGGCAATAGGAATAAGGAAAAATTATTAAAGCAGATGTCACGTTCCCGACTGATCCACGCACAGACTGCTAAGAAGAAAATTTTGCAAAGCTGTTGGCTATGTCAAACTACTTTCTGTGCAACTTGGAGACAAAGCCCACATAACTGTCTGTCACGGTGCTCTGATTTCTTCTCATCTCTCCTCCTCTTGCTGCAGCACTGCGGGTGGGGTCTCATCAAAAAATACCCACTCATGGACCTCTTTAGTCACTTGCTTCAGGCATCAGACTCTTAACTGTGCAGAGACCTTCACTTGCTATGTATTGGCACCCAGTCCACTGCAAGAACTTTGGTGGTGGTACTCAGGGATATCTGAACCAGCTGAGACTATCAGAGACTCAACCACTTGTCCTCCGCTGGAGGAAAAAGCAAATGGCCAAGACAAAACTGTAGCAAAACAGAAGGAGGTGTTTTCAAAAACGTTACACAGTTAATAGTATTGGGACTTTTTTCTTCCCAAAGTGTATTTCTTACTGGAATACAAAAATAATAGCTTATAAACCTTTAATACCACCTTCTTCTGCATAGCCCAATATTGTTTTGCAATCTTACCAGCTCAGGTGAGGAGCTCCTCACACTTTAGGGCTGATCTACCCTGGAATCCCTGTGCCACATGCAGATACGCTCACACCATCTGCAAAATGTGTACTGCAACTTAGTCACAGCAGAATGGAGGACAGCTACACAACTCGCCTGAGAATATCTGGGCCATAGTTCTGCTGGAAAGATCCAAACTCATAGTATATAGCTATACGTTTGACACTGCCTGGTAGACAGGCTCTGAGGAGTTGAAAAGACAAAATTAGAGTCTGCTGAAGAAAGAGACACTTTCAGATGAATCCAAAGCTCAGGTCCATGCCATTCACTTCCATCAAGCTATTACAAGATCAAAGAGGACGTTAATTGGGGCTAATATGGCTGGAACACCTGGTTCAGCTCCTAGCTCTGCAAGAGCTAACTTTTACACAATTTAATGCAAGCAGATAGATGACATACAGGCACCATTAAGTGCTACTACGTGCAAAAGCATCTGAGGGTATATTCCTATTCATCCCTGTTACTGCAATAATTATTAAAATAGACATCTGCTGTCTGCAAAGCCTCATGGGTCAGCATTAAGGTGTCTTCGTAGGATATTTCTGTACAGGTGTAATGAATTATGTACATGTATTGATCTGAGCTGAATGAAGATTTGTTCTTCTTGTAAGTTCTTGTTGATGTACCGCTATGCAACATTTGACATAAGTTAATTAAAAACTGCTTAGTAGTCTTCACACATAGCCTAACGGTGAATACATCTGTAAAACTGAAACCATTACACAGGACAGTTGTTTTGAGCTAGAATGTACACATGTAGGTTTGTGACATACTAGAAAATGCTGAAATACTACTATTTGAACACTTTCATAGTCATGACAATTGTATATTTTTCAGCCCATTTAAGATGTTTTCATTATTTCCCATCAATATTTAATTCTTTGTTTGATAATGATTATCCCCAAAAGAGAATAAAAGGCTCCAGAAGAATAAGGAAAGCAATTCATAACTTTCAAGAATAATCTTCTATGGCTTCCACCTAAGTAAACCAAGATCTTATATGACATAATGTGGGCAAGACTATACACTAATGAAGCATGTTTATTCTAGGGATTTAAATGTAAAAGTGTTTACAAAAATCTAACTCATCCCTTTACATTTGAAATCACTCTTGTTCAGACTAGTCAGAGAAAAGAATCTTCTCAGGTTTTAAAAAAACATCTGAAGTAAAAGGCTTCTCACCATGCCGATGATTCAAATGTTGGTGTGGGTTTTTTTAATGTCTAAAATGACTTTTGTTTTGATTTCGATTTCTGGAACAACTATGAGAAAATAATCTTTGTATCAATGGTAGGAATCCTCTGGACTACCTGAGCCTGCCGAGAAGAGAAAATAGAGACGTCCAAGCCAAGTAAAGTAGTCTAATGTAATAACTAAGCACGTGTTGCAGCAATTGTTTTTAAACCCGCCTTCCTGTCAGATAACATACTCATGAATCCATCAGCACCAGGTCACTGCTGCGTCCCTCTGGGGTGCAAATGTAATTGAAACCTCACAGCCACTTAGAACTGTTGTTTTCCCATGTTTAAAAGGCTAGAGAGGTTAGATTCAACTGCACTAATAGATCAGATCAGGCTGGCATTTATACCACCACTGTCTAAATGAAAAGCTCCTTATAAGTCTACGGGCAAATGTTTTGCTTCTGATTTGCATTGACTTGCTGTACGCACATCCAGATCACTCAGCCTGTGAGGGTCGGGGGAGATGAGCCTTTGGAAGAATATAATAAGACAATCAGTTAACGGTGCTTAACATCTGTTGCTTAACTACATTGTGTCTCATCAATCAGTTTTCATTCTACTTCCCATCGGTGTTTTTCTTTATCATTCTATCTTCTTTCCATTATTTCTGTTCAATGGAGTAAAGACAGTAGATGAAATGTTAAAATGACTTAGGATTTTCAACTGTAAGAAGAGTGTATAAGCAATTAAGAGTCTGATTTCAGTGTGAGAGAGGATATTTGGGTAAATCAGAGATCCCAGAGCAATTCAGCAGCTTGGAATTGCAGAGGAAAGAAAGGTTTGCCATTCTCTTGCAAGAACAGTGAAAAATTGTGCATGCAGCTGACCTAGGTATGTTCCTTTTGTTTCCTTTCTTTGTTCTTTCCTTTTTTGAAAGTTGCCTTTTAATTTTTTTTAAGCATCATTTAGCACCCAAAATAGGTGCTGTCATCATCACAGACTCTAATGCAACTGCAAGAGAGTTCACACCACAGTGTAGACAAAAATGGGCCAGCTCTCATCTAGCTCCATCTGGAAAGGAAAGCAGCCAAGCTGGGACAGCATGGACATCAGTACAGATTAGCCACCAAATTCAGGCAATTCAGCACAAGCTGACTTCTGCATTACCACAGCTTTACTGATGAAGATCCCCCACACAGCAAAGTTCCCAGAAAACCAGAACACAAGAGTTCAATGTAGAGGGCAACAAGCATTGTCCCTGTGTTAACAGAGTCTTCTACAGGGGACTATTTTGTATCAAAAAACAAGAGATGTGCTGAAGCTTTGAAACACAAGAGAAAAAATCCAAACCCACAAAGTCAAGGTGATTACTTTCTGAGGAGAGCAAGAGGTGGAATCGCAGTGCCTGTGAGTCTGCCTCGGCAGCAACGTCTGCCGTGTCCCTGAGGGCAGCAGTGTGAAATTGGCCACTACACCACGGGCCAACGTATTCGACAATTTGCAGTCCTACCCAGTTTCACTCTGCTGATAGTGCTGAATGAAAATGGATTTGTCCACATAACCATGGCTAAAGCTGCTGCAATTCTGCAGCTTGAGCAGGCCTCTCTTCAGCAAATGTCCTCTTAAAAAACAGGAGCAGCACCTCGCCACCACGCCAGCATCTGTGTCTCCCGCACCTATGAAATCAGCCAGCAACGCCTGGTGTCCTGTCATTACACAGCCAGAGAGCAAGAAACATACAAACCTTATTTGAAAGTTCTTTTAAATAATGTCTTACAAAGCTGAGTAAAATTCTTTGGGATATTTAATCTCTCTTTGTTCCAGGGAACCACCTGCCAGAATAATTGATATGGCACAGCCTCCCTAGGCAGGTGATGTCAGGGTTGGCAATGCTCATGTCTGACGCTCTCCAGGCAGGATATTTCAGGCTGATGCTGACATCCTATATATTGAGATCTTATAGCCAAGTCATCTGTATCAATTCTGTATTACTTCTCTGTTCAATAGGTGGTGGGTCAAGAAATTACAGCAAGTCAAGTAGCCCCTATCTCTTATATGGTTATTAGATCAAAACTGAGTGATCGCTCTGCTGGCTCAAATACATGAGGAAAGAACAACAAAATCCCAGTCAACCAAACATATAAAAGCAGTTAAAAGTGAAAGCAGAATTAGGTTAGTTAAGTAATGAGGAAAAAAGCCCACCTATTTTTCATTCAAGTTCTACGGTAATTCAGAGGCTCACAAGTCTCCACTGCTCCATGATAGACCAGAAGAACTCATTAGCAAAGCTTATTTTAATTCTGAGCAAATTAAGACACACATTATTGCAATATTTGCCTATGGACTTGCATAAATGATCTACTTAATTTATCCAATTAAAGGAAAGGACTAGACTGTATGGATTGTAAGTGATAAATTTAATGAAAATTGAGAATTTCCACTGCACTACTTCAATTTACCCTGACCTTCCCTGATTCCACACTTGGCCAAGCCATACCACTCCAGCTACCTTTGCCTCCATCACTGCTCTGCTCCGTAACACTGACGACTCACTCCTAACATCAGTCACGAGCTAAAAATCACTGTCTACGCTACACCAACATGCTTCAGGGCACCAGCCAGCTCTGATGGGTGTGAGTCAGAGGAAGGTCCTTTATGGCACACCGTAGTTTCTTGCATCTTCCCTAAAGCATCCGAGATTGGATACTTTCACTGGCAGCACATCAGAGAAGAATGATTGCCAGTTTTACCTGGCATGGCAATTCCTATTCTCCTAGCATGTAATGAGAGTTGCAAGCAACTCTCTAAAGCACTGCTTAAAATCTGCACCCTTAGTTGTTCTGCCAGTAGCCTTCTGGAATCCTGTAGAGATGTACTACCCCCAAGAAGGATATGTGTGTCAAATAACTGACTTCCTGCTGAATACAAGTTATCTTCAGAAAAGTATTAAAAAATCATGCTGAATACCAGACATAGCTACGCTCACTTTTGCATCATTTGCAAACAAATACCTAGTGCTGCACAACCAAAGTAACTCTGGGGTATAGACTTTGTCCTATTCAAACCTGTGTACAACGTGCAAAGTTACCAGCCAGCTTCCTAACCCAGCCTCCTTAGTGCTACTGCACCCCTTTAAAAGCAGGAGGAAAAAACATTTCCTCCTCTACATAAAAGGAAGAGTTTGCAGCGGTCAGAGACAGACAAAAAAGTGTTCTAACTTGGAAACTGGCTGGCTTGAGTGTGTGAACATTAATCAGAAATAAATAAGAAATATCAAGGTATGTATTGCATTGTTGGCCTGGACCATGCTCTGATGTTTATCACTGCCAAACATATTCACTAAAATAGGAAATGCCTCAAAGCTGAGGATCTCTCAGTGCCAAAAGAAAGAATCGAGGCAACAAGGATTAAAGGCTATGATGGGAGGGAAAAAACCAAACTTAAAGAAAATGCAAGGGTATGAAAAAAAAGTGGTAATTTATTCTGGGGAGTAAGGGGAGAGTGAAGCAGAGTTTGCTCAGGGTCTGTGACAAAAGAGCTTTGGTGACTCCCCCTTCCTTTCCACTCATCCAGTCCTGACAGACACGGACAAAATGAATAAAAATCAAATCCACTGAAGGACAAGGAGAAACAACACTTTTCATTAGCCTTCATATCCAACAATGTGGTGGGAAGCCCTGGAGAAGGGGTGCAGCGTGCAATAGCCAGGATGTGGAGCTGCAGTCCGTGCCCACAGACTGGATGAAAGTCATTTAGAGGCGGGACAGAGCAAGCAACCTGTTAAATGGAAAACCAAAAGATCAAACAAATAGGCAAGCGCTAGAATCTTAAAAATCAACCAGCTGCTTTATTGGGAATCAATTTTGCTCCCTTGGGAAAGAAATAAGATAATAGAAAGACTTAGATCTGGAAAAGAGCCCTGCTCCTGAATTCTGTACTGGAGGGCAGCATTAAAGGACACTCTCCAGCAGTGACTCAGAATAAAAATGGCCAAAACCAGGTTGAGATGGAATAAAAGCAGACAGCACATTTCTGTGCTACCGCTGAAATGAATAGTCTTAATTCATGTGATCAGTTCATCTGTCTCTCAGACACGGTATTTCTCTTTAACATCACCCTCTGTTTCAAATCAGATCATTTTGTTTCCTTCTTTGCAAAAATGCAGGTACTGCTTCTATCAAGCCTTGTCCTAATGCTTTTCTAGGCCAGTTCCTCCGCTATCACCCTTGGCCCTGATCTTCTCACAGTTTCCCTCCAAGAGCAATTATCTAACCAATGCTCCTTTAGAATTAGCCATAAAACAACATAGCAAGCAAAACAGTGACTTCCAGGTGTCTGAAGCCACATCCTTCCTCTTTCCCCCTTCCTTGCCTGCTTCCATGCCCTCTCCTGTCTGCTGGATCTCCACCACATGCCCACTTGGTCCATCTCTTTTCCAGGCTGGAGAGTCCTGGTGCATTCTATTCAATCACCAAAAGTTACAGACACAGCTGGTGTTAAACTTGTTTTCTTACAACTGAGGTCAGTACTTTCTCTCCTGAAGATCAAGTCTGAAATGCACTGAAGGCTGAAACAACACTCCCCAGCCTCCCAGATTAGAGTTTGTCCACGGGTAGCCAAGAATTCACTGCACATGATGCCCTACAACCCCCCCGCAGCTCAGCTCAGCTCCAGGGCTGACAGTATCCATCAGCAATATGTCAAAGTACCGGTATACCCAAAAAGGGTCAAAGAAAAGATGATAAAGGTTTTATGCTCAAGACTCTAGCGTATTATTTTTGACTCTCTTTGCAGCAGGCACCAGCCAGGAGACATCTCCTTCCAAGGCCCAGTGTCGTTAAACTGCAACAGAATTTCACTGAACATTCATTCAATTCTCTCTGCTTTTTGCCCTTTTTGGCAGGAAAAGGCACTTTTGATAGCTTGGCTGTTTAATAAGGAAATTCCTCACAGGGTCTTTGCCGAGAACATACAAAAATCCACTGACAGCTGCTGTGATGGTTGCTCATTTTTGGGTTAGTGCACAGTATTTAGACAAGAAGCAGTTGAGGAAAAGGTACAATTTATTAAAAACAGGCCAGATTCCAAAACTCACGTTATGGTACAACACATGGCACAGAGACAGCACGCTCCCACTGCAGCCACCTGCATGGACGGGCAACCCCAAACCCCCGCTATTGTGTGAGCCAGGCCCAGGAGCTGCAGTTACACCAGGGGAGAATAGGACCCACACCACTTGCAGTCCTTCAAAACTACAATGCTGTGATAAATTGCTTTTTGAAAGACACATCCTGCTTTCCCACATGGTGCAAAGTGAAGCCAAATCTTTGCATTTCTTTCTACATCTTTAAAGCAGCTGTCAGACAGAAAGCTGTCTCTCTGAAGGACTCACATGGTCCCTCACACCACGGCATCACTGTAACGTAATAATTTTTACAGCATTTTTGGGAAAGATCTCCTCCAATTTACAGGAGGGGAAACTGAGGCAGAAAGCCACTCAGTGATTTTGCACAGTGCTCCCCACTGCACAGCAGGCTGATGATCACTCTGGCTCTTACAGACCCCCCAGCATTTATCTCACTGAAAAAGGTGTTCTCACATCGTCAGGTCCACTCCAGCAGCAGGGTGGAGGTGGGATTTTGCCCCCTGCCCACGTAGTGGCTGCAGCCCCCGCCACAGGCAGCCTCCCCTCTTCTGCTCTTCTTCTACCCCTGGGGCAGCTGCATTGCTTTGGTGGGACAATTTCTGTATGTTACAGCCTATGAACCCCCACGGGGCCTCGCACTGAGAGCACTGTAAAATGCACATTTCCCTTTGGGTATAGAAACGACCTGGTCTACCCTGCCAAGCAACACCACTGCCAGGCAGCTGCAGTTCACACCAGCACAAGGTTTGTGCTCTGGACACATGGCCCAGGTCTCTTCAAGCAGCCAGCAAAGAAAACCTCTGAAATGGGGTTCATAAAGCACCTGATGGCAGCCTAAACGAAATAGCGACAAAACAATCTCTTCCAAAAAATGGTTGCTATAAAAAAAAGATGAGATTTTGCCATCCACTTCAGAAATTCCCACTACCAGGTGGTGACTATTTCACTTGCTTTACAAAAGCACAGAAACTCCCGTCTCCCCCCCGCCTGTGTCGGCAGGCTCGCCTGGATGTTTTCATGTACACCCACATTTGTCTTTCCTCGCATGATATTACAGAAACATTTCGTTTTGCTCTTTTCATACGCTACGTTCCAAAGCGTTTCTGTCAACAGTGAGCTGCATCCCCGGCGTAAGCTCATGTGTGTAGTCAACTGGTAGGCAGTCATCAAATCCCACATACAGCCAGAGCCTGGTCGTAAAGAAGAGGATCAGCACAAAGCGATGACACACACACAAGCACATGGACACGCAACGTGCCTTTCCTCCCCTCACCACCAAGGCTTTTTGCCCAGTTTAAGCCCCACATAAACCCTTAAAGCCTGGCAAAATGTCAATGAAATTTCATGAAGGTTCATGCCAGGATGTGTGCACCGATAGCTTGGTCGTGCAGATCTTGGAGTGGCTGGCTGCTGTACCCACAGGCACCATGCACACTGATAATTAACGTTAACATACAGATGGTGGAACTGGTCACTGGTCACAGCCAACATGAAAGTCAGAGGGTTTGTGCACTTAGGAACTGAGCCCCAGCTGCTGCAGTGAACACAAGACCTTCAGCAGGGGCACTGAGTCACAGAGGGGGAAGAGAAGCAGTGCTTCCCTGGAAGAGGTAGTACTTTGCATTTTTTCACAATTAGAAAACTCAGCAGTGGCTGAATGGATTTATATCTGAAGTATCAAAAAGAATATTTTTTTCTGCCTCTAGAGAAAATAGCATCCCAAGCGCTAATTTTTATTTAAGCAACTGTAGAGAGCAGTCTAGAATGAAATTGCCATCTGAATCTTAATAATACCTTCACATTGAAACACTGTAGCAAATTACATGTAAGATTAAAAAAAAGGAGTGATATTAACATATAATGAGCCTCATCAATTACTATGGATCAGGAAAAGTAGCCCTCATATTATTGAAATAGTTTAATTTGCATGACTGGATGATTCAGATTCTTCTTGGTCATTCATTCAAATCTCTCCAGAAGTCATAGCCACAGACAAATGTCCCGTAGCAGGCCTGGCCTTAAATAACTAAATTAAATACACTGTTAGTTACCCTCTCATTTTGCAGCGGGGAAATTGAAAAGATTTCCTACAGTAAGTCTAGGGAGAAACACAGATCTCTAGCCATTACTGAGCTAACTGTATATGTATATAAAATTAGTATGATTTTTATAGTGCAGGAGTATGTAAAATGACTTGCATATTTGAGTTTAGCTTCCCATGGACCAAGGTTCAGCCCCATGCTGGAAGCAGGAAATGTATTTCAGCAGTATAGCAAAGGATGGACTTAAGGACAGGGATTTGCGTCCCCACCGTTTCTACTGGAGCCCAGCAGCTAATAAACCACCCAGAAAACAGATAAACTATACTCAGAACTAAGGCCGTGTGTGCGCTCGGGTTTAATCCCAGTTCAGCCACTGGTGACGAGCAGCTGACAGATCTAGGTCTACAAAAGCACGTACAGAGGAAGCCACATTGAGGTGTTTCCTCCAATTTTGCCAAACCCCGGCTTTTCTTGGCTATCCTAGGGAGTTTTCCCCAGCTGTAACCGCATCAGTTGATGATGACAAACAGCAGGATGACAGGTACAAAGATACAAGTCAGGAGCTGTTCGGCATTGCTTTGGACATCACATTTATCCTCTCTGCTTTAATATTCCTGCTCAAGAGTTACATTATTTCCTCGCTTTGCGGGGACGTTGGGAAAATCCATTTAATACTGTTGAGCAGATTAAGATGTTGGATGAATATCGATCACTGAGCTCATTCTGACTTTAGTACCATATATATATATATATAGGCCAATCTTCAAGACACTTTTGATGATCAGCACTGACCAATTATATTTAATGAAAACTATTTTAGAAACACATTTGAGTCGGGTATCATTCATTCATTTCCAGATTCAATCAGCAGAGGAGCAGGGGAAAGTTTCTTTCCTTTTCTGCAGATTAAAGGTTGTGTCTGCTTTGAAAATTAATCACTTTCTGCTGTCATAAAATGCTCCAAGAGGCAAACTGATGGATTGGCACGAGGTTGACTTACAATAAACAGATACCCACATGCGTGCAAGTGCTTGTAAAGATTAAGGATGGAAAGGGATTTTTTAGAGGTACATGGAGATACTATCATGAGTAATGACATGAGGAAAACAAAGGCAAAATCTTAATTTTAAAATGCACTGTGGAGTGTTTATTAGAGAATGGGGCAGGGATAAACTTCCAATGGAAGCTCTGAAAATTTCATCACTTGCAACTGCATATAAATGAACCGGACAAAGCACCTCAGAACATACTGTCAGATGTGCTCACGTTTTGGCAGGCAGATCATTTAGAGGAGCTAAAAAACTCCTTTTCCACCTGATATTCCTTGAAGGCCCATAGCTGGAATTATTACAAGCTCCTGGTCCAGTGAGGCCCCCCACTGATCCTGGGCTGTTAGCAGGGGAGAGAAGAGGGGAGGAAGGACTGGCATGTCCCTGGGACACCGACGTTTCTCAGAAGCACAACCCAGCCATGCACCATGCCCCCCTTTTCCCACCTCAGTTGCCCTGCACAGAAAAGAGCCTGCAGTCATTTATCACCTTTAAAAACTACCTATCTGACAAAGTGACTGCCTGGCCATGTCCTGGCTTTAAATCAGAAAGATGGCAGGACATTCGCTACATCCCTATGTATCCCCTGTGGTCCACAGGCATCCTTCTGCCCTACCCAAGTCACCGCTGTCCCAGCCATGCCCTTGTTGTGGGCAGCATGATAACAAAGTACAGATAATGATTCCAATTAGGAGATGTGAATGTCATTCCACTCCCCCTGCTCTCTTCCAGGTCACTATGAATGAGTTTGAAAACTACTGGCACAGCAATTTAACGATAATTCAGATTTAATTTGCACTCTGTCATCTCTGTTTTTTCTATAGGCTTTAATAGTTTAATTTAACAGTCTTAAGCACTGTCTATATTACCGAGACATAATGTGTATTTCAGATTTGAGCAGCTGCATGGCACAAAATAATATTTCACATTTATATTGTGCCTTTCATGCCGAAGAAGCTTAAAAATGCCTTGATTACTATATCCACACAAGAATCAACTCATCCATCACTGAAATGCAGCCACTTCTAGGTTGGAAACCTCATCAGTCTTTAATAATTTAGCAAAATAGAGCAGAATATTCCACTGAAACGAGGCGGCAAGTTGAGCAGGTAAAATTTAGTTATCCAAAACTGTAGTTGGGCAGGGCTGTCTGATATGCTCACCCTCATTATGGGAAGTTTTTTATGACTCTCAGATATCTAATCAAAAGGCAGTACCTGTGGGAACAGTTTCCCTTACACCGGCACCAGTTTATTACCGGTTGAGAGAAGGAAGGCTCTACCATCTGCTGCATGGCTCAGCAGCACAGCTCTGCCTCTCCCTCTTCCACTTCCCCTCCAGGTCAGTAAGTCCCAATCTGATGACAGTCAGATCTAACCCTCCAAAAGATAAAGAAGCAGTCAAAGTTTCTCACTCCACCACTGCCCAGGCCAGATCCTTCAAGCCAGTGAGAAGGCACCCACTGATGCCAATATGCTCTGAATCAGGCCCTAATGAAGCACAGCTCAGCTCTGCCCATCAACCCCAATGCTTGCTAGCATCACCAGCTGCCAATTTTCTAACTGAACGGCTGTCCAGGGAGAGCAACTTTCACATCTCAGTGAACTCTCTGCTTAATCTTTCAACGATCGGTGTAGGAGAGATCTCTTACACACGTAGATGGAAACCATCCGGTGACAAATTTGGCTCTGGAAGCGGAGTCCCACCTGCTTTAGCTGCCCCATGACCCCTGCTCCAATCAGCAGGAATCCATGGTGCTACAGCCTCTTCCCAAAATGTCATGTTCTCCAGGCCCCGGCAGCCATGGAAGGTGGTGCTTACCCATGTAGTTTCCCAGCTAAAGCTTTGTCTCACTGGCGCATTTTTGTGATAGTGATCCAGGGACCAAGTAAAGTAGCAGGGAAGTGGGTGGGTGGAGAACAAATGTGTCAAACTTAATAAAGATTCTATTTTCAAGCACACTATCATCCATGTTCATCACATATTAAAAGCTTTTCATTTATAAAGTCTTTAAAACCTAGTTTAATAACCTGCAATCATTACTTGAATCACAAAATTTGCTTTTCATTATATTGTGTAAATGAAGCACTGTAGCATTTAATGTAAATTATTTTTTCCTCTCCCTCTTTTATCACTGTTTTTAAAGCCATTATGATCAGGTGTTTTTCTCAATCATCTACCCTAAAAACGCACAGCACAATATCTATGGCCCAAAGTAACACTGTTCCTGGGATTTGAGTATAGCAACAAAAGAACAAAGATAATAAACCAGCCTTTTCCGTGTGCTTGCTGCCTCTGAGATTTCTAACTGGGCTGTTCAGACCATTGTCTCTCCCCAGGGAGAGGCTTCAGGTCCCCTTATATCCAGGAGACATAAAAAGGAATTTGTTCATTATTAATACACTGTCTCCAAGAGGCTTTTCTTTTTAATCAAAGTATAAATTCTGCAATGGAATTGATATACGTGCAAACTGAGAACACCGTGCCATCGATGGGGTCTTCTGGCGTTACGGGCAAAGGCATGGTAACAAACCATTAGTCAGATTTGCGGCTGGGGTCTGGTCAAGAGTCATGGCTGTTTCAGGCCAGAGAGAAAGACATTTGCCATTTAACCAAGGGAGGTCTTCCCAGGGACCATATTTTATTGAGCTGCCAGAATGCCAGTAGGGGCAGCCACCTACCTGCGTAGATGGCACAGAAATGTTCATCAACCCACAGCCTAGTACACGCTCCCCCTGGTGTGTATCAGCATGTCCTGCTACCAAATTATGCCTCTGCAGCCCCAGCGGGACTTGTGGCAGCAGGTCTCATGTCCGTCACTGAGGCCAGTCTTTCACAAAAACAAAATGAAAACATTAAAACACCTGGAGTAAAACCAGAAGGAAAAATAAAACGGGAAGAGAATTAAACGCTGGAAACTGGTCCAAACTGCAAAGCCGAGAGATGTGGATCCAAAATCTGGAGCAATTCTAATCAGGGTTTTGGTTCTGGCTCATCTGTAATTAAAATGAAGTACAAATCTGCCTGAGACAGTCAACAATCTCAGCTGTTTCCAAGATCTGGCTTTCATTAATTTCATTAACATCTTAAATGCATTCTTATTGCTTGTTCTTATGCTGAAGAGCAAGCGAAATAACAACACACCATGAACCAGTTTATCTTTGTCTTCACAGAGGAGCAGATGCGGTATCAGTCTCAGGGGCACGCAGGCCCTTTGCATGGAAAATGGCAGCGAAGGAAGTTGTGCAAATGTGGAAATCTTTGGCCTGAAAAATAAATAAATTGAAACTAGCACTTTCATCAGTGCCTCACGCACTTTGGGGAGCTGCACCAGCATTATTAGTATTAATCAGTGTGACAATCTCAAGCTATAATTTGCCAGTCTTGTTCCAGAGAAACAGTCAAAAAGTCAGAACTCATATAGAGCCCTCCCAAGTACCTGCGCTCTGGGAGGCCTGATCTGGGGATCCTGCAGGAGGCTTACAGCCCAGCCTGATGTTCATGGAGGGAAAAATATCACAGACCGAGTTCCTGGCCCATGGTATGCATTAAACATGCTCTAGTTAGGTGGGTGACCCAGGTTATAATGGTATTTCTGCCATTTCCTTCAATTCAGGTATTTAAGAGCGGGATGAAAATGGGAATTGGGAGGGTGGTTCCTCATCTCTCTGAAACAAAGCTGCAGCAGCTGATGAGATGAATTTCCCATGTGCTCCCCACGGCTTTGCAGGTGTTACGACCTCAACGCCGGTGGCAGAACAGGCAGCATGTGTTCGCAGGCCCAGCAATCTCAATGGCGAACCGTGCCCCATCCGCAAGCTTTGCCGCGGCAGCAGGACAAGCAGCAGGGCAAGAGAAACCTTGCGCTCACCAAAGCCGAATCCAGCAGGGCTCCGGGGCACACGCTACTGTTTGGGAGGGGGAAGGAAGCCACTTCCAACCTATGCAGTGTATCAGGGCACAGAAACTCTGGACAAACTTTTAATCAAATTTCACTTGATCTAAATTATTTTGCCAGACTTTATCTCTCCTCTAGAGTGACGCAAGTTACCAACGGAGCGACTAGAGGGTGCTACAACACATATGGGCCTCGGACTCTGACCGCCTGGCATTCAGAAATTCCTGGCACAAATTAACTGTTCAGCTCTGTGATGATGCCGATTTGCTCCGCTTGGCATAAGCAGATATTTTGATACAAGAGAGATGATACTTTCTGAGACCTGTCATCCTCGGGTTTTCAAATCCACTGGCATGTTTAATAGCAAAAAAGATGAGAGACAAAAATAGCCTTGTACAGATAAAGACCTCTGTGTCACAAATGAAAATTCAGTTTAATTAAGCTAACTCACATACATTATATTCCACCCATAAAACTTAATATCACCTAAAAATTTCCATCAAATGCAAATTTTCCTCAGTGATTTATTTGTGCAATTGTGAGATGGGGAGAAAGCACACAAAGCAGTGGGAGCTGCAGGCTGAAGTAAACAGTGTTGTCAGAATATGCAAAACAAGGGAAGAACACAAAAAAAGAGAGAGAGAAGGAAGGGACAAACATTCTCTGGCTGGCAAGTTATTGAGTGTTTAGAGCCAAAGAGGAGTAGAAAGCTTGGAGAGGAATTTCAACATGTAACCTATAGACTCTACCTTATTTCCACTCCCAGCATCTCTCCCACTTAGCTAACAGATAAAAATCTTTTTGGAGGTAGATGTAGGGTTAGGTTTGTGGTTTTAAAGGTCATTGCCTAAAATCAGCACTGCAGTGAGCAGAAAGGAGCTTTGCAGTTGGTCGGCTTCGGCGTATCCCACACTTTGAGGAGCGCTGGCAGTGAGGTAATCCCCTAGGAATGTGTGTGCGGTTGGATGGCTGTGAAAAGAGAGCGGTCAGCTACCAAAGCTCTGTGCTGAATATTCACGTCACACACACACAATCATTTTTCTTGTTAAGTATTGAGAAGAATGGGAACATTATAAATGCAGTATCTTTTTTGGCTACAAGTTTAGCTGCTTTAAAAAGATCTGCTCCCTCCCTGCTCCTCCACTCCACCAGCTGTGCTCCACCTCCATCGCCAAACCAAATCTGCACACACTGAACTTTATAAGACATAAAAAAAACAGGGGAAAATTAAATACAACTGAACTGAAGCTCAAGAGTAACAAGTTTAAAAGACAATGATGCAGCAAACTGGTATAAGCATTTTAAGGTCACTTGTATATCTAAAAATGACACCTTATCGAACACATAACCCCAAGCCATGTGCTTGGGTGATACCCACATCCGTATCCATATCCATGTCATCTTACTCAAAGCAACTGTTTTCCTCTCTATATGTTGAAGAGTCATTACAGCCACAGAAGATTTAAGTTTGCTTTGCCAGTGCCAGGCAGTGTTGGTAGTGCTGGCTGATGAAAATATCTTTATTTGCCTGAGGCACCTAGCAATTTGTTGCAGTGAGACAGAGAAAGAGTAAGTGTGGATCAGGTGTCCCAGCCCAAAGCTCAAGCACATCATGGAAAGCTTCCCACTCATTTTGGTGAGTTTTGGATCAAGCCCTAAGCAAGAAAAAATGCAATACAATACTTCCACTCACTTTTCTGATTATTTGCCAATAAGGCTAGACAGATAATTTTTTTTTTCTCCCCCCCCCCCCCCCGCTGTTTCAAATGTCCCTGCATTGGCATTTATCTGTCCACATCCATATGTACTTGCTCATCCTGTGCTTAGCTCAGTGGACTTATGCTCATGCAGTTTGCCTGCATGGAAGCAAGACAACAGCACCACACAGAAGTAATTTTCAGATTAATGATATCTACAAAAGAAGAGAGAATTAGACCAATCATATCCCTCATTTGAAACTTTTTTTTTCTAATTTGTCAAAAAATTGCATATACTTGTACTCACAAGACTACATTAAGTTTCTAGGTTACTGATTATGAGATGACTGGCACGTTTAAATGCCAATCTCTGTTCTCTTGCAGGAAACAACCAGTTCAAACATGCAATTCTTGACCCACTCTAGTACTTTTAAGCTTACGGTTTAACAAAAAGAAAGAAAGAAGGGTGGTGAAAACCAATCCACTTCAAACTTTTATACTATATTTGTGGGTAAGCAAGATCCAAAAAGCATTAAGGCATGTGCTCAGAGAGATGAAAACTCATTGGGAACAAACTTTCTAGAACTAGGCAGCAAAAGACTCGAACAGGTGCTCTGTACCAGGGGCCAGAATGCAAATTTACTGCAGATTTATTACAAATTTTAGCCTTTAATTTCTAAACATGCATATAGAAATGTCCTTACAGCTGTTACTAACTCCAGCACAGAGGTCTTCAACAAGGTATAGCACTGGGAAAGGTCCTGGGTAGCATCTGGTACTGTTTACTTCCAGCTGAGGATTGCCCCGCAGTGTACCATCTCTCCCTCAGAAGATACTAACTCACCACAGATATTAACTGACCAAGCCTGAAAATCCTACTGTGTTCCATTAACTCAAAGCCCTCCACTTTACCAGTGGGAAAAGTGAGATACAGTGCCGCCAAGAGACTTCTCAGGGTCCTTCCACAAATCTGTGACTGTAAGTACAATTCCCTTGTCTGTTGCAGAATTTAAGTCCTATATGAGACCATATCTGAACACTGTCTCCAAGTGCTTCACAACAGGATGTGAACTGCCCACTTCATACAGGGAGGACCACTTTTTCACACCATGTTAATGAAGGTCATTCACTCACATAGAGAAAAGGTGCTTTCTGGGTTTCTATCATTACCGCCATGACTACAGCAAAGTCTGCTCATGCTTCAACTTCCAGACTGGCTGCCCCCACTGGAATTTCTGCAGATGGCCCATCTCCCATGCAAGGCATCCAGGAAGCTGATTCAAAAAAATGTCCGTATGAAATTATGTTCATAATTTCAAAACTGGCCCAATTACACATGTTTGGAAGGAGACAATCGGGGCTACGGTTAAAAAAAATTACACTACTAAAAAGTTATTTTCCTTTCAACTATCTTATCAAGTTCGTTAATACCTTCTGCTGTTGGTGAAATGATCGCCTATTAACATTTCAATTTATTATTGCTGTTCCATTAATGAGACCACAAAAAATGGAAATGAGGCCTATAAATATGCTAAGAGTTAAAGTCAGGAATCGTAACAGTGTGTGCACTTTATGAGTAATGTTTCGGTACCGCTAGCATTCAAAACAGCATGGAAGGATGGCTCTGCAGCATAAGCACCTGGCTTAACAAAGAAATCCCCCAAAAGCCCAAACAAAACCCCACCACAATTCCTGAAACTATACGTTAAAATATCAGCAAAGTCAACTCAGTCTTAACCCCTGCTGCAGCAGACAGGTGAACTCCATGCAGTTCACCATTAAAATGTCTTTGGAGAAGGATCTTCCCAGTGAAGGTCACTGGGACTGTTAAACTTCACAAAGCAAATTCTGCAGGAGGAAGGATTTGTCTCCGTGTCCTTTGTTGAAAAACCCTCTCTCCGTTCTAATGCCTACTTACTGCCACCATATCCCGTGCTGGGGGGAATTGATTCTCTTGATAGTATCACAGGTCCTCCAGGAAAAAGGGCAGACTATAAATAGAGAACTCCAGACTTGGGAACCACATTAAGATTCATTTGAGAAACATGTTTATTGCCAGGTAGCCTTTTAGATCCATCAGGCTCCCACAGTTCCTCTGCTGATCTTTTCTCCAACAAACAGTGAATATCCTCCATGGGTCAAGAAACAACCTTATGCAAATGGCATTACTGCAACTTGCATTTTCAATTATTAATATTCCACTTCTCATCTTACAAACTTTTTCAGAAAAGGAGGAAAGCAGCAGCTTGTTCCCCCGGGAACAAAAACACAAAATGAGGTACCTCGCTGAGCCATGAAAGGAACAGTCCCTTCAGCACAGGGATGTCATACCATGCTAGCAACATTTTTGTTTCTGCATTTTATTCCTCTCTAGTGATTAAAAATGATCGATCCTACCCCGTTTTCTGTGCATAGCAGAGGGCACTAGGCTTATGCTAAATGAAATGTGTAGCCACACTTCCCCTAGCACTATCATCTTGCATGGAACAAACTTATAATTATTACATTGATTTTATAATTTTCCAGGAAGCTCAGATTTCATGACAGGGACTGGCTTTGTGCTGAGGTCCCACTACATCAGCGAGAAGAGAACACTGCAGTCCATGTTTCTTTTAAGCATTAACAGAAGAAATTATCTAAATTAGCCAGTTTGCCATGGCAGTAATAGTAGGTTTGGAAAAAAACCCAGACACCTTCAGTAAGATGAAATAAAATGAAAACATAAAAAGAAAACTATTTAATGAGAGCACAGGCTATTTCAATAAATCTAGTTATTTGATAAGCAGACTGCCACTGTTAGCCTTTTATCATCTGTGAAAACACATGATGGATCTTCTCCGTTTGCTTACAATTGCAAACCTTCCCTTTCTGATCAATATTAACATTTTGCTCTGGTGCCTCTAACAACATGGATTGCTAGCAACCAGCCCAGATTCCACCTTTCGGGAAGTCTAAGCACTGACAACCCGGGCATGGCTCAGTGGTGCATACATATGGCACACAGACTGGGTGGTTCAAGGCTGTTAAATGTTCTTCCCCTTCCGAGTTTGCCTAAAGGGAAGGAAAACGGCCCCTGCTGAGAGTGTACGTACATAAAGCTGTAACAAACATTTAATTTTAGCTGCTCTGAAAAAGAATTAGTTTGTGCATTCTGCACTGCCAGTTCCTACTGCAGCTGCTCAAAAGAGGTGGCTTTGGAGGGTTATTAATTCCCATATTAATGGTCAGCCTCCTCCTCGTTACTGAAATATAGGCTCCCAAGTGTGCTTCAGTCTTACTTTCCCACATCTCTTTCAATTCTTCCATTATAAGTAGAAAAAGTCATTATTTGGCTGAAAAGGACCTCAATCCAACACAGGCTCACAATACTTTATCTAGCTTTATGATTCAACTACACACTTTGCCTTCTGTGTAAAAAAAGCTTGTTCAAAGAAAAAAAAAAGAAAGAAAAGAATGAAAAATGTACAGCAAGTTCCAGGGAAACTGCTAAAATGGCTACTGCCGGTGTGCATAGTTTGTGCTAAACAAGTTAGCAGCCACAGGAGGGAAAGACTCTGATATGATTTTTAAACTAGGCTAGTGAAAAACATTTCACTCGCCATCAGAGCTGATTTGAAAGGATTATTTCTCTGCTACACTTTGAGAGGCCAATGCTGCCAGATGTCATGAATCTAAAAGCACTTTATGCAAAACATAAGGCATCATATGAAATCATGTGTACCTTACATACCATGCAGCCCTTTGCTGACGTTTAGGCACTAAGCTCAGGGGTACTACTGGAACAACCCCCCAAAAACTCCACAGAGATTTGACTCTGCTTGAACTGGAGCAAAGCAGAAGTTACTCCATCAAAATCAGCTCTTCAGCACTTAAGTTTAGCTCATTTATGCTAGCTAAGGATCTAAATTTACTATCTACAGAGAGATGCTAAAAAGGGGCTAATTTTATATGTTTTACCAAATATAAAACATGTGATTGAAACGTAGGCAGAGATTCATCTCACCCTACTTTATTCACCTGAAAGCTGGGCTAGCCTAGGCAGCAAGGCAGTTGGTATGTCAGCAGGAGGAGATCAGCACGCTCAAAGGTCAGCTCTTGTCACCTGTCGGAACACCCTTCTGATGAGTCACACCCTGGAGATGCTCGTCTCCTTCCTCCACTACACAACAAAACTGGATCATGATATGTCACCTCAATCAGTTGTAACAAAATAACCTGATAGTTATGCAAAATCTCGATTCTCCTCCTTTTCTCCCCCAGTGTTTTTGTGTCAACATGAACCCACTGACTTTTGCAAGGTAATTCAAACTCAAATCCATCTAGCCGTAATACCCACTCCAAAGTCATGTTCATCCGGACTGAAAGATGCTGAGGGCACTGAATTCAATTGTCCCAACTTTTTCAGAAAAGATGCCCCAAAAGCAAGAGACTCACAGATCGTCCTTTACATAAGGCCTTTCGGTTTTTTTCATCCAGGTTTTGCCTCAACAACAAGCTCTCACAACAAGTTTAATCTGACACAAGACAACTCCACCACAAAACAACGGAGAAATATAAATCGCTGTAACAGCCCCTCACCGCAGGATGAGTTGCCCTGGATGTGGAGCAAAAGTAGATATTGTTCACACTTCACTGCATCACTTCCAGTGAATTTCGCTGAAGTTTTTGAGAGTTAATAAGCTGCCTGCTTCTTTGTCAGTCTTCAACAGTGTCAAGGCTCTATACAAAGAGATGTATGGAAACAGTATCTGATCTAAAGCTAGAAACAAAAGAGCTTATTTCCCCTTATCTGGTGAAGAATCCAGTAAGCCTTTTGGGCACGTAGCTGAAACCACAGTAAGGACAGTAAAACCCTTCCTGGAACTGAAGAATCAGGAAGAAAGTAAAAATCAAGAGGAAAACAAGTTGTTAAATAGAGTATACTTGAGGAGAGCTTTAATCAAAGGTGATGCATGGTGTAGATCCCTTAGCAGACACTCCAGCGCTCACTAGCAGGAGATACTTAGGACAGGGAACAGACTGGGACTGTTCCTGTTCTTGACTCAACTGGGGCTGTGTTTCCACCTTTGGCTACCTCTCTCTTCCCCACCTGCAAAATGATGATAACTCCTTATGAATAAAATTTAGTAGATGAGAGCTAAGCCTTACTAGTAATAGGAGGCCACATCCTCCATGTCTTCAGGCTGGCAACACCCTAGGGAAATCAGTGTGGGATTTCCCAGCCAAAGGGTTAGAGGACAGAGCCCAAAGCTGTGGGACAAAGCCTGTATAAGGAAGAAGAGATGACCAAGTGCCATGCCCTTCACATATCTCCAGAGTGGTGTAAAGTAATTCCAAAGTTTATTGTTGCAAAGCAAAGCTGAGATATATTGCTCCTTTACAAACACAGACATTTCATCAGAGGACATCAAGGCAAGTTTTGCCTTTGTTTTGCCCTTCATAACTAAAAAAGGCATCCCACAAAATAAACAAAATCCCTTCTTCTTTAATTATCTCCAAACACACTACTTCCACCAGGAGCCAGCCTCTGCAGCAGCTATCATTTTGCTCTAATCTGGTAAAGGTCCTCTCCTCCCTTCCCCCTCCTCTCCCCTTTCCTACCTGGGGAATTCAGCTGCTTACAGAGAAACCTGGAAAGAGAAAAAAGGAATAAAAAAGTTGGCTTGCATGGCCCAGAAATAAAACCTGAAAAAAAGTGAAACCGTATGCCTTGCCCCTGGTGGCTCTGGGACTTGGAGCCAAACCAAGGCCACGAAAACAGAATATTGCTCTTTGTTAACCATAAATAAATAAATAAAGGAGTACTCACTCTTGCCCTTCGGGATATGTTTTCTAAGGAGGAAGAAATTCCCCGTGGAGTTTATTATGTGTAGACGGGAAGTGTGCCTCCTAGGGAAAAGCAGTGGGGGTAGTTTTTCCCTTGGTGATTTCCTTCCCGCCTTTCTGTCAGTCCTTTATTCATTTTGCAAGTCTCCCTCCCCTCCCTTCTGCAATAACTGAAGCCACACAAAGGAACATGCAGGTAATTCAGCCACTCAAAACTACACAGCATCTCCTTTCCTATATAAATGATCAGTGTGTGGCCTGGGTTTCATTTGCAACTGTAAATGAAACAGGCCTACAACTGTGTTCATAATCCTCCTTAATTGAATTTCTGTGACAAAACCCAGACAAAATTATTACCCTCAAGTTAACAGTTTGCGCGAAGTAGCCAAGGGTTCCTGGGAAGCTTTAAAACAAATGCAGGACAAAACTGGATACCACAAAGCGGTTATTTGGTGTTGGTAGCATTTGTTTGAATGGGGGGAGGTTTCCCTGGAGGAACAAGGTCATTTTAATATGAGGGACAGCCTAGGAATTCAACAAAGGCAAAAAAAAGTGAGAATTAAATAAGCAATGGAAGAGCTTGGATGTAAACCAGCACATGCTGCTCACACCACAGCTACTGGAAGGAGGTGTTGGGCTGTCCTGGCTTTTTGAAAGGGCAGCATCATTCACAACTTGGTGTGGCTAATTGAGAGAGTTTCACAAATCCAGGAGGACTTGAAGCAAGTGTTTGGTTTGTGTTGAAGTTCACACCCCATTGAAAGGGGTATCTATCTCCTTTAAAGCCCTCCATGTAATCATTTCCTTTAACTAGATCACCACTAAATGGTATATACGTGGAGCGTTAGTAATGATGTCAGGCTGATGGTAAAATATCTAGACTTATTTTTAAAATATGAGAACCACTGCTAAATGGAAGCAAGGATGCAAAAAGGGCACTGCCCTGCAGGACACTCCCATTGCTTACGGAAGAAGAGAATTAAAGCTTTCCCTGTTACCAAAATTTAGTGTTTGTTATTCTTTCAGATGATACAGTTGTTTTCTTGAAGGATCGGGCAAAGCTGGTATGAACAGAGGTGTCTGTTTGCAACAGCTAATTTTGTGTGTCATATGCCATGTACTTGGACAGACACCCTGTTTTACCCCGAAGTACCACACTTTAGTCATCTCTGTATCAGCTGGTAACTAAAGCAAACTAGCAAAGTTATTAGAGATCAAAGCAGACTCTTTTTGCTTCAGTTTACACAGAGCTGATCAGAGCAGGGAAAACCATGTCATCCCAAGGCGATGCCTGCCTGGGTTACCGCCCCACACGCTCATAGAAGTTAATATCCTTTGCAATTTAAGCAGAAGGCAAGGCTATGAGGGAATGGGGAAGGCTGAGGTAATGGAAGGAGAAATCCTGTAGTTCCTCAGCGTGCACCCATGTCCTGTGTGTCACCCAGCCCTCTCACAGGCAGACAGTTGATGGAAATTTAGGGGTAGAGGAGGCTGGCAGGGCCTCATATTGAAATTCCCTCCAATTTAATTATTCAGAGTGGAAGTAAAATATCGCTAAAGGTGATTAAATGAGCAATACTGTTCAGAGACAGGCAGGCAGAGACCAGACCTCATTTCCACAGACCTCCATGCTGCTGCAGGACGATGTGTCCCTGTCCCTGTCCCTACCCTCACTTGCAAGGCAAAGCTGGCATAATGAGGGACCACAGAAGAGCTTCCAGGAGATGCTTCCTCGCCCAGGGATGCAGTGGCGTAACAATCAGGTGCTACTGCCTTCCTCAACGTTGCTGCTACACCAAATGTTTCAGCGGTTGCATTAACACCTGGTTTTGAGAGATTGCTCATTAGCCCTTGGGTCCTGTGCCACTTCAAGTCATCTTTTAAGAACACCTTTTTATAGCTTGTGTGCTCTGTTTTTTCTCAGGCCACAAGTTAAATGCACTGAACACCACCAAGGGCAAAGTGAGACAGAAATAAATAGATGCATATGCACATACCTACAGCCCCCCCACATACACACACATGATCAGGGCCAGAGATCAATGTCTTCAGGAAAAGGCATGAGGGGATAAATTCATCACAGTGCTTTGTCACTGGTGGCAAAGGAAAGAAAAGGGAACATTTAAAAGGGTGATGAAATGCTTCAAGAAAAAGCAATATATTTTTATGTACTTGTAAAATCCATTGGCAATGACTTTTCTGGTTAATTGGTTTCATCTTATTAAACTAAAAACCTATTTGTAAAATCCAGACGTATTCAAGCATAAGTCCAATTTCTTCACCAAAAGCCAATACGCCATTTCAAAGAAGAAAATTAAGCAATACAAACCAGTTTCCATTAGTCTGAAAGCACAGCACTTGGTATGGGGAAGAGAAATGGAATAGAGTGCTTGACTTTTCTAAAATGTACTTTGGAAAAATCATGTTACTCATTTACCCCCAAACTGCAGCCCCCTTCTTCCCTGGCCCTGTGAAAACAGATGAATATTTTGGCCCAATTATGCAGTGATTTATAAATCAGCCTTCTGCTATCTTTCCCTGCACTTGTCATGTTCAACTTTTTCCCCCTTATTAGACCACTCTTCTTCTCATTAAATAGTCCCTCTGTCTCACTTGCCAAAGAACTGCCAATGGGCCCCTCATTTTACAGAAGAATAGACCCAGCTTTACCAATGGGAAAGGGCCTCTAATGTACCATGGATACAGCACAGTGAAGCATGGTAATTTGCCTGTGTTAATGATGCTACTTCACAATGATCAGGAAAACAAAAATCTTTAATAGCTAAATGACACCCAGTCCTTCTGCAGCCTGTTGAATTCAAAAACAGTGGAAGCAAAACTCAATGTCCTTTAAGAGATGAGCTGAAAGTGGCTGCAATGTTCTTTTTTTTCCAAATTCCTAATCTGCATGGAATCACTAAAATGGGCGATTTGGTGCTGGGAGCAGGACAGAAAAGCCAATCCAAGTGTTTCAAAATGTTTTATCGGCTTAAAAGCAAGGGATATTACGGGGAAAAAAATAATGAACATATATGTAAATATTTTTGGGCATACTATACACATGCACAGCTCTCACCCCCCCAGTTATTCTGCTCTGTGGGAGGCATTTTGTGCAAAATACCACTGAAAAGTGGGACTAAAGCATAATTACTTATTTTCTCTTTTTTTAGGTGAAAAGAGGAAGTCATTATTGTGGGAAGGACAGAGGGGCAGTCTGCATGTGCCATTGGTTATTTCTGAGGATGCTCCAATTCCACAAAGCACTGAGTTCTTGAGTGCTAAATCAACCCCGAGAAATGCTTTCAACCTCAGTTCTCATTAGAAGCTTTTCAATTCTTACAGTTGGGTTCCCTAGGCTGCCTGGCTAGGCAACACACTGATTGCTTTGGCCAGTCAAACTCTGGTTGCTCCAAAAAGTCAATCTTCAAATACAGCACATTAAGGTACTCAGTGGGAGAAATTCTGCTCTCATATTTGGCCAAACACGACAGACAGAATGGCACTGACTTTGATGACATTATTTGGTGTGCACCAGAAGGAACCAGAGATCATAAGCAATCATATGGTGCATGTTTGGTAATTCTTTGGCACTAAAAAAAAGTTGGAGAATAGACTTAAATATAGGTTTATGAAAAAAAGACGAACCAATATTTACGATATTGCTCATACAAGAAAAGGCTTCTATGGTATTTTCCAAGGGCAGAGGGATTGATTTGTCAGAAGTTGGCCAGTTGCAGTTTTGTAGATTTTGTAGCCGTCTGATTGGCACACTTCACACATTCCTTGTCCAAAACTTTCTGGTACAGCTGTGCGAAACAGGAGCAGGACTTGAATTCAAGAGGGCTGCAAAAAGGCACAATTGCTGAGAAATTAGGACCAAGCCCAATGCAGCACTTGTCCAGCCATTCTTCAATTCACGATGTTCAACACTTAACAAACCTTGAGGTAAGTCTCTGTCACAATTAAGTGGTAGCTTCTGCTGTAGAGTGTTTGGGGTGTTTTTTTAAAAATATTATTCACCATAGAGTTCATCAGCTGATTGTCTTATTGTCTTATGAAATTATGTGCTTACCACAGGAAAAGTTTGTCAACCCAGGTTGAAAATAAGCACCTAAAGACTCTCTAAATACCTGTTTACTCAGTCTGGAATAGCACTCAAGGGGGATACTAAAATCTTCAAGACAAATGCCACACAGTGCATGTTAAAATTTCCCCAAAATGTTGTACTCTTAAGCCTTTCTTTACAAATGTGTCTGCTTCAATTAAAAAACATGTTCTAAAAATCCCCCAAGGTGCATGTTTCAATGGCTGGCTCAACATTTCATTTGCAGAAAATGTGGCTACAGCACTAGCAACAGGGCTTTGGGAGGGACATAAGCAAATCAGTGTTTTGATGTCCCTTAAAGACCGAATGATTTACTGTAATTTTAAATCTTAACATTTTCTGAATGAATAATTTTGATACCTTTCATCTTGAGCTCTGTGAACCTTGCCAAGTTGAGACCATAATACTTATCAGCAATTTATCAGCAAAACCATGGCTGACTCTTCAGAGGTCTGATATTGAGACCTGTCCAGGCAATCTCCCTCTGAAATTAAGGAGCCAAGGAAAGATTCCCAGCTGTGACCCAGCACAAGTACTTCTCCAGTGGGGTATTCAATCCCCCTCCCAGGCCTTGCTCAAAGCTGCCTGGCAGTGTGAAAAAGGCATGTTGCGTTCCAGAGGCTGAGAGCAAAATAAACCTTCAACCTTGGGACAAAATTCACTTCTGCAGCAGAACTGGCAGAGATGTTCTTCCAGACATTGCACTTCTCAAATTGGCCAGGGCATGAAACCAAGAGAGCTCTCACTGCTAGTAGTGAGTAGCCACTCTCTCATCCTGCCAAGCCAGTGCAGTACCACCCCCTCCTCTGGGGCAACAGAAGCAGTGGAAGCAAACACAGGGGCAGGGGACAGGGCAGGTACACAGGCCGCAGCCACCTTTTACTGAGGCCAGGGAGATCCCTGTGCTTCAAAGCCTTGAGCCATTCAGCAAGCACATCAAGAGTGGCCTGATGCTGTGGCTACTCCCTCCTCTACCCTTGTCTAAAGCAACAGCAATGCAACAAAGGCATGTGAACAGAAGGGTTGGAGGATCTCACATCGCACAGAGTTTCAATTTCCTGGTGTCTCTCTTGATACCAAACTGCCAGTGTGAACACTACTGCTCATGTACAGGGTTGCTAACACCATTCAGTGTGGTGGAATTGATACAAAGTACTTGTCATAGCAATTGAAGTAACATCCATGACTTTCCCTTGAGATTTTGCAAGATGAGTGCATAGGTGCAATCATTAGATTCATTAATTCTAAAATAGTTGTATCTCTTTTGCTTGCAACTTGCCAGGCAGATACAGCCACCAGGGTGTGTAGCTATTAAGCGCAAACCACAGTTCCTATCACCCTTTTTTGTTTTTCACCTTCTTTTTACCGTGCATTTTCCTTGAGCTCTTTCTCTTTTGATCTCATTGAGAAAAATGGCCTCCTTTATTGATTAAATTACAAATTCCAATGGTGGATGATTGAGTTATATGATAACACCTGACAAAAGCCATCAACTACAATTGAAATAAAAGGAAAAATTAGCACTCTCTTTATTACAGAAGGTTTGGATGTTGAGTAGCTGACGGAATTAAATGGAGATTGAGCAGATCTGAGAGAATTGATTAGGAAAAACAATGCAGAATTCAGAAAAGAGCTACCAAAACTATCAGCTCACTAATTCACCTTAGAAAAAAATGGGAAAAGTTGAGGAAGAGAAGGAAATTTTATCTTTTTCAAACATTCACAACCAGGAATTGCACAAAAGCTTGCCTCTGTGATAAGACTCCTCGGATACCCAACTCTGACACCAAGTTACCAAAGGCCAACAAATACATGACAAGGTCAGCAGCCCCTCGGGTTCATTTATTCAGCTTCTAGTAGGCCTTTTTAATTAGTGGTATCACAAGCAAAGTAAGGTTCTTGGCCTTTGTTCTGTTCCTGGGAACCAACTGCATGCCAGCTTTTGGTAATGTATCACTGCATTTTATTCACTGCTCATCTACGCTAATGAGGTATTTTTATTTTACTCTGCTTGTGGCATTTCCTGCAATACTGACAGATGTCTTGGGTTTTTCTCCTGCAGATTAAGCAACCATTATTGGAGTTCTTAAATGAAACAAGAAGCTGATAAAGCAAAGTGTCTAAAATGGCACGATCCACTTTAGAACCATGTCATCTTTCAGTCACTTCCTTGCAAGCTCTTTACAAGGTAGAGCCTAGCAAAGATGAGTTCTAGCAAAGCTCTGGAAAGAGTGTAAACATGGCTGTTAAAGAAGGGTTGCAAACACTATATTATTTACTTACAGCCTCTGCATTACTGAAGTGTCATATTCAAAGTCACGTTCCAGGGAAAATCCTGTGGAAACATCAGAAAAAGAGTCTTCAGTGGATATTTCTAACTACATCTTCTATCTGATGCGGGAGAGAATTTAACATCAAATTTTTACATTGTTTTGGAAGCAAAATGTAAAAAACAGATTATTTAAGTTTAACCACAAAGCATTGTAAAAATTTTCCTTAATGCTCATCTGAAGGTTGCTTCAAAATTTGCTTCAGTTGCAGTAATTTTCTTCATATTTGCCTTCTGCAAAAATCCTAGCCTACAGATTTGCTAGCAGCACGTGTTTGTAGAAACAATAAATATTTTAATACATTCAATCTAACTTAGAAATTATGCAGCGCTGCCTGAACTTTTCACAATCCTGAATGCTTCATCCTCACGGAAGAGACAAGGAATCGCTCTTGTCCCAGTTTCCAAGTGGGAGATTTGCACCAGTGAGAAATGTAGGCTGTGAACACACATCTTATTCCTCACTGCAGTGCCCTGCTTGGGGACATTCCTGTCCCCACCACCCATCACCCTGCCTCATCATTCACCCCTGCCAGAGTTCATTGCACCCTCCATTCTGTTCAGCAGAATTCACAAATGCAGTCAGATACAGGTTGGTAAAGACCTATTTAAACTGTTCAAGTCAATCCAGGAGCTGCAGCCAGATGAAGACATGTGAACACAGCCTACATAATTTGCCCCAGGTCTCACAGCAAGCCTGGCAGGGCAGACAGCTAGCACACTAGCTATGAGCCCATATCCCCAGTCTTTGAAACACCAAGGGTACTGATCCCAAAGCAAAGCACAGAATGAACAAAGCTGCTCAAGAAACCCACACCTCAAAGGTTATTTTCAATATTTTCACCCTTCTGTCTTATCCAAACCCCCCAATTCCACCACAACCTGATGGAAGAGGCAAAACTTGCAACAAACTATAACAAATTCTAGATTATTTTCTAATAATTTATCATTTAGCTTCATATTACGGCAGCACCCCAAAGCCTACCCTATGCCTGAATTCTTTGTGCTAAGCACAGTGCAGACTTTGGCCATGGTAGTCTCCGCTCCATGGAGCTTACCAGCAAGAGATCAAGGAGCTAAAAGTTTAGGAAGGGAAAAGACAGAGACAGCAAAAATCAGAGGACGCTTATGCACAATGGCTTGTGAGCACAAATCCCACTCAGCCAGTAAGAACTGATTCAGTGTGAAGACATTCTGACCCTGCTACCTATGCTCGACAGATGATCTCACTGAAATTATTTATCTAGTTATTTATATGGCTTCCATTAGAGCAATATCTGAGCATTCACAAAACAGATGGGTTTTTCCTCACCGCACTCCTGAGAAAGAGCACATGCTGCTAACTCTACATCACAGACAAGGAATGGAGATACTAAAAAGACAAAATGTTTTTTTCCAGAGAAACTAAAATCTGGTCTGCCGAAACCCTATATCATGCCAGAGGGCTCTCATGGGTTAAGGTGCCGCACTCGAAGACAGGCCATCAGACTTTAGCCATAGGCAGACCTCTCACCATCCTGGTAATTCTTCCTTGAACAATGGCTTCTAAATAGTGTGAATCAGGAAAAGGAAAAGGAAAAGGAAAAGGAAAAGGAAAAGGAAAAGGAAAAAGGAAAGGGAAAGAAGGGAAAGAAGAAAAAGAAGGAAAAGAAGGAAAAGAAGGAAAATAAAAAGAAGGAAAAGGAAAATAAAATGGCAAAGAAAAAGGGAAGGGGAAAGGGGAAACAGGAAAGGAGAAAAGGGAAAGGGGAAAGGGGAAAGGGAGAGAGAAAAGGGAAAATAAAAAAGAATGAAGAAAAAGTCATAATAAATGTAGCAACATCTGAAAAAAGCAAACTGCAGCAACAGAGAAACCAGTCACCCAGTTCACCGAGAGGACTGAAGCAATTGTTTTCTACAAGAAGCCTCATTCATCACATTTCCATAACCCTGAAAATGCTCTCACAGTCCCTTCTTTCAAGATTTTAAGACTAACATGCATACACACTCTCACATTTCCTTCCTTCTCCTATCAGTCTTCCCTTGTGGAAGAAATCATAGGAAAGGGACAAAGATGCGAAAATTTCTGCAGCTGTTCTGCCAGGGCTGAATCCCAAAGGTGGGAAACCCAAGGGAACCCAAGGGTGACAGAGCACCCCACAAAAGGACTCAGCCTTCACTGCCAGTTGACTCTTGCTCTTTAAAATGATAACAGTGGAAATGCTTTTTTGGTGACATCCCAGGAGGCAGTTCAGAGCCCAGCATACCAGGTTGTAAGAAAATAAGATGCATCTGTTAGCTCAAACCTCCAGGACAGGTAGTCTTTTCTAAAAAGTAAGCCACTTTGGTCAGCACAAACTCTCAGGTTTGATCACCAGAAGGACTTTTGGTCTGCAAACTGCCTAACTCTCTAAACATAATAGCTCCCTTCTCATCAGAGAATAGAGGATTCCCTAAACTCATCCTTTGATCTGCAAGAAACTGGGCCTTCTCCTGAAGTTATTTCTCAGATGTTTGAATTCCCTCTCAGGTTACAGCATGAAACCTTTCCTATCTCTCCATTAAAGCAGCAGGTAGACAGATGGGATTGTCTTCATCTTTCAGGACTCTGGAAGTTCGTTTCACATTAATTTTAATATGAACAGGATGCTCAGAGCTCCTGTTGAGGTTGAAAGAACCAGACCTGTACACTGTTCCCCAGTCAGAGCCAGGAAAATCCCCAGCCTGGTAGTACCTCCATAGTGCTGTCATCAATTAAAAGGAAGCAGAATAATATAAGTAGCATAGTATAACAGTCAAACTTCCTGCTCCACACACACCTCCAAATCCATGCTGTCTTAGCCAAAGGCAGGGAATTCCAAAATTAAAAGAATAAACTGCCCAACCTGAGGCAAGGAACCTGTGGGACTAGTACAATAGCTGGCTCACCTTTGCAGAGCAGGAGAAAGCAGTCACTTTCACTCTCCCCAAGGCTATGCTTGCATCTCCAGAGCTGCCAGCTGAGCTCTGCTAAGTGGGATCTGCTGGCAGGGGCATGACTGCCACCTTGTCACTGACTGCTCCCCAACCCTGGGCAAGCCACATTGCCTTCCTCTGACCATGCACAAGAAGACTATAAAAATGCTCACAACCATTTTTGAAAAAATCTTTGAGCACTGCAGATAAAAAGCCCAATGACTGCTGTAGCAGAGGTGGAGCTGTACCAGAGCCACCACAGGATCTGAATGTCTTCTCTTTACTCATGGTTTTATCCTTTCTTCATCCTCAGTCTAAGGCGGGAGACATTACGGCCCTTCTGCAAGCTATAAAAAACCCAGCACAGCAGATGGATTAAACACCTCACCCAAGGTCCCTCAGGACATGCACATCTGCACTGCAGACTGATCCCAAACTGCCACTAACCCTGCTGCCCTTCCCTCTAGCCCAGCCTAATTCTCTGAATTTCATGATGATTCAAAGCTCTATTTAAAGCCCCTACAGCTATGGGTGTGTGCAAGGAATTAAGGCTGAGCCAAAAAGTTTGAGTTTAGCAGCTCTTCTTGGGATTCTTCTTGGTAATAGTGAAACATAGAGTTGTGGGGTTCTAACATGAAGTGGAAAAAAAGGTGGTATACGTTATTTGGGTTATGATGTAAACACCCAAGAAGATACAGTAACAATGCCAATGTCTTCTCCTTCCAAATTAACCTGTTTCCTAAACAGTCCAGTGGTGGCCACCCAGCCTAGCACCACTTTCCCAAGCCTGCTGCTTGCTTACATAGCAAGGGCTGCTGTGAAAGAGGAAAAAAAAAGATACAGAAGAACAGCTACTAATATCTCTTGCAGTCCCCCAGTGTAAGGGAGGCGGCCAGGCACAGTTACACACTGAAATTAAGGGCAGCCAGTATAGCTGATAAGGTTCAGAGACACAAAGCCATGGTTTACTACTCAAACCATGTTAAGCTCTTTAGGTAAGCTTTATTATTACAGATGGTATTGCTTGCCCTAGATCTGATGACAAAAATGGGGTTGCCCTCCATAATCCTTCAGAGGCTGCTTATAAATCAGAGAACACTTCACCTCTGGACACATGGCACTAACAGATAATAATGTAAATGGTCCAATGTTTTAACCTTAACAGGCATTTGCTTGGGTTATGGTAGACAAAAATGAGGTCAGGAACTCTGGTCACAAGCCTGAAGTTAGAAGACCCTCAGTCTGGGGTCATCTGGACCACCCTGGCCTTTATAGCACTGTGCACATAGCTGACACGTAACAGCAACCTATAGGCTGGAGTTGCAAAGGTGAGAGTGGGTTCTTTACCCCTGCACAGGGGCACCCCACAGGCTCCAGTTACCTCCGCCTCCTGGACCCCATCAAAGTCATTATATCTATTAAGAAACAGCAACAGCAGTAACATGATTGCTGTGAAAATAATTTTGAAGACATCAACCCCTAAACACACACAGAAAATAAAATCTGCTTCTATATGAGCCTTTCCACTTTTCTCGGGCATCTGAGGGATGTCCTTTATAAAACATGAGATAAGAGCAGACTCGTTGTTCCAGACTGCATATCTGTATGGTTCCTTGGATACCAACGAAAGCCCAAAGGCAGGTCTTGGCATCTCATCTCCTTCTTATAAACTCTTTCAGAAAGTCAGAGCTGACTTTGACACAAACATGATGAGAAATGGGGAGCTATCTGTGCCATTCTGGGGAACAGGCCAAACACCATATTAACACCCCCAACCCCGTTCAAAACAAAACAAAGCAAAAAAAACAACAAAAACCAACCCTCCTGTTTGCTACTGATTAGGCAGCCGAATTAAAACTGATGAAGTGATTGGGTAGGATCCAAAGCTGTTTATCCGCACATAAATCACAGACATGCTTTACTCAGCCAGTACGGGTTTACTGAGCTAGGGGAAAGACCTCTTATTCAGAATGCTGATTATTACAGCAATTAAAATATCAATGAAGCAAACATTTGGGGTAGAAAGCCGTTAGGGGCTCCTGGAGAAATCATTCCATTAAATATGAATTCAAACAAATTTCTAATTAAAAAAAAAATAAAAGGAAATTTTAATAGAGTTGGTTTGTTTCTGATTAAGTATATGATGTTAGAAAAATCAAATTCTAAAGGAGGAAAGAAAGACGCAAATTAACTAGCTGGACATGCCAAAGGATATTAGAAAGGAAGGCTGATAAATATTTTATGATCGCAAGGGAGTAAAAAAAAAAAATTAAGAGAGATGTACTGTCAAACCAGACACAGTGTTAATAGCTAAAGTACATGACAATAAGAACTGCTGTTCCCACAGCTATTAATGTAAACTGAAAATTGGGAGCAGGCTGCAGCAAAAGAAAATAAATCACACTTTTTTTTTCAATTTGAAAATATGTTTAAAATAAATCCCTACCCCCAGCATTCACTCTCTACATCCCAACCCCCCAACAGCAAGAAAGGGACTGTCATTTCAGCAAGCTACAACTTCCAGTCAAGTGAGAAAAGTGACAATTTCTTACTATTCATCATGGCTAATTTATTTATGCAATTTTCTCCTTATCAGAATCATTGGCCTGGAGATTATCTCCCCCTTCCCCTTTGAGTCCTGAGAAACTATTTAACATGGGAAGTGACTAAGGGGGGCAAAGAGGGGAGAGTGTCATGTAGCCAAGTTATGCATCCCAGCTGGAATTTGGGATGATGTCTTGCAGTTCTGACTCCTTCAGCCAAGTTTGATACAGGAAGCACGAATGCGCCAAGGGCGCAGTGAAATACACTGGAGCCAATAAATAGCACTTGACGCCATTAATACACTCATGCTACGGATCCCATCATGAAACCCTTAGTCACCTTGCAACATGTTTGTTCACGAGGTAGCCAATGACTTGCACAAGGGAAAGGTTCAACAGCCAAGAGGATCCTCTGACAAAGGCTTACAGATGCAGAGTGTGCATGTATGTGGGATGTGTATGCAGAGCCCTTCCAGAAGAGGCAAACACTGCTCATACATAAGGCTTACATGGAAATACTGCCCACGGAAGCTCATGGTGTCACCAGTGAGATAAAGGGCAAATTGCTGTGAGGAACATCACCAGCCCCAGGAAGACAACCCGCTCTTGGCACAGAGGCTCCTCTCCAAGCCTGGGATGGGTACAGGGATACCAGAGAGGAGCAGGCATCCCGATCAGTTCATGCAGTTTTTGCCCACATACAACAATCTGTTCCAGCTGTACTGCAAAACAGGAATTTGTCACCAAGTGACTGTCAGAAGGGGATCTTTCTAAGACCCTGGTTTTGTCTTCAGCGTTGTATTTTTTTTTTTTTTTTCCCAGTTACCCACAGCGCACACACAGTGCTAATCATCTCCTGCTCAGCACACCTCATGCACCAGTTTCTCCCTGGCCTCACTAGAACAAGAAGGTGGCTTCATGTTTAATTAAATCCCCTTAGATAACCAGGAAAATGTTTCTAAAATTCTTAGATTAAAATTTTGTAACACATGCATTCGAAGTCTGATGGTTACTTTAAAAAGCTATTAGTAGCACGAATAATTTCACCCAGCGTAGAAATACCTCCATTTTTGTGCTGGAGTAAGAGATAACTTCTGAGGAAGATAGTTGACAAATTACTTGACAAATTTGTCAACTACTTTGGAGCCATCAAGATGAAAGGCTTTATATAAATGTTGTATGATTTTTTATGTATATATATAAAACTCTTTAACTGGACTGTTGATAAAAGCCTGAGCTACAAAGGAACTCTTTCCCCCATTTGAGAAAAGGCAAGCTGCTAGACAAATCAGTTCAATCTCTGCCTTTCAAACAATATAAAGCAGTATAACTTTCAGGAGTAACACCTCATCTGTTTTTTTTCCAGACTGCCTATCAGGAATCAAGCAGTGAGTAAACATTTGAAAAGTGTTCCTCTGAGAGCAAAGGTTTAGATTTGAGTCACAGGATCCATTGAAAAGAAAAATTGCTTCTGTGCATTGGGACAGTGCCTTCCCTTCTGAAAACTTTATAAAAAGAATAAATGGAGATAATCTTTTTACAAGGTATAGCCCATATGGAAATTCATTATTGCTTCCCTTTAAAAAAAGACAAGATAGTTCAGAAAGTGAGAATGGGGTCACTACTATAACAAAAAAAGTAAGCAGATGATTTCCTATCAACTATAGCCAGTAAAAGTACAGTTAACAAGCTTTATCATGGTCTAAAGTGAAGCTCCTGTTGATAAGAACATGAGATAAACAAAAGAGGAAAAGACATAATAAAGCCCTAAATCACTAAGAGTATTTAATGCAGAAGTGGGGGTATATATAGCCAGAGATTGTTGATTAAATATTTTAAGGATCCATTCTTCTCCTAGTACAAAACACTCGCTAGAGTAGCTTCAGTGCTGCTACTCCCTGAAGACTGCATTACTGCTTGTTAGCCCTGCTCAATCACTGCTGTGGAAGCACAGCTGAAAGGAATCATTGTTCCTGCTTTACAAAAGCAAAACTGAACCTCCAGAGAAGGTGAGTGATTTGCAAAGGATTTTATGGCAAGCCAGTGGCACAGCTGGGGAAAGGGAGGAACCTCTACTTATGGGCCGGTGCCTCCCAAACACTAGTCCCCATTGCTTGCAATGTTTCTACTGAGAACAACATGGAGTTAGGCACTATTTTCATTCCTGCCTAGTCCACACACAGCCATGACTGTTAATTTAAGGCTGTCACCAAAAGCATGGATATATACATGGAAGGTCACAGAGGCAGGGCCCGGGATACTGCTTGAAGACAACATTTAAGTCTAGATTCTACTTTCAACAGGTGTGCATCTAAATAAACTTTTTCCTCCAGTGGATTTATATGGAGATGAAAATTTGATCCTAAAAGGCCTAAATTAAACCTACAGCTGCTTGGAAATAGTTTTCTGCTGTAGTCGACATTCATCCCAAATTCAGTCTGATTACAGAGTGTAAGTGTGGCAGGCACCGGAGGACAGAGCATAATCCTGCACCATATGCACGCTGTGATACCTGGCCAAAGCAATGTAAGTCATGGAGCCAGTCAGAGCGCCCTGCGTGGTCACACCAAGCCACACACTTTTCTTTAACACTTACCAATTTAGGTGACTGGATGAGTCAAAGACTCAGAGGGAGCTTTAGTTCATTACTTTTTTTTCTCTTTGGCTATTCCAAGAGAAGCTTTAAGGGACAGAGGATCTTTTTCGCATTTAGTCACGATTCTCATTAGCATTGAAAATATGAATATAAATATGAAAGGAGTTCAAGGGGAGATGGGAAATAACTGCAAACATCTTTAGTCAAAGAAAATGCTATTCCCCCTCCAAAGAGTACAGCTGCTGTGCACCATTCTGGGCAATGAAGATCAGAGAAGTAAAACCCATTGAGCAAAACTCTTTGCATTGTTTCTAAACCAGACCCAGGATGCAGTAAGTAGATCTGCCCAGGAAATTTCCAACACAACTCTCTCCTGACAGTAAAGCTTGATTCGCCAACATTGACACATCCAGTCTTTTGGGTTTGGCAGGTCTATCAAGAAAGAGGTGTAAGGGGACCAAGCTTGTCTTGTTGGTCTCTATTGGCACCCTGTGCGGCTCCCCACCAGCTCACACTGCAGGACACCAGAGAAACAGCTAACAGGGTCTGTGCTTTTACAGCAGTGATGGCTCCAGGCCAGCAACCCCAAGCTTGCAGCACCATGCCACAAACCAAAGTACTGGAAGTCCAAGCAAATTTTAAGATCAAACTCACAGGGCTTCTAGGATCCCCAATAAGCAGTTAAATAGCTCTCATAAGGTAACATTCCTCTGCCTCTAGACTGCCCACGGTACAGGAGGGGCTTGCTTGAGCAAGCCTCCATAGCATAAGAAGCACATAACTATTCCTTTTTCTCTGGGGACAGTGGCAGTCGGTCCCTCTGGCTGTGTATTTTTTTCCAGCAGCAGGATTAGGCCATATGGCCTTGTCCTGCCTTGTCAGATGACCAAATCTGTGCTCAGCATACCAACCTGAAAATGAACAGTGTATCTGGGATTTCTGGGGCTTACTGAAGAGCTTTCTGTAGACTGGTCTCTGCAAATTGCACCACCTGATCAATTCCTGCACCCTCCTTTACGCCGCCTCTTTTTCAGAGGACTCCCAGGCTGGGAGCTGCCTGCAGGACCAGTACTGCCGCCTCCCCTAGAACAACTTCATGTGGACCCATATCTCTTTGCCAGACAGTCCAAAGTGAAATGAATCAACAGGATGGGACCAGATTGGTTATTCTGGAAAACTCTGTGTTGGGTCCATCGTTCTACAACATCAGAGAGAAACATTGTATATTTCTGTCAAAATAAAAAATTAATTTTCTACATGGAACTTAAAAATGCCTTTCTATTTTCCAAACAGAAGCTCCAACCTTTCCAAAGTGGAAAGTTTTCCTAGTTTCAGACAGCACAAACTGGGCACAAGCTGTAAATAGTATCTTCTTGTAATGCTACCGTGGAAAAGCAGTATTACAAAGCTAATCCCTTGCGATGCTGTTTACTTTGTCTGGGATATATTCTAGGACTAAACTAGCCAATTTCCATTCACTGTTCCCCTGCCCACACCGCATCACATCTACCTATACTGAGTGATTGTGAAGTAGTAGGTATTTGTGTAACAATGACCTCTGGCTAAACACACCAACAACATTATTTTGGATTTGAACTGGTATAACTAGGGCCTGAATGTGACCAACCTTTTTATTCAAACTGTGCTTCCCCCGCCCACTAAACAGCATCTGCAAAAGTTGCCTCAGTTCCCTGCACTGCAGCAGGCACACATTTTTTGTATCCAAATGATTACAGAAACCCACCTACTTTACGCACAGTCTGAAATATAAGGTCCTTGTTCCCAACAAAGTCAAGGGAGAAAGTCCCATTTTGTCCCATGACAGCAGAGTTAAGAGAGCCCTGAGCCATTTGGAAAACCCTACATCTAACATCTGTCTTTCTTTGCCTTGTCCAAAATCACAAATAGGCTGTGGCAGCCTCAGAAACAGAGGCCAAGTCTTCCAGCTCCCAGATTTGAGCTTTAACTACTTGACACATCCTCTCACCACTGGAGCAGGAGAAACGGAATGATCAGAGACCAAAACCCCTCACGCTGAGCAATCTGAAAACATCATGTTTCAGCACAACAGAGAGATGTGTCATGTGTCATTCCATCACTAACTCACCAGCCCAGAGGCCAAGTCCAAGACAAATGCCCCAGCAGCAGTCTAAGGTCAGAGTCCCAGAAGGTAAACCCGTCAAGAATTAGTGATGTAAACGCTCCCTCTCAGAGGCAGTCCCACTGCAGTCTTCTCTGAACCCCTTGCACTCTGCAAACTTCCTTCTCTGGCATGCCTCTTTGGCCTTCTTCCTTCTATTTTTCTCATAAGCTTGTTTGTGGATGATTTATCTAAAAAAAAAAAAAAAAAAAAAGCATTTTTTTTCCTTGATTAAGGAAGAAGAGTGCCTGCATTTGGCTGATACAATGATGATGTTATAAAGTCCTCTTTGAGGAAGGCGCTCTCTACTTCTGTCAGGTCCTTCCTCTTTCTTGAGTTACGTGACTAAGATCTTGGGAAAATAGCTCATAGCGTTCATGGTAAGCAACACCTCCCCTTCTCTCTTCTCCCTCCTCACAACATTTTTTGAAACAATGTAAATGATCCCATGCCTGGTCTGAGCCTGGGGTCTGATATAGTCATCACCTCTGAAGTCCCTACTTTTCATCCATCACTGACCAAGTCACAGAATCCCTTGTCAGTGTAAACATGACTCAGTTCAATTTTTCCAAAGACCATTTGTTTACTTGCTGGTAGAGACTAATGAGTAAATATTCAGTAGGTTAGAATTTCATGAAACCCAACTAAAATAAGGGCTCCAGATCACTAGATGCAGCATAAACATATGGTAAAAAGTTTGTAATCATCCCCAAGACTACAGAGGCATCCTGTGAGGCAGCCAGGAATGGAACTGAAGTCAATTTTCTGAGTCCCAGTGTAGAGTCTTAAACATAAGCCATCTTTCCTCCATATCTGTGTTCTCAGAAAACACTTATTTTCTGAGTTTCTGCCTAGCTAGCAAATATCTAAAGCCAGCAGTTATCCATCTCCAGTATCAACAACTCAGTTAGTTACAATTTTAATTGCAATTGGTTTCCTAAGTTGTCGTCTCTTCTCGTAGTAATTTTTGATGAAAATATACCTCCCATTGTTGCATTCTAATCAAGCTACGCTGTTGTCTCCACATGTTTGGCACTGCATTTAAAAATCAAAGTGCCAAATTCCTCTGTGAACTACTCAGATGCAGCACTTATATATGCCTATCAAATGCAGAGAGAAGCCAAACTTTGACCCTAAATAAACTGATATATGAAAACATGACAGTGTTTCTTTGGCTAGAGGAAAAGAGAGATTACTTATAAAGCCTTTACTTAATTCTTTGTGGCTGTATTACAAAACAAGCAATTATAAATCTCCTCAGATTGTTCTAAACAGTACAAGTAAACTTAACAAAATGAGAGATACATGCCAACATCATAAATGCTTTTCCAAACAGTTACAGCACCACTTCAGGTCAGTCCAGTCCAGCAGTAATTACAAGCGTTAAGACCATACGAAGTGAAGACCAGATTCAGAGCAGAACCCAGACTTTTTCACCTATAAAGAAAATAAAGTTCAAAGAAAACCCAAGAAAGAGTAAATCAAACTTCAGAGAAGTGATGAAATCCCCAAGTCTGCCCTATATGCAGAGCTAATGATGACTCTGTTAGTGAGCTGAAGAGGAATGGCGTAAAAGATGGACAATCTGCCAGACACTGACAAGCCGAGATAAAATGAAGAGAAGCAGTTATAAAGTTATTTACCCTTGGTGATAAACTACTCTGTTCAACTACAGACCCAGAGCAGATGATAGGAATTAGTCTGTGGTATCTCACCAAAAAAAGGCTACCAACACCTACTTAAAGGAAGGAAGATACTGGAAATAAGTCCTTACTTTAACAACACAGGAAGAGTTTTCTCATCCCACAAAGCTTCTCCCATTTTACATGGGGATAAAAATGAGACATTCTAGGGAAAGTACAACTGGCATCTGCACCCCAAGGAACAACCTGATGCCAAAAGACTGAAGTTTAAATCTCTGTGCTGCCTAATTTAACCAGACCCTCTAACACCCGTCTTTCACTTCTCAGCCGAAAGACTAAGCCACAAAGTTACTGGCTATTCAAAGAGGTGTATATATCTGTATGTTAAATAGGGACCTGCAACCACTAGCACATTCCCAGCCAGCTCTGCTTGCTAATAATAGATGACACCAGTCTGCCTAAGCTATATAAAATATCCCAACAAATTCTGAAACATCCATGCTTTTACCTTTTAACAACACAGAGGACTGCCTGCATGAAGGCATGTTTTCATGCTAATCACACAGCTTTCTGCAGCTCCATACTTTCTTTGCTCAGTGCAAACACTGTGGGCATTTATAGGGGCATCTCGGACCATTATTCAGACAAGTGAAGGCAAGAAGGAACCAACAGATCATTTTCTCTGGCCTCCTGCCAACAATTCAACTTCCCCGGTTACACAGCTGAGTCCAGTAAGTGCTACATATTAGCTGATGAACCCTGTTAATGTGCTACATAGGTCCAAAAACTATTTCCACGAAACACCCAGGGAGCATTACCTTTCCTAGGGTCCTGGAACAACTCTACTAGTATAAATTTTATGGGTTATTATTCAACAACTTCAACGACTCATATGAGGGATGGATTAAATCTGTGATTGTTGTCCTCTGACCCCAGCCAAAAAGATTGAGTTATTTCAAAAAAAAAGTCTTGCATTTACTCTTGATAATTTGCATCTACTTTCTTCAGCCTTTACAGCTTCTTTCTTTGACATTTACTGCCAGGGCAACTGCTGCCATTGCTTTCACTGAACATCACAAACACTTTATTACTAATTTTCAGTTCATCTGCAAAAAGTAGAGATCTGAGAGCAACTGGGATGACAAGCCCTCTGAGCACCCTACAAACTTATGACTGGAACAGAAACTTAGAAACCAAGACTTAGAAACTCACAACTGGAATAAGGAGCTAGCAGCTAAGGTGGACGGTATGTCCAGTAAGGGATGTATAGAATCAAGAGACAAAACAGAATAAATAGACAAAAATGGATTCATTTCTGCTGTAGAGTAAATAACATCTACACCAGTGAAGACGGCTATTTCTGCAAGCTTTTATGTGTTTGCACTGGGGAAAAAAACTTGACCAGAAACCAGGTTTCCATCTGAAACTTTCTGGTAGCCAGAAACTGTTAATTTTCAATTTTTCCAATGAAAATCTCAAAGCTTAAAGAAAGATTTCTATAAAAGCAATGGTTTTACAGCAATAAATTAATTTTCCAACCAGCTCTCCAACATACACATATATAGTAGGATGTTAACAACCAATGTTAGTATTTAGGCTGACCTATTTTACTCACAAAAAGCAACACTGCTTTATGTCTCTTCGGGACACCACCCATTTTCATCTCAGATAAATTGTCGAATAAAATCTACTGCTTTCTCCATTTCCATTGCTGCTGGCAGAGACCAATGCCTTAAGATTTTCTTTATTTTTCAGTGTACAGTTAGATCCCTAGCAAGTTTTGCCCATCAGATTATTCCATTAACTTTCAAAATTACATGAGATCACAGTTTTACATTCACTTCCTGATCATTATCAAGGTCCTGGAAAAATTGCATTAATTTTTGTGCAGGTCAAATCCTTATGAGAACTCTTGCTACTTAAATACAGTAATCATCAGCTGTGTTGGACAATATGAGCCATTTCCATGCACCAGATGCTATCATTTCATTTTCAGACATTGCAAAAACCAGTTGGTGATCATTACCTGTTAACTGGGATCCCTATGAAACCTCATTAATTAGATACTTTGTGCCCATCAATATATTTAAAATAAAGCAAGAAATATCAACTGTATATCTGTGCCACAAAGAGATAAACAGTTTTGTTAATCACTTGTCTTCATCATATTAGAATCACTGACTTAAATATCAGTATCAGTTCTTGCACTGTTCACTAATTCCAGTAAGTTTACACTAGAAATACATTTGGTCCACTTTTACTCAGATGTGAGGTTCTACCAGTATGCATTCGTAGCCTTTTTTTCATAAAGCCTTCTTGGCAACACAGATAGAAGGCTATTTTCAGACATACTCCTAAAAAGTGCTATAGCAGGCAGGAGACTAAGAGCCCATTTGGAGCAGCGAGACCTGTAGGTGGTTAATTAAGATCAACTGTTGCATTACTAACAGCCATCAGGTCAGCTCTGCTTCACAGAAACAGTGGAAGTGGAATACAAGAGTAGGATTTTGAACAGGTACCTCTGGGGTGTCCAGTTGTCTCTGCAACACAGTGCAGAGTGAATCACCCAAGTCCCATGCAACCCTAAGAAAAATGCCCAGCAGCCTTTCTATAACATGATTCTGACCAGACACAAATGCTGTAGGGCTGTAAATCTCCATGTGGTCTATAAACCTCAGCTTGTACAACCACAGCATACTTAACTTTTTCATTCATATTGTGAAGCCACGAAAAATCTGATTTCTTTCTTCACTGTTAGAGACAAAAGAAGGACTCTCAACATGTACCAATGCTACTGTAGTGCCTTTATTCAAATATGGATTATTAATGCAGCTAATGGTCATGATGCACAAGGCTGACAAAACACTGCTGGGCTCCCTGGTTGAGCTCACTGTATCAGGCAGGAAAGATTCAACTCCACACTTGCTGAAATCAGAAACCAGAATATTTCTATCTAGTTTGTCATAACTACCTCATTAAGCAAACGATTTCCCTTTCTGCCTGCCCTTAACCATCTAAAAGTTTAGCCTCATTTCCAATTTGAATTTGCCCTTTATTAAATTGAATTCATTGTTCTTTGTGTTACTACTTGTGTTATGTGTCATTTCCTTTTCCCAGTATTAAATGACCCTTAAGATGATCACCCTGCCATTAAACATTTCTTTAGATGAAATTGGCTAAATTCTTTCCCACTTTTGTATCTCCTTGAATGTTGTGGTCTTCCTTTGGAGACCGATTTTTGAAGTTAAGAGCATGAACTTGGTGCATGATCTTGGTGCATGATACTACAGGTGTGATCTTAGCAACAGCATAATAACGCATTTGTAAATTCTCTTATCCTGACAAAGCTGTTTTTCAACCTTCAGGCCTTATGAGTGATTTTGTTCTTCTCAAACACATCGCACTAAAATGAGAGGTGTTTTGTTAACTTCCATCACCAAATCTTTCTTTCCCTGACTGCTTTCATTTTGCATCCTCACTCATACTCAGGATACATTTGCTGCAGGCTCTGGTTCAGACCAGCCTCATCCCTTGTGGCTCCGCAAACATCTGTACATGGAATTAAAAATCTGTGGGGGTCTCGGTGCTGCCCCAAGCCTCATGAGAGCTGACAACCAGGTTCACAGTGATGCGAGAGGCACTGGATCATGCTGCCAAACAGGGAAGAAGTTAAGAAGTCATACGTTTTCCTGAATCTGAATCTTGAACTTTGGTGTACAGGATTTATTGTGGAGTCAGGCACTGTCCAACACCAGTAAGGTTAATGCAGTTGTGAGTTTCAATTGAATTACCTCTCCCTTCATGTGTATATTTTTTTAACTCAGTTGTATTCTTTCATATGCATACTACCTTCTCACTGTTCATGTGCAATTTGACACAGTAGTTTCCTCGGTTGTGATCTTTTCCTGTACGTCTTTCTCTGGATCTGGACCAAAACACACCTTTTGTTACAGAAAACCGCTGGGTAACAATCCATTTTTCAATGCATCTGTGTGAACAAATGCAGCAAATGCTGAGGGGAGGAGATTTTGAAGTGAATCAAGGAACTAAACGAGTGTGGGAACCAGGGCCCAAAAGCCATTTTGGAAAGACATTTCTGAGCTACCTTAATAGGATCAGCCTGCCATATTTCAAAGCAGCATCGATGGACAGAAGTAATAAAACTTGTCTGATCAGTTTAAGCACAGGCATACCTCACAGTCGCTTTCTGCATGCGTGTACATGCACTCACACAAACACATGCTTCCTCACCCATAGGATCAAACCTCTTAAATTTCTTCCATGATTAATTTGCAAATAGCTTATAACACAACAGGAGACCCACCTAGAAGACTGCATTACAGTACGTACATTCTGCCCTCTGAAAGTGGTCATTTCTAAGGCTTTTTTTTAAACAAATATCTATAAGGATATAAATACAATCTGAACACCTAAATATATGTATGTACACAGACACTTATTTATTTATAATTTTGGCCTCATATGCCCCCAGAGAGCAAAACACTTGGAAATTATTCCTTCAGTGGGGCTGTGGCGGCACACTTAAAATCTCCCTGCTCTTAATTAGTCAAAGGCTCTTAAACTCATGGAGATATAAACTGCCAGAAGTAGAAATCTATTGAATGTAAGAAATGTGCTTTAGATAAACAGCAGGGAATGAAGTACAAGATGGCCCAGTGTTACTTGGCTCGACGAAGTTTTACTTTCCCTGGATCAGCAGCAGAGCTTTTAGTGTTCCTCCTTTACTTTTAATGAAACTTTACCATGGAATCTCCCCTGTATCATGACCTGGGATTCATAAAAACAATGCAACAGCCTATATATTTTTCTGAATATATTTTCTAGAGCCAATTTTACATAGGCCGTTTATAAGTCACTCACCAGAAAGCAGAAGAGAAGAAAAGAATGATTTCCATCTCTTTACTAAAAAGCAAAAAGCCTCAAACCAAAGCAAAAAGCAGGAACTCCATTTCCTGCATTGTACACAGCTGTGTGACACCAGCAGTGACTTTTATGATACCATATGGCCTGCTGAATGGTGTTTCACTCAGCTGATGTAGCCTTATTGGAAGGTTAATAAAGAGGCATGATCTTTGGCTAATAAACGCTGAGTCTGTTATAAAGGAGATACATTTCAACTTGCAGGGAGAAAGAGGGGCAGGGGGGGAAAGACAGGCAGGAGAAATCTGCTGAGGGCACTGTTGGCATGCCATAATTTGCAAAGCAGGGATGAGGCGCCTTTATGGGGTTTCACCACGACAACGTGTGGGGCAAGCAGAGCCAGGACTTGCTCCAAAGCCCCCTGCAAGGTTCTTTCCCCAGAGCCACATGGCAAACCCAGAGCTTGTTTCTCAGCTTGAGGATAACAGAAACCAATGTTCCAGCTCTCACCTGCTTCTACATTTGATGCTACTTATCACTTTGATGGACTGTGTTGCAATTAAAAAGACAAGAGGGGGTTGCCAGCCTGGGGGTCTTTTTTTCCTGCAGGATGTGAAAGAAGGAAGGTCTGAGATGCAAACCACCTCTGAATGAAGCACACACGTGGAAGTGTGAGCTGTACCATCCCTGAGAGATGGGGCTGTGCCACCCCCAGGCACCAAAGAGCCTCCACAGAAAAGAGGAATCCTCACCTGCTCTTTCTACCACTGCTGAGAAAGTGGGAAGCAAAGTTAGTTTTTATTGAAGCAAGCCTTCCTTTCACATTTACGCCCATTTCTGCAGAGCCTAAGCCTGGCAGGCTTCTTCCAGCCTCCCAGGAAAGCATTTCCAGCACACCCTATGCCAAGACCCTGCCTCCCTCTGTTCCCCCCACACACACACTCAAATCCCATCAAGGTAAACAAGCGATAAGACTTCAGGATTAGGTCTACTGACCTCAGAAGGAATTTTGCTCAAACAAGAATTAAGCCTGGAAGGATTTTGTCCTTACCGAGAGGCTTCTAAAGGTTTCCCACATAAGAGCTTCAGGAAAATGACTTGTGGAATTTACATCCCGCTTTGCTCCCTCAGTCACTTTGGCAGCTTATCCTGGAGGGCACCGGAGCTGGCACTCAGACAAGCCGTCAGCTCACAGCCTAACAAATTATTGATTCTCTCCTCACTTTGAAGCAGACAACAACAAACTCCTAAATGCACTGCATCCTTCAATATCTCCCTCTGGAGAAATACCCGTTTGTAACATTGGCAGTAAGGGGGCATTTCCATCTCTCAGGCCATGACGGGTGGATGGAGCACTGCGCTTTATGTATTTTGTTCCTCTGCCTTCAACCAAGGATTGGTGACTAGGGGAGATTTTTGCACAGAGCGTGACTTTCAAATCCACACTCAGACACAGCGAGACATACGTACAAACGTTCAAGTGCACATATATAAAATTGCTTGAATTTGGAATGCAGAAGGTGTCCAACAGAAAATGGGGTTAAGAGCTTGTTTTCCCCAGTATTACACTATTAAGAGGCAAACACAGTTTTCTGTGCGTCATGCACTTAATGAGCTCCAGACTGCAAGATACAAAAAGATCTTGACATTGGCTTGAAGAAACAAAATGTTCAAAATTATCTGGATACATTGAGTCACTTCATCATAAATGGCACATCACCACATCATTGAGTATCAGTTTTGCAAAATTCCTGTTATTCTTCTGCAACTCATAGCAATGTGTCCCAAGCTTTCTTGTTTTCCTTCTGCCTTCTCCACTGCCCATTCACTAGGGATGTAGGTTCTCCCCTGATGCACTGCTCTGGAGGGGCTAAGCCCCCTCACTAGGGATGTAGGTTCTCCCCTGATGCACTGCTCTGGAGGGGCTAAGCCTTCTGCTGCTGATGGCATCCCAGCTCTGCAGCCCCCAAATGCGGAAACCAGCATGCAGCAGCCAAAAAGTGCTGGGGACTCATCATTAGACTCATGTCAAGAGCGGCATGAAGAGTAGCATCTACTTCTGCCTCTCTGCTTGTAGTCATGGGAGCAGCTCTCCCTCATGTCAAAGGCTAGAAATGAGGGCATTCGACAGAGTCCATCACAGACTGCCTCATCGGGGTATATGAGACAGACCCAGGAGCTGAACCCAGGAGCTGCAGCTCACAGTCTTTCATTACATCTCGTACACAATGCCTCCCACTGCCTTGTGCTGTCTCACATTAGGACTACAAGGGGTCCCTTGGGCAAATTCTGCCTGCTCTCATCTTAGAACACAGATAAATCTAGCAGCCTATCTATTCTGCATTGAAATGCTTCCTCTGCACCTGAAATCAATATGGTTTTCATGCAAACTTTTACTACATGTGCTGCACCAATTCTAAACGTTCATTCAGTCGACACACCTAAAGAGCTCTGAAAATGATATTATGGCTTATCAGGTCAATGATCTACAATTTTATATCTCTCTAAACACATACTTATAAACAGCACTATAAACATTGTTAAGGTTATTGTGTGAAACTCTTACACCATTTCTAAGGGTATTTTTTGCGAATGCTAATTTTATCAGAAACATTAAACAGAAAAAAAATTTACTTTTTGCTTCAGCTACTCCTTTTCTGATTAAGATTGATATAACGGAGATTTCAAATGTGAAAGAAATACTCTGTACCACAAATAGTTTTCATTGTCCCTGTGTATTGCAGTATGTCCCAATTTCAAGAGTCTGCTTTGCTTTAGATAACATTGCCAAGTTACTAAAAAAAACCCCTCAGCAATGGGCTGTTTGCATCACAGGGTCATAATAATGTATCCTGGTGACACTGAAACATCAAGATATAAACAACAAAGAGACAGAAAGACGTTGACCCAAGTAGCTAAGTCTAAAAAACTGCAATTCCAAAGCAATGTGGTATTTAGACTATTGGATACATTACCAGTATAGGTACTTGCAGAACTAGGTGCCAATTTTAGCATTTCTCAGATGAATTTGCAAACTGAGTTCATATGTTGGGCTCACTGCAGAATAGAGACCTCTGACAGATGCAAATTCGTATACACTGAAGAGGCTGAAATAATCACTCCTAGCCCCAAGGCAGAGAAATAGGAGAACATTTGTTTTCAATATTTAAATCAACTAACGCTACAGGATAGCTCATCATTAATACAAACATATATAATAACAGGCAGAGGACAGCACTGAGACAGACATCTATCCTGGCTGGATGGTTTTGCAGCCTTAAAATACACTGGATACAAATCAAATATGAGCCACCATTAGCTGCAGCAACATTTTAGGTGATGGACTGATAGTGAGACAACATAGATCATGTGTATCTTTTATTGGACTAATATATAAGCTGTTACACATGAGCCTTCAGGCCAAAAAAGTCTTCTGGGGGCTGGCAGCAGAAAGAACATTTCTGGCCCCAAAGCATCTCACCGTTTTGAGCCAACACAAAGCCTCTACCTCTGTCCATTTTATCTCAAGCAGCTGAAAATATGTTTTGCAGCCTGTTTGTGACAGTCACAATGACAACTTTCACAAACCCAGCAGGCCCAACAGAAAAGTCCTTACCACTTAAGTGCTCTGCTTTTTGCACTGTCTCTATCCATCCAGGATATTTATAGAGCACTGTCACTGGGATGTTCACAGCCCAATCATGGTGACTTGGCAAGTTTCGCAAGAAGCACAGTCACGAAAGAAGCAATTCTCTGTGAAAACACACAAATACTTTCACCTGTCACTAGTACTTGGGTGTCCCTGGACCTGATCACTGCAAATCTCTTGGGATTGCAGTGGCCATTAGGGAAGGAAAAATACTGTTGCCAAGGTGTTTCTCAGAGACAGCCAAATGAGGATTTGGCCAGGAGTGACTTCCATGTCTCTTTTGATAAAGTTTCCATACAAACATAAGGGCCACTTAACAGTGACTTGAACAGGGTGTTTCCAAACTAAAAGCCTGAAGGGGTGTTGGCTGAATTAAAAAGCTGGACTCTGAAATTAGGGACTGCAATAACTTGGACCCTGCCTAGACAACCATAGAACCCAAAAAGCAAAACAACTTTATTGTTGTTCACATGGTATCAAGAAATGTGTGAAACATCAAGAGTTTAAGTGATCTGGACGCCAGGATCAGAAACTTAACTGTGATCTCTTGCATTTGCAAAACACTTCTGCACCAGACCTTGGGCTGGATTTTTCATGTATCTAGGAAGCACATGAATACCAAAATAGGGTTTTCAGCAGCACCAAGACTGAAGTGGTCAGAAAACTCTGGAAGCTTTTTTCCTTGAGCCAAAACAATTTGGGAAATCATATCAGTTCTGCTGAAATTGTGTCTGAAAGGACAAAAAGGAAGAAAACTGGAAAAGTTCTGAAAATGGGAAAATCAGACATGGAAAACTTTGAGAAGCATAAAATATACTGAAAATAGGTTTTGCATCAGCATGTTCTGTATTATGCATCTGAAGATAAGCATTTCTTAAAACAAAGCTTTTCTGTGAACCCCAAACAAACCTTTTTTCCCCCTCAGAATTTCCCTTCCAGTTTTGAAGTTTTCTGGGTTTGCTCCTACTCAGAATAAGTGCAAACACTAAAATCCTACATAAAACATAGCTTTTGTCCATCCCACAGCTTACACCTGAAACACTGTTCTTCTCTATAGGGACACCATACCCAAGCACTTCACAAAACACCTCTGTTCCGTGCCTCTTGGTATTGTTCAGCATCTAAATATTTTTTAAAATGTAAACTCAGCTGGTTAGCAAGAAATGAAGCCAGGTAGCCCTGAAGTGCACACCAAACTGCATTTCCAGACAAGTCAGTTAGAAGCATAGGGCTATGAATAATCTGAGCACAACACTCCCAAAAAAAGGAAAAATAATAAAGGCAAAGGGGAGAGGGGAGGAATTCAAACAAGCAGTGTCCCTAAGATAACGACAGTGCCGGAGCATCACTGTAGTGTAGCCAGGCTGTGGCAGGCGATAACATTCTTTCCCCAGAGGAACCTTTAGGTTTATGACAAATCAGGGATGATGCTCAACAGCTATTTGATGAGCTCCGCAACAGCTGCTGAGGTCTGTGTGCCACTGCAACACAGCTGGAAATGCACAGTGCCGCAGCATTAACTGGATAATAACTCAGGGCTTGCCAAGCACTGAGTATCACTAACTTTTTCTGATGAGTTATTTGTGTCCATAATCAGCTGTGAAACTCTTTAGGAAAGATGTTCTCTGAAAAGGAGGATTTATCTGAAAAGGAACCCACTGCTGTTAATAAAGTTGTCTGGCCTCAAAGCCTCAACAAATCAGACTCAAACCCATGGTGCAGTCTTAAGGCAGTTAAATGTTTTACCAGTGAAGGAAATTTAAGGAGTTTTTTAAAGAGAGAAAAAATGGCAAATAAACGAATCAGCAAACCTTTGTCTATCAAAAAGGATGATATGCTGGGGGAGCAGAAGAACTACCACGTGCCCATTACAGTATGATCAGGGATGAAGAATTTTACATTACTGGAGAGCCATTTTTTACTTGGAAAAAAATCCTAATAGTGTATCACTTACATCTTGATTGTAAGACATCATCTGCTTTGACTAAAGGCTGGCACCAGCTCTCCTAGTGAGCAGGACCCAGGGAACAAATAGTGGCACAGGCAGTTCCAGTTCCTTCAGTCCTGCCACAGAAAAGCTGTATCCACTTCACTGTAAGAAACATTAAATATCAGGCTGGGTGCAGCCGCCCTACAGGGAAAACAAGGGGCAGAACCAAACTTGTTGCTTCCCCTTGCTCTGTCATGGTGAAATGAGTCAGAGTAAGAGGAAATATTGTGTAAGGCGCAGTGGGGGACTAGACTCTACTCCCCCTTGCACAGGGACAGGTCAGGCCAACCTAGCTCGTCTAGTTTGGCTTTTCTGTGTATAGTACAACAAAGTTCCTGGCACAGCTCTCAGCCAAAAGATCTCTCCTTTCATTGAATGATTGCTCTGGCCAGTTATGGGGGCGTCTCTCAGCTGGTGGTGGAGCAGCATTGCAGTTGTTGTCACCATTTCTGGAACCAGGATGCTCTGCAGCTGCTACGTTCTTGGTAAGCCCATGAATCACTGCTCACAAAGAGGCAACAAGGGAGGGTATGGCAGGTGAGGGCAATCTGCGGAAGGCAGGCAGGGGGCACATTCCTGTCTTTGCCTAAATAAATGAAAGATCAGCCCTCAGTCCAGACTTAGTCATTCACACATTGCCACAGTGACCAGTCTTTTCGCGTCCCACACATGCCAAAGGCATCTGCCTTAAAGAATGTAAATTAAATAAGAATCATTGCTCTCTCCTTTATTATACTAAGGCCTAGAGCATAAAAAGGGGGGAAAAAACCCCAGCAGAATCTTACTCTGATTTACACCAAATGCCATTTGTACTTTTCACTGGCTGCCTGAGGGGCAGGGAACCCACAGAATGAATGTGGGGGGTCTTTATCATCACCAAAGGAACAGAAACACAAGAAAAGAGCAGATGGGAGAGGATGAAAAGAGGGAAAGTATTTCAGAGAAGTGAGTTTATAGCTCTTGTTTCTTGTGCATTTCACAGGTTCACACTGCGCATGTATGTTGAGGAAGGAGAGGAGGTTTCTACAACTGACAGAAAAGCCTATGATTTCCTTCCAGAGGTTTCTACTGCTCCGTAGCCGAGTCCTGTGCCCTGCTCCGTAACAGCCTTTTAGGCATGATGACTGCAAGACTTTCCTTTTAGCAGCACTGATTTTGCTGGGATTAGAGGCAAAGGACTCATTTTAATGGATCTCAGCACATTTGACATGCCTAGTCTTTTACTGAGGGTAGGGACAGAGCCCACACAGACCGCAAAGACAAAGGCAGGGCATCCCCTATAGACTCCTGCTCATACAGTTGTATCAGTGAGCAACTTCAAGAAGCCTGTTGGTGCAGAAGAACCCCCAGCAGGAGCTACAATGCTGAGAAGAGCTATATTAACCGTATCCTCCAGGGACAACCTGATAATGACTGCACAGAGCACAAACTCCTCTTACTCTCCTCACGTGACATCCTGGACATGGCCACGCTGAGCTTACATGGAGAAGGCAGCAATCAAGCAGAACAAAACAACATCCAGGCTGGTTGTATTGTCTCTGCAAGCAGTCTCAATGGTAATCACGCCTTTTATTCCCTTGCGCATGATGACCGATCAGGAGAAACCATCATTTTCAGCTCTCAATTTTATCCCAAGTCTTGCACTAGCTAGTCATTTCTTTAAAGTGTTAGTTCCTATAGTTACACAAAAATCAGTGCTGTTCCTGATTCCTAAGGAAATGAGACCCAACGTGCAGTCTGACTGTCTCTTCTTCCTTATAATTTGGGAACTCATGGACTAGTTTTAATCCAGACCAGAGAAAAGTGGAGATTTCCGGGATAAGTAAATTCTTACAAACTACATGAACATGAGCTCCAGAGAGGACATAGATCTAGCAGCTTCAAGAAAGGCTGAAATGTGAAGTCGTGCCTTATTAAACTAAACCACACAGGAAATAGCCTTATATGTGAGATCTAGCTACATTCATCAGGGTTCACAACCAACCACAAGACACAAATCTGCAGGAAACCAGGCTTCTTCCAGAATTTATTTGGAACTAAAGCTGGAGAGAGAAGACTGAAAATCTGAACAATAAAAGATTAGCCTCCATCCCCATAAAATATGTAAGTCAAAACAAAAAGAACCTCTAGTCACTTTTTCAGTTTTCAGGCTCTATAAGACAAATCAAACCTCTCCAGGCCTGATCTCACAAGGTCTGAAAACCAGTTTGGCAATATGACACTTAGTTCAATGTCTGCAGCTTAACTGTAATTAAAACATGAGACACAAGAGTCCAAACCAGGGTAGACACAGCTCTGCCTAGGCTCCAGAAAGCAAAGCCAAAAACCCCAAATCAGGCAACTTAATTGCAGAGGAACTCTCCTCCCCTAACATAAGGTTTAAAAAGCATTTGTTTCTAAGGATCATTAAATTAATAATCATGAAAAACAATTATTTTTCCAAAAGCTATTTCACTTCCCATCCTTAATTCAGCTTATTTGAACTGCTGAAGAGATGTGGATAGGAATGGTGAACCTCCCGTGTCCTTCATGTGCCACATCAAGACGGTGCTATTGCAGAGCACTACAGCACCCTTCGTCCCGTCACTAAATCTGCCTCAGGGACAAAATCATCCAACGCTGTTGGGACTCAGCCAGAATCACCACTGCAGACCACAACAGTGATAACACTGGCATTTCTGGTACTGTGTTAACTAACATCGTTTAAGATGCTGGTATTTCAGGCTTCCTGAGCAGATCTATCATTCGGCTCCCATTTACGCTGTCACTGATGGAGGGGGCACCCGCAGGGAATTAGAGCTCTGAAAATATCTCCATGCAGACAGGGCCAGCGAGGCCTCCTCCTCATGGTGATTTACTTCACTGCAGCAATGAAAATTCCTGTCTGGAACCAAGTGCCTGACTGCAAACTTACCACAGCTCCAGGGCTAGTAGAGTCAAAAGGTCACAGTATTTATTTGTTGCTCTTCCAAGATCACTTTCCCATGAACTTGATGGATTCTCAAATGCCTTCTATTGCACAGAAGACTGTGATTAATCTAATTCTTGGTTCAGTTTGGGACCAGCAGTGTTTTCTTCAAAAAACTCATTCTTAAATTCACTCCTCAGATTCTTAGCAGTTTTAAAAGTGAACAATTAGTTTTGAACTAAAATATATAAAGGTCTTCTTTTTCTAAGCAAGTATAATGACTGCAGAAAATAAATTACTCTAGTTCTTAATGTAATACTTTGTCCAGCAGAGGAAAAATTCCATGCTCAGGATCTTCAGCCGCTCTCTTTTTCCCCTCTCTGTGTTAAGACATGGAAGAAGTCAGCTCTGCTCCCAACCGTGCTACCCACCTTTTGTGCTGTTGCATATAAAACTTGAATTTCATGTGTGTTTTCTCAGCTAATAAAAGTGCTTCTCTCTTGTCTCTGAAAAATGGGAAAAATATTATTTAATTTTTATGTAATATAATAGAACATGGTGATTTAAAATCTCACAACTTTCTCTTCTTTTTAAAGCTGCAGTTCCTGCAGCCATGTTATTACATGAAATTCTCATTACACCAAAAAAAAAAAGCTTTTAGTGCTCAGGGTAAGAAAGAGGAGATTGCAAAGGTGAATACTACAGGTTCAAAAACCAGATGAGCCCTAGCTAATCATGTTACAGCAGTTAAGGCATCACCATCCCCAGATGTCTGCCTCTACCATTTGCCAGAGGTTACAACTGCTTGAAGCAATGGGCAGAGTACAACATGTGCCTGCATTTAAACACAACAGCTTACAGCCAGAGAGCTTGGTTCATGCCCATCATCCTCACTGGTTTGAGCTAAAAGATGGGTTTTGCACAGGAGCTGGAGGCAGCACAGGCTTATCTACCCCTCTGCCTACTCAGCTGTGAAACAGGGGTCTTGACAGACAGGGCAGGGCAGACAGGGGCCACATCTCCAGCCCCAGGTTAATCAGCCCTCATTTTGGACCCCAGCATTTCACGCAAGCTGTTTTGGAAGCAGTAATGCTAATGCTGCCATGGGATCCTGGTCAGGTGTCCCTCCACACCCAGCCACCCCTGTAATCCCAGTTCTCTTATGTCCCCTGTAATCCCATCCTGGCCTTTCAACACCCCTCTTCCAAATCTCCTGACATCCTCACATCACAAACTCTCTCCCACACTCCCAGCCATGACCCTCACTTTCTCCCCATATACCCTCACTAGCAGCTGGACATTTGCTGAGCTGAATGCTGTCCATCTGCTGTGCTGACAGTCCAGCCAGCAGTCAGCCACTGTGGGACTAAAGTGACTGCTTCTCCATGGAGGCATTGTTTTGGCTCTCTGTCCTCCACTCATCCATAGCATCTTCATTTGCCAGTGGCAGTAATGCTTTTTGTCCTTTTTCATGGGACTATCTATGCATCAGGAACCCTTGACAGTAGTGATGCAGCACGTCTCCAATTGCTCTGCAAAAGGAGCAAGGGGATACAGATGTTTGCTACACATCACCTAGCCAGTTTAAACTCATGACCTTTGGGTTTTACCCCCCCCCAATAAATACAACAACTAACATCTAGTCATGAGATTGCCTTTGCACCCCAAATACTCATCAAAATTAATAAGGCATGAGGTCTTATATGCTAAAATGGGCACATTCCCAGTGGGAAAAGAGCCATCCCAGAAGTCTCAAGACTGGCAGGAAACTCGGGCTTTCCAAGAGCCCAGAGTTATGTGGGACAAGCTAAACGATGCTACTCAGCAACTGTTTCCCATAGAAATACAGTGAGGGCCATGACAAGGCCAAGACTAAAAATATCCCAGAGTTTAGCCCACGTTCTACATACTGTTTCATTTAATGTGCCATAAGTAAGGCTTTCTGTACACACGCAGCAATGTATGAAGTGCAACACCATCACACAACCGGGAACAGCGATGCCCAAGAGACATGAAGACAAGGGGATAGTGGTGCTGTTCAGCACGGAAGACAGACCAGAGTCTCAGGGATAAGAGCAAATCAAGAGGAATACCTGGGAAGGAAAAGGTCTGCTCAAGGGGTGATGGGAAGCTGGAGTAAAAATTCATCTGTTTAGCTGGATCCCAGCAATTTGGTGAATGTAGCTGCCTTCAACATTTAAATTTCTCTCCGATTTATGTCTACAAATTGTACTTATTTGAGACCGCAAAGCATCTGTTTAAAGGAAGTTCTAATTTGAGACATTTTTCCCTTTGATAAGATGATGGCATCAAATTCCAAAGTGCTAAAAACCAGACAAAAATCAAGAGCTGAGATGCTGGAAGATTTGACATTTTTCATGTAGCAGCAAGCCAGTCTGACACTCTCTCATGGATCCCAGCATGCTATTACTACGTGAAGCTCTAATGCCATTGATAATAGTTAAAGGATGGCAGTTATGTTTCAGGAGCCAAAAATAAAGAAAAAAAAAACCTTGAAGTGCCTTTAAACAAACGTTATTGAAACCTCTCCTTTTGGTCCTTGAATTCCCATCGGGTAGACACCATACCCTTCATGTAACCCCTGGCTGTTGATTAATGAAACTTGGCAAAGGGTAGCAAAGCCATGCCAAAGGCAACACAAAATCCCAAGTTTCTATAAATCCCAGAGGTGAAAATGCACAGACAACAACAGCACCCCCCAATCGTTTCCTGACTTCACTTTGCCACAAGCTTGAGATAAGAGCGCTCAAATAGGCTATGCTTTTCCCTCTGTGTTCCTGACAATGGCTCCACGTTCAAAGCAATCACAGCCATCTCCTGTGTACAATTACTGGCCTTTTACAGTCTCACCTTGTCTAACTTCCCACTACAGACCACAGCTCTAGTCAGACACTACGTGCATTTGCAGTAACTTTTCACGTAGTTGCCTGGATCTCTGGCTCCTCTAGGATACCTGCTGTCTGCAAAGTTAACAGGCATGAAAACATTGGATATAATTCTCACGTAAGCTAAAACTGAGCTTTTTGGATCATTAGTGTTCATAGCACCTAATCATGCTACTGCTAGAATAACTAACCCTTTATGTTCTGCAGATACTGGCCCGAGCTGCGAAAGCTGAACATCCAGACTTGCTACATCACATCTCAGTTTTCGTGCTTTGTTTCATTTATGATTAAAAAGTAATAATTCACATGCCATGGGATCAGAGAATCTATGCTCTGGATGGCTCCCAAACCAAAGCAGCTTCCCTCCCAGGGTCCAGACACCCCTCTGCAGCAAGATTCAAAAGACAATATACAGCAAGCAGCAGCATCCCAACTTCTTGCCTACAAACCAGCAGCTTGGGACCACTGGCACACAGATAGGTCAGAGCAACACACTGCAGCAACAACCAGAAATATCCAAGGTGACCTTAAACAGGCTATCCCCAGGCTCCAGGTCTTTCCTGGAACAAGAAGGAACGCTTGTTCAGCCACAGCACTGCAGCACTCGAGATACCCCCAACATACCCTACGCAGCAGAGAGGCAAGCCGGTGTCAGGGAGGGAGCATAACACACTGTCTGCAGCCAAAGGCAGAGCTAGTCGTGGTTTGCTGCTGTACTGTGGTGCTGTTTCCAGAGAGGCAAAGCCCAGGAAAACCCATCAAGATAGGTTTGCACACACCCTGACAAATGAGTCCTAAAAATGACCCATACGGATTTCCCACCCTGTGCGAAGCCTCTATGCTTCATATCAACACTCGAGTGTGAGGGCAAATGGCTTGCTGACTACATTAGAGCAATTAACTTTTATGCTGTTTGGGTGTTTGCAAACAGAAAGCCTTTCAAGCAGTAATCTTGTACACAAGTAATTGATTTTTTTAGTCAACTAAAAGGGACATTTCATAAAATGTATCCTATGTGTCATGTATCAAAATATGTACCATGTACCATAATAAATCCATGCTTCTCCCAAAGCTATGCCTCAGTCCTACTGCTCTTCCTGCATCAAAGTTTGTTAGCTTTCCATGCCTGGTGGCAATTTCCATTGCATGTTGTAGAGGGTGGGTGGTGTGCATGCACCAGGGCAGCAGAAGACCTGTCAAAGATGTTCCAAGGACATGCCTGGATCCACCAGTGCAAGAATCCCAATCCCGGTTCTGCTTTTGATTTCCTCCTGTGACCCTAGTTAAGTCTCCAGGTGCCAGCTTTCCTATCTGTGCAAGACCCCAGGCCCTGGGGCTCTTGTGAAGATTAGCTTCTGTAAGGCTCTTAGGAGAAGAAAAATAAAGTATTTCCCTTGTGGTTGCACAGCTGTCCGTGTGGAAGAGTCCTGGGCTTCTCAACAGAAATGCAACCAACAGCTTCTGCAGCACTGCAACCATGTTCTGCAGAGGGACCGAAAAATGTATTTAAAAAGAAAAAGAAGAATGCAAGGTTTCTGGGAATACTTTTTAGCCAGCACCTAGAATGCTGCTGCTGGGAGCTTGTGCTCTGTGTAGCTTTACAGGATGATTTAGAAAAACTCCAAACTCCATTTTCCTGTACAAGAGAGTGAGACTGGGAAAGCAAAAAAACCAAGACTGAGATGACAAAATGCAGAGAGAAAATATCAGACAGGGACTATAAATGAAACGTAAAGCATTAACTGTCTAGGGAGGACAGGGCAAGAGGGGAAATAATATTCCAGGTATGAAAACCAGAGAAAGCCAGAGGATAAGAAATCCTTATATATCAGTGAGCGAGCAGCAGCTCCTTTGGGATGAGGTCTGAAAGAATTAATTCAACAGTAAAGTGGGGAAAAGGTAATGAAGAAAGGGCTGGTGTGGCATTTATAGACTGCTCAGAAAAGTCATGGCAGAAGTGTTAATGAAGTGGACATTGTTAATTACTGCTGAACTAGCCCCCCACCATGCCAAGCTGCAGGATCACAGAGCCTGAGCAGATGGGTTTGTTGACCATCCCATCACAAGCCATGGGTGGAGAGCAGAAAATTCAGGGAGCTCACTGGGCAGGTGGTGAAAAAGGCTCTTGGGCTGGGTGATGGGGAGGGAAAGAGAGATGTGTAAGCTGCTCAGGGAGGGCAATGAGGCGCTACACAGTGGAGCTACACACTGTCCTTTCCACAACGGCTCCATGTGCTACCAATGCACCAGTCTAAAAAGTAACAGTGTAGATCCAGGCGTCACATCCAGCACCAGTAGCACAGACCCGCAGTTTCTTGGTTGTCTCGTGTTCAGTACATGGGCATAGCAGGAAGCTGGCCATGCAGTACCCCACAGACTGAGCTCCAGGCAGCCAGACGTCGGGAAACAGTGATCGTTCAGATGGCAGGATAACAATATATGGCACTGACGGAATAACTGTGATTACCAAAGCACTTTGTAAGTATGAACGCAACCTCTCTCTGTCACTAGGAGACAAATTAATATTTGTCCTCATTATACAGGAAGGAACTGATACACAGAAAGGTTACATGATTTGTTCTACACAGCAAAAGTGAACAGCAGAGCAAGGAAGATGATGACTGACAGAGAGCTAGCCGCTGATTTTCCTCCACACTCCCTGTTTTTCCTCTGCTATCGTTTTTTGCCAGGCTGCAATGCACTCATACTGGCATCTATGGGAATAAAGTACAACACACAAAGTTGGGACTGGGTATTCATATTGGTAACAAGTCTATCCAGCATTGTGATAGCAAACTGTAGCTGCTGAGAGGCAAAAGCTTTTGACAAAATACTACACATTTCAGAGCCAATCTCTGGATATTAGGAGCTAGGACAGGACATTCACAAAGGACAGCTTATTGCACACACAGACCCCCCACAGCAACAGGTTTCAGCCAGTGTCATACCCAGCAAATACACAGCCCAGATAGGAACCCCAGTTGAGGCTGCTTTTCCCGAAATTCCCACCAAAATCAGAAAAGAGACAGAAGTGCAGAGTGGACTTGTTACTAGCTGATACATATGAAGAGGCAACTTGAGACAATTCAGCTCCTGGCTGACATATCCTGCTTAGGGGCTATTTTCAAACCAGCAAGAAAAAGAGAATAAAAATATTTCCTCCATGGATCTCGACTTCTCTCCCTTCCTGTAATACTTTCGTTGTGCTTGCCAGATTGGAAACTGCTTCTGGCCAAAATGTCTCCGCCAGGAACAGAACAGAAAATGAGCTGTCTGCTAATAGATATCACCTAATAACAGGGAAAGGAGTTATTTCACTTACAGTCAGTGCTGGTATCTCTGAAGGACCTGGAGAGCAATGCATTCAGAAGGTGAATTCACAAACCCTAAGTACTGGTTTGAACTTCTGACATCTCCTTTACTGCTGAGCATTAGCCTCACTGCTGGCTAACACTGGGTGCCCCATTCACCTTGGCCTTGCACCCTGTGAATTCACTACGCCTGTGGTGCCCACCAGCAGCTTTTTAGCTGCACACTCGTAACTAGTTCAAACGCAGCCCCCATGCTGAGCTGTTTACATACCAGCAGTGCAGCAGGTATAGGCATAAGTCACTGCTGTAGGGGAAGTGAGCTGATGAAGGTCACTAACTTCTCACCCTGGAACCCCATTCTGTGCCCAGTCCAGCCTCATCCTGCCGCAGAATGGTTGCTCCTTTGCAGAGCTTGTCTCTTCTCCCATCTCTGAATTAGGCTCGATTCCCCCTCCGGCTCCCCAAGGGATGCTGTATGCATTTCATGGCCTTCAGCCACATGGAGAGTTTAGACTGCCCAGAACTTGTAGGGTCAGGAATCTTGGCCATCTCTACATTCAGCTAATGAAAAGGAAAAGAGCAACGCTAGATCTGGAGACAGCTGCGCTGCTCTGGAAGGGAACTGCACAGAAGCACAGCTGCTCCTTCCTCACGTGATAGTGGCAGCAGGCAGGGACCTGCAGCCTTCTCAGACTGCCCACAAATCCCTGCCCATTTTGATCTGTTCACACCTCATATCCTTTTTGCATTGGTATAACTAACTGCAGAAAGCAAGCAGCAAAAGACGATCCCCCCCCCAAGAGATAATCAAGCTTTTCAAAGAAAAAAAGCTGCAAAAATGTCAAGGAGCTTATTAGGGGACAAGGAAGCACACACGGGTGGCTACTATGTTAAAAGTCAGCATTTGCAAACTCAACACTGCTGAGCTTATTTTGTTGCTATCTCTCCTCTTCCCCTCCACCACACACGGTGAATGCTGAATGGGAAATATGCACCACACTTGCTGGGAGAACCTGACAACCCATAAAAACAGTTCAATTCCCAAGAAACAGCAGTTTTGTAATCATTTGTGCAAGTCAGGTAGAGGCTTAAAGTGCTGGACAGGAGGAACTCCCAGAGCACCTGAGAAGCAAAACCAGTTCAACCCTTGTGTCTAGAGCGAGCTCCAGAAAATGCACACAGATTTCCCCTGCTGAAAACCAGTCCCCATTGCCAGGCTCCCACAGGGCAGCTGCTCCAGCCTCCAGCTCTCCCCATGGTCACCCACAAAAGGGGTGGAAACCTCGGGGAAATACCAGTGGGCCAGCTCAGAGTGTGGAGGCAGCCGTGTGAAAATAAGCAGGGAAGGAGCTCTGCAGCTGCCAGTGGGATTTTGCTAGCCACGGTCCCCAGGGCAGGGGGAGAGGCTGTGGGAAGCACAAGCCCGATGGCTGGATGGGGAGAAAAGGAAAGTTCCCTGATGGTTAATGTGTCTCCAAGCAGGGCAAAATCCACCTCCCTACACGGGGTAAAGGTGAAATGTGGCTCCACACAGCCCTGCGTGGTGGTGAGAACGCTGCCTCAGCACGGACACTGCTACGTCTCCACCGAGCATATGAAAACTATTGCGCCTTATCGGCTCTCCTCTGCTGGAAACCTTCTGCAATCCCGTGCTGGGGGCTTAGGAAGAGGTCAGGGAGGGAGAGTTTTACACGCTGAATCATTCCCAGACAAATCGTTTCCTTATTATACATGGCAGCCTCCCACGGACAGACTGCCAGAGGGCTCTCTGAAATCGTATTAGGTGCCTTTCCCTTGCTCCTCTCTATCCCCCCTGTCATCCTTCTCTCACTTGAAACATTATAGCTTACAGTCCCACTGGAGAGGGTCTGGGGGGTCAGGAGCACTCAAACAGTCCAAGGGGCCCGAGGAAGGGGGCGGCACGAGGGTCCGGTGTAAATCACACTAGGCTCAGCAACTCTCGCCCCGCTCTCTACATGGGGCGGCCGCGCTCCCAGCCCGCGCTCCCAGCCCGCGCTCCAAGCCCTTCGCAGGACTCGCAGCCAGATGTCGGGATCCGGCAAGCCCGGCAGCAGAGCTGCTCTCCGGGCCCACGAGGCCATTGCTCTGGCACGCTGCCGACCATGCCTGCAGGTTAGGTGGGCGCGCTCCTACCACATCCACACGCGCCCTGGGCTCGCTGGATGCAAACCAGCAGCCGCAGAACTGTTTTTGCAGCAAGCATCAAAGAGGAGTTAGTTAATAAGACCCGAGGAGGCGCTTAGCCCAGCGCCATGCCAAGGCTCCGCTTACGGCCTCCAGGCTGGAGCTGACTTGCACCCAGCCAGCCAGAGGAGCGGAGGGATGGGGGTAATTCCCCCTACCAAACCACACCGGCTCGCGTGGGGGATGACTTGCGCTGGGAGGTGCAGGGCTTGTGCTGGAAGGGCTGCGTGCCCGTGCCCCCCGCGCTGCAGCTGCTGGCTGCCTTCGAGGGGAGGGCGGGCGATGAAGGAGCACAAGCTGCGGCTGCAAGCCCCTCCGTGAGGCCTGGGGAGATTAACAAGACACTGAAACTTCACACAGGCGGTTTCTGATGTAGCAGAGCGCCTTGGTGGCATTACAGCAGCACTATTGTGCGCGGCTGGGGGTAAATTATTCCTTATGTAACTTTTATTTAACATAGTAACTTCCCTTGTAAATCACGCTGCTTGGGCCCCAGTCACTGCAGGGACGTTGCGGATCGAGGCCGTGACAGAAGTAATGCCAGATCTGAATCAAACACACAAACCCTTCTGAGGTTCCTCAAAACGCGCTCAAGGGCTTTTCAGCACGGCTGGGTCTGGTAGCTTGCAGCACGTGCTTGGGCCACTTCTGAGTTGTTACTCAGATGTAGCGATTCCCCTGCAGAAGAAGGGCTGGGGCTGTCAGACAGCAGTACAAGGTTTCCATTTATTCCTGCAGAACTGAATAGCGGTTCTCATGGTGCCTCGCCACTCAAATGCCTCGGAGCCACAAGAATCATTAGGGTGTCAGGGAAAACAGAAATCTTCTCTACAGAGTCACAATTTCCTAAAAATTGTATCATCAAACCTGGCCACTGGCCATCTCTCTGTGTTGTCGTTTGTTTTCTACTCTGTGCTCTGCTTTATCTTGCTGGGGAGCAGCCACCCTGCAGAGCTTTCTTCTGTTTCAGAAGTGTTCAGCAGCAAATTACTGACAGCCCCACAATGCTCTAAGAGATACAACAATATGTAAGGGTGACCTAGCATCACTGGACCATTTAAAATTCAGCCACAGCAGGACATAGGGATTTGTGACAAACTACTTCAGGTTCCACCTTGGGGGTGACTTGTCAACTTAAGAACCCACAGCCTCTTGGTGAGGTGTCCAGCATGATGTTGAACTCAAATGGTGACTGTCCTACAGAGTTACAAATCTGACTTTAGCCTCTAGGTTCCTCCAAGCCTTACTAGAGGTGCTGTGAACCTCAGGTAAGTAAAGCAAGTCCCAGGTCTGGGAAATGAAACAAGAACTGCAAGTGGAATTTTATTGCTTTGAAATGACTCTGGTATCTGGACCCACAGGAATTTGCACAGCACACACATAGTTTCTCCTATCAGCAGAGCACGTCGTTATCCCTCGTGGCTGACGCGGCACTGCAGCGTCACCGTGCAGAGTCCTCGTCTCCAGCACACATCAGCACAGAAACATTTAGCACAGCTGTGAGAGCTCTCTCAAGAGGCGCCAGTGCCCCACTCCTGCAGGCACCCACGAGGCACAGCCCTGCTCCTAAACCTGGCAAGCACCAGCCTTTCACCCTCCAATTTCATTTGCCCCAGGCCTGAATCAGCTCAGGGTGGCCTGCGTTATTGTTCTATTTTCCCTGCAGCCCATGGAGTCCCACTGTCCAGTTACTGCATTACACAAAAGAAACACCACAATTGCCCTGAATAGCATATGCACTACACAAAAAAGGAAAAGGCTGGGGGAGGATTATCCTGAAACTGCAGTACTGAAAGGACATGGAGATTAACCGACTTGCTCAGGGTTACACATGCAGTCTGTGGCAGAGGCAAGAATTAAACCAAAATCCTCCAAGTCCCATGCTAGTGCCTTTACTACAGGCCTTTCCTCTCTGCCAGTGAAGGAGCATCTTCACCTTTCAAGGGCAAAGCAGGGAAAATGGCAATGGTGCTTTGCTTCCTCCCTGCAGCAGAAGCAGAAAATTACAGCACAGCCAGGTGGGACTGAAGACAGAGCACTTGGAGCAGCAGTGTCAAGTGGGTAATCTTTTTTGGCAATTAATGAAGATGTGCTACAGCCAGAGACCTCCTTACCCCCAGTTGTGAGTTGCTTCCACCTCCTGAACAGTTTGGACCACCTCCCCACTCCCTCCCTGCAGTGTATCTGGCAGAGTTATGGAGAGGTGGATGCTTGGGCTAGCAGAGCTGATTTACCTTCACTTGCTTTGCTTCTCACCAATGCCTGCATCACCGCAGAACATCTGCTTCATGTTTTATATAGCAGCTTTAATTGGGAGCAATGCTGAATGCTCAGTAACTGGCTCTTTCTTTGGGTACCACAGTCAGGCTGCAACACTATTTTTTATTCCTAATTGGACAACTTTGCCAGGGCAAATCTGAAAGCACAACCAAAGTAACTACTGAGACTCTGCATGTGTTTTGGGAGAGAGTCCCCATGCAGTCCTTACCTCTCAGTCTCCTCCTTGAGCAGTGGGACAGAAAGGAGAAGATGCATTTGACCTTCCTAAACTGGGAGGCTATGATGATTTGTGACTACATCTCTCCTTCAGCAGAATGGACTAACCTTATTCTTAAAATCAGACTTGAAATATCAAATCAAGAAAATCAAGTCATAAAATCAGAGCAGAGACTAACCTATGCATCCCTGAGTAACTTTTGTCAGGGCCAGGTATTTCAGATGCTAACCACTCTCTCTCCTGACAGAATTAAGCCACCACATCTTGATGTTTATCAAATGTAAACCCCACATTAGAACCACATGAACAAGCCTACTCTAATAGTCTGGAAATGAAACAAAACTTCTCTGATTTCTATTTTGATGTCCATCCTGAAACATAGATAAAGGTTACTGAAAGACCAGTGCAGGCTTGGCATAGGGTGATGATAATGTCCATTTTCAGAATCCTGAAAGTCCTGATAATAAAAATAAATAAGCTAATTTCTCTGTTAAGTGGTAAAGAGCAATACTTGACTAAAGAAACACAGAAATTGGCACCCTGCATTCTCCGCCCAGCCTCAGACTGTCTTTCTACAGAAAACAGACTGTTTCCAAACAAAACCAGTTTCCAAGCCTGCCACAACAGCCCTGCTTCGTGCTTTAAAAAAATTTCTGCATGAGTCCAAGCCTCCTTATGTACTTCAGTGGAAATCCTATACTGCTCATCGTATAGGGTGAACTTGAAACCAAGCAAGTTTTCAAACTTTGTTTTGAGATACCAGCTTCATTCAATACCGGCGCTCCAGACAACAGCCCCTCTAAGGGTAAGCCAGCCAGATCCAAGACTGGTTATCACCCTTTGTATGAGCCCAAGCACAGCAGAAACAACGAGATCTGATTTCAAAACAGGAAAGCAAACATGGCAGTGAAAATCTGAAATGCCATCAGTCATCAGTACAGTTTTTCATATGTCAGTATGTTATTAAATCACAGTTTGGTGTACAGGAGACGGGATGCGAACAGAGTCTAATTCCAGTCCTAACATCTCTCTTTGGACTGAATTCAGTCTTCATGTAAGGAGCTGCAGTTTTAATGATTTACATCCAAGTATGCCAAGTCTCTATTTGGCTTTTTATGTGGCTTGAGGCATATGTTAAATAGGATCATAATATTTACTTACCTCACCAAAGTGGTGGGAGACTTAATGCACCAACTTGCATTTTAGTGCAATACAAAAAGATATTGTCTGAAGTAGTTTCAGGCGCTATGTTGAACCCTCTTGTTCAGTTTTTAAGGCACTAAAAATCACATTTTTGTGATGTTCTCTCTATTTTGTTCTGCGCAAAAGGGTAATAAACAAAAGCTAAAAGCATTAGAATCTGAACAGCCCCAATTTCCAATACTGCAAATTCACAGCAGAAGCAGGCTGGAGGGAATGTAGCTAATTTCTTTTTCTTGTTCTTTTGTGATTTGAGCCAGTTAATAAAGAAAAAAGGAATTAAAACTTCATCAATCACAGCTTTGACCAGAAAAAAAAGAGAGAAAGAAATCCATGAAATTTTCCTTTTCTTGCTCTATGAGCAGCATTTATTACAACATTCAGGTGCATTTTGTAACATAGTAAGTTCAAAATCAAAAAGACAAAACTGTGACTTCTTGGTTGACAATGATTCCTCAATTAGTTTGTGTTTGCAAAGAGCTTTGAAGATGTAAATTATTTTAAGTGTTAAAACATTATTTACTGACTTTGCTGGGAGAGAAGTTCAGCACAGGTGATCCACCAGGGAGGAACAAAACTGGCTGGCAGTTCTGAAAAGCCATAATCCAAGAAGCACCCATGATGTGCTCTGATCCTGCACACAGGTGGATCTTCTACAGATGCTGTATTACTTCAAGCAGTAAATTTAACACATCCATGGTAAGCAGGCTTAACTCTTATACAGCCATTTTCATGCTCATACTTAGAACCAATATTTACCCAGAGGTCTGCATTACTAGATCTCTCTTCCATGATGGGAGATGGACGAGAAACACACAGAAAGCACAGTCATCCAGGCAAAAGAGTTAAGGCTGTAACTGGATGACCCAAGTCCCCCAAGACCCAGCTCAACACTGTGAGCATGTAGCTGTGCTGCCTCCCCTGGGTCACACCAGGGAGTTCAAACATGCCGGAAGGCTTAGCAGAATCCCTGAGTATTTGAGCTCCATTACTCAACAGGACCGAGCCCTACAGGAAAAATATGCAACTGTATTCCGCCACTTTGACTTGGATGGAAAAAAGTGTCTCATGCTGCCCGAACCAATCCCTTCCTGAGTGTTCATGAATCCTGTCACCCACCTCCACTCACCACCTGCCCCAAAGCTCTTTGCCTATTCTTTAATATTTCCAGTAAAACATTAACGTAGGCGCACTCAGAACAGAAGTCAATCAAATAGGAACCATTCACTCCTCTCCATGCCTTCACAACTACAAACAACTTTTCCCCAGTGCTCAATCAACTTCCCAAATACTTCTCCCTTTCTTCGGGAAACACCTGAGTAAATAGGTGTGTCTAACAGACTGCTCTCAAGTTCAGCAAATCCCCTGGGAAGCAGCTCATGGCTAAGCTGTACTGTCTAATAGTTGGTCCCTTTTTCCATCCTCGGGTGAAGACAGGATTCATGGGAGACCCGGCAGGCATGCGGTCTTGTGGATTGGACAAAAGGCTATGTAGATCAGAAGTGCTGGTTTCATTTTCAGATCTGGTTTGTTGACCTGGGATAAATTAGCAGAGGTCTGTCAGCCTCCACCTCCCAAAGTGTATTCACCATTTAAACAATAAGCTCTTGGGAGAGATACTACTGCTGTCTAAATGAGGGATGAGAGGCTGTGACTACATCAAGCGATTTAGGAGCACAGTGTTAAAGTGCAGGAAGGCCAGCAGAGCTGCTAATGCCTTTTTAGCTTTCTCCCATCCTGGAAAATCTGCAACTGCCTGAAGCCATCTCCCAGGATGTGTTTGTAGCCTGCCTATTGTAACAGGTCCCTGGTTTCTGCCAGACCTTCCTGGGTATTGCCAAAAGAAGCATAAATGCTAGAAAGGCCAAGAGCTGTCTCCTAAGACCAAACAATTTCCATCTGTGACTGAACAGAGTATTTGAACCCAAGGCTATTGAAATGAATGGCTGGTATCAGCCATCCACTGCACGACCTGCATCGCTCTCCCACACTGCTTTGACCTCAACTGAAACCATTTGCAATTTTACTCCTTCCGCAGTAGCATGAATTAATGATTGATCATGGACCTTCACCATGAATCTCCAGGCTTCTGTCAGCCAGTGTCACAAACTTAACATTATCTAATTGTAAGTTTTCCCATTTAATTGCAATATACACCTGCTCAATGTCCCTCTGTGTGTGGAAAAGCATCATACTTCATTTAAAAAGCCCTCATTTAAATTCAACAGCTAGCTGCACAGATTTAACCATTAAACTGATTTATGTTGCATAAAAGATCAAACCAGATCGCACCTTGTGGCCAAATAACCATAAAAGGTTTCTGTAAAGATCATTAATTCACCTCCCTGGGCAGTTAGTTTAGCAGTAAATATGACTTAGATGACTTTATCCAGTTAACCTTAATCAATTTGTTATTATGATTAGTCACCCTAAATAATACAAATGCGAGAGGGGAAGGTGCTACAGTTCAGACCCTGGTAGTGAACAGTCTGGTGGTGTGCTGACCCTGGATTCCCACACTCCTGGGAAATGGGCATCCATCCTCCGCCTGTGCCCTGGGGGATCACAGCCGGCCTGTGCCAGGGAGAGCATCCCAGAGGCTGGCCTTTGCCTGATCCTTTTCAGTGGCCTGCAGGTAAGCAGCTCTTGCCATCGCAACACAAGAAAGGGAGGAAGATGAGGGAAAAGGGGACGGAAGGCAAGGACAGCCCATTTACCCCATGCTAGGAGGAAAGCTGGCCCAGCCGTCCACATACCAGCTTGAGATCTGGCTAGGTTTTATTTGGCAGACCCTGCTCTATCACAGACTTCCAGAGCGACCTTGGCCAAGGTATTTCATCTTACTGTATCTCAGCTCCCCAGCTGTTAAGCAGGGATGACACTGCTTTCCGCTCTCACAGGAGTGGTCTTAAAGTTTGTGAGGCATTCAAACATCACAGCACTGGGAGCCATAAAAACTCCTTAAGCAGGCAGATCCTCACGCTCGATGCTCCATTCTCCTCTCACCCCAGCACGGCTCCATTGACTTCAACCCATTTACCCTGTCACGGAGGACGTGAAATCAGTCAGGCCCTTGATCTGGCAAAGGGACTGCCTCTTCCTCAGAGCTACTGCAATAACCAGCAGAATGGGACCCAGCGGGGGCTATAGCAACATAAGTGATCATCAGTACTAAAGGAAATAGGCCCATATCTCGGCCACCAAAGTCATTCACACCTGAGCAAAGCACATTATGCTGACAGCCCAGCACTCCCTATGCAAACTGCTGATATCACCTTACTGTCTTTTACACCAGTTTGGAAATAGAGGGAAGAGAAGATGAGACGGGGCTTAAATCTTAATATACAGACTGGTATAGGTCAGCAGTAAATCCATGCAGTCAGTGGAACAGTATCAGTGTAAAGAAGAAAATGGGATTCAAGGTGTTTGGGTGTCAGCTCCCCCGGCCTCCCGAGGGACAGAGCCTTGCTCCTGTCACACGGCTGCACTTGGTATGCAGTCAGCGCATCAGTAAATCATGACTCCCCGCATGAAAGGGCTCATTCTGTCTGTGTGCATTTCTCTGTCTGTGTGTTCACTCTTGCCAAGGCAAGGAAAGCACTTTATCCTTCATTTTTATGCTCAGCCACATGCTTCTTCAGCCTTCCACATTGTGTACGCGACTGTAAGAATGTGGAACACTTCTCCTTCCAAAATGCATACATCTCCACCTTGCAAGAAAAGGACTCCAAATCCGCACCTACGTTCCACATGAAGTGCTGGACACTTTCTCCTAAACCCAGCTCCTACTTCAGGAGGAATTTGATCTGAACAGAAAACAAGGGCATGATCAAAACCAGTCAGTAAGGACCTTTTCACTGACTCCAGTGGACTTTAGTTGAAGTTCTTACAATCATTACTACTAAAGAAGAGGCTTGAGCATACCTTGCAACCCGTGAAGCCACTAGTGTGGAACACAGCACATGAGAAGAGACAATGTAATTCATTTGGGAAACTTAACATGCTAATAGAGATCCCTTCCTTCAATGTCAGTGATCTTTTCCATGAGCTTGGCTGCATGGTCATTTGTTCTTGGATATAAGTTTAGCTTTCTATGAGTGAAGAAAGGGGATTATAAATTTGCACAGCAGACAGGAAACCTCTGTTCCTATGATAATAGTTTGCACTCTTCTGGATCTGGCTGCAGGACTGTGGCCAAAGGAGTATTATGGAAACCAAATAGTCTATCCCCATTCTTAGCGACATTCAAAAATCCACAGAAATAAGAGCACCAATAAAGTCTGAAAAGAAAATCTGATTAATTTTAAGAAAAGTGGGGCCTGACTTTGTGCAGCACTTAAGAAGCGTGTGCTTAAAATTAAGCATATACCTAGGGGTCATCAACTTCAATGGCACTTATTCATGGGCCTAAGTTATGTCTTAATTTGGGGATCTGAAAGCTTCAACATTAAAAAGCAAATGCACAGAAGACTTTTAAATTTTATGATTAAAGGCATATCACATCAATCTCCTATCAACAAGGAGACTTTATTTATAGAATATGATATTAAATCTGAATTCCTTTCAAACATTCAGAGTATTTTGTTACATTACACATCCAGGTGCTACATGTGATTTTGACAGACAGGCTCATCCAAGAGGTGCCAATTAACAAACACACTCAGAAGCAGAGCGTGACAAAAGTCACAACATCATCAGAGAAGGAATGCGTTTTCTCTCACAGGAGGAAACAGCAATGAGGAGAAAAGTTTGTTCATCTCCTCCAACAATATGTGAATAGTTCCCCTCAATTACCCCATTACTCTTTTACTAACTATAAAAAGACATCACAAAGAATTTTAATAATGGGATGAAGAAATTATTACATATTACATTTCTATTTTATGTAATACATCTCCATTGTTACTAATGAGTCACAGAGTTAAAACTTGATCAAAAGGCTGTTTATTTTTTATCATCATGTTTGCTTTTAAATTCATTGGAGTGCTTAAGCAAGCCAGTGTTTCACATTTGTTCCTAATCTGCTCTGAAGGAAGGGGGCCAGCGGCAGGGCAAAACAGGCAGTGTCTGGCACTTCTGCTTATTTTCAGATAGAGTTTAAGGCAGGAGTCCAGACCTGGAGGGTGTTTTAAAATACTGATCTTGAATTTCTACAGTACTTTTCTTCTTGGGAGGGTATAATGGTGTCTTACACACTATGGCCACAGTTCTACACTGAATTTATTCAGGCTTCATGTATGAAAAAGGGGATGAATTTTAGGAGGATTGGGGCTAGAGGTCACCGTGGCCACTGCTTAATGCACACAGTTGCTGTTTAATGGTACGGAGAAGAAAATCCTACAGGACTTCTTATTCCATTAAATCTGCCAAGAAATAACCATGCAAAATGGAACTGACACCTCTTCACTTCTGAAAAGTGCCAAGTGATAATTAATGATTTCAAATGTCAGAAACTTCATTTAATACCTTTCCTGGAGGACTAGTGACACTGTGCCTGACCAAATCAGCAGGAACAACTCTCTCGTCCGAGTCATCATCTGCCAACCCTAAGAGTCTTTCTTTAGGACCAGGCCTGCTCAAACTTCATTTCTTGCACAAGATCTGGCAAGACCACAATGTGCTCGAGGCTATGACTGCATGCTGCTGATAGGTGAGGCTTTCTGTCCTACTGGTAACCCAGATTGGCCCAACTCACCCCTCCAGTCATGTCTTTGTAGACCTTACCTGTTACTGACTCACATCCTGCCAAAGAAGTAACAATCTCCTGCAAGAACCAGCTCTGATCCTCAAGTTGCTTCCTACCAAGCACGTACGACCAGAAGACACCCAAACCTCATCTACAGCGTGAGGTACTGAGATGCATGTTTATGCTACTGAACTAAATGAGCAAGCAGCTTAGCAATTCAAGCCTGGTTTTACATATTTAGTCCACACCATAACGTAATGAAAAGAGAAGATTTTTAGCAATAAAGCAATCGATGTGTTTTCAAGTTACTTGGCGCAAGCCCCTGGATGGTTAGTTTCTCTTTTGATCTCAGTGAACTGCCTTTGAAACTTTCCTATTTCTGAGACAGAGAGAAAAAGATCCCATTTTGCTGGGCAACAACTTTAATTTGTATGCAACTTGTTTTGTCAACCTCAGACAGGGGTAACAGGTTAATTGCTGGTTTTATTGGTATAACGGATGCCAATGATAAGGTGTGTGTTAAACTCCTATGTTCTAGTTAAGTGAAAGAAGCAGATCACATACACCATCCACACTCTGCTATCCAAAGTAACAAGAAGTCGGAATATCCCAGATAACAGAAAACAAAAAAAAGACAATGAAAATAGTAAAGAGACACCTCGCTGCTGTGAGTCAGCACAGATCCAGCATGGCCAGCTCTGAGACAAAGCTGAAAAGCCCTGCCTGATTTGAGCCAACTCCCCATCTCTCCTTAGGCTGAGTTTACATGCTCAGTCTCTACACCAGTCCTGTGCGTTCACTGCGTGTGAGTAAATCCTTCTGGACCCTGGGACCGTGGGGGCTGCAGCCACAGAGCTCTCCGAGCGGTCTGCTTGGTTTGGACCCAGCCCCAGCCATGTTTACGAGTTCCAGCTGTGCCAGAGCCATCACTGACCCTATGATCAGTGTGGTGGTTACAGCATGGGTCCTCCTGTCTCCTGCCGAAAACGCAAGTGCCTTGTGGGCCACACTACTCACGCCTGTAACATGCTTATGGCCTGAAAGAATCCACAGAGCTACTTGCTAGTTTAAGAAGCTTACTAATGGACTTGGCAGACAAGAAAAAGAAAATGTGTAGGATTTAACATTTTTCTTCTTTCTTTAAATCTGGAAACACTTGGCAGATGCAATTAACCTCGTGTGGTCATCTCTTCCCACGGCTTCACGCGGCTGCATAGCATTCTCATCCAAATTGCTCATTTGGTGCAAAGTTCCTCTTCAGAGTTTTCTTCCAGTTTTCCCCCCCTCTTCAAGTGGTCTTAAAGAAAGGACTTGGGAACGCTGGACTTCAAATGACCCTTGAATGCTGTGCTTACTTTCACAGCAGGATGCATCAACTGCTTCATCAACTAAGTCTCAAGCAGACAGGTTTGTTGATTGGGAAAGCGAAATCTCAAGCTGAGGGTAAAGGGTATGTCACAAATATTAGTGTAAGTACAGTGAAGGCCCTATATCCTTGCAGAGAACAGTGTTTGCCCTAGGCTAAAGTCTGTGCTAATATTTTGAATTTATATCACATCTTCTCAGCTGATCTTACGGGAAAAAGGCCAATTGGATTTTATAGCTCAACAGCTAATAGGATTCTACAGGATTTGATAAGAAAGAAACTGCTGTTACAGGTTTAACTATACTGTAACAAGGAATATAGAGCTGTGTTAAATTTCAATATTTTATAAAATACTTGCACTGAAAATAGAGCTGCAAATCCATGTTATGTGTTAATAGTTTAAAATTAAATGCCTAGATGCGTAGCTGCTGATGAACCCCATACTGAGAGAAATAAGATATCCTATAATTTTATAGCCTAAATCTCTGACATCTGCCATATCTTCCACTCCAGGTGTTCCCTTTGCTTTGGAAATTTGGACTCAGAGAAAAGAAAACTGGGACTCTGCAAAAGCTTAATCCAGAACCAAGGTAGATCAAAATTAATTTAGGCACTGCTGCTTACAGAAATATCTGCTGAGGTGTATGGCACACTAATAGACCTTGGGTTGATATTGCCAGTTATCCCCTCTGCAACCTCCGGACTCTCCGCGGGCATGTGTAAACCTCCTTTTGTTTAGTATACTGGTGCTTGCAGACAGGGATATGGCAGCCCGAGCTTCTTCCCTGACACTGAGACAGCTCCCACAGGCAGCCAGCTCTGCAGCTGCCCAGAGATGAGCGCTAACATCACAGGGCACAAAGAGCGTGGTGTTTTTACCAAACTGGTTTTGAGGACAACTCAGCTGAACTTACCAGAGAAGGAAAGAATCAGTAACAATTTGTACGCAGGCCCAAGGGTGGGACTGACTAGAAAGGAAACAAAATCTTGAAGAAAGCATGTGAAGGACCACAAAGACCCAGACAGACTAGATACTGAAGCATAGCTTGAGCCCAGCTGATTTTGACAGCTCTCTACAAACAAGACCCTTAGGCAGCTAGGTCCCTCCTGATGAACTGACTGGGATGAAAAGAGCTGCTCTGCAAATTGGACCTTGCCAGAGAAGAGCCAGATAAGTGTATGACAAAGACCATACCTGATCCTAGGGAGAAGATCTGACGGCAGCTGATGGCAGCAAAAAAACCCCCTCTCAACTATAACCTTGGAAGCAACAGGCTTGCTGGGCCAAGCATCATCTCCTAGATAACAATCTAATGAGAAACCTCTCCCCAGCTCCCTCCCTCCCTCCCCTCCTCCGTGTGTGCATCCCTTTGATGTACAGCTGCAAGGGCTGGCCAGGTGCAATCCATTTTATTGAGTAATATGCATATAGCTTTGTAAAACATTCTCAAGACTTCAGATGAACCTGGGTTCAACGTTTTATGTCTATGAGTTTCAGCTCCTGATAGGGAAGTTCAGCAGCTGCTGGCTGAGCACCTCTCCTCACTTGGAAGGCACTGTACCTCCCCTCTTCAGCGTACAAGCACCTGAGTGAAAAAGCTGAGGTATAGGACAACTGTGCATCTTTCTACAAGAAAAGACTGGGCAGGGAGCTGGCTCTTGGGGAGGGGAACGTAATTGAATGTGAGTTTGCAGAGGATTCACTCACGGTCTCTCTGAACCAAACCTGCAGGGTTCCGCCCGTGAACTGAGGACTGCAGGGAGGGAGAGGGCTGGGGAATTTTTATGTGCTGCCTGCTATGTTCTGGGCCACCGCACGCAGATGTACTTCTCCATTACTCAGCTTCCAAGTGAGGCCAGATTCTCATCCAGGCTTTGACTCCTTTTTTGCACAAGTCCAGCCATGTGCTGTGGAGCTGGTTTGGATGATTCCCTTCTCTTCTCCATGCAAGGACAAGTCTGTTTGAACCTGTCTCCATCCCCAAGAGTAGGTGTCTGGAGTGCACTGCTGGGCAGACACCCAAGACAGCTCTCAACAAGCTAGGCTGAGCCTTGAGAGCAACGTAACCACTTTTCGTTTGGCACTTGGGAGCAACGTAACCACTCTGCCAAGCTAATGCAACCTGCTTCCAAGGAAGACTAATTAACCCAAAAAGGCATCACACTAGTGTCATCACCTGGCTCTGGATTGCTAAACAAGCACCTCCAGGGCTCACCTGGGCATTTCTGAGAAATGCTGCTCTGCATCACGTAAGCTGTGTACCGTAGCATATCACCTGTTGCTGCCCACAGCTGAAAACTCCTACCTGAAACACAGGCAGAGATATACGTGCTATCCCACTCGCAACAATACACATGCCCAGCAAGAAGAGAGGCAGCATCCAGAGACACTGAGTACAACTCAGAGATGACAAAAAGGTAACAGTAAGACAGGTAGATGTAGTAGGCGGTCATTATAACACACCCAATTGGTCAGTGCTCATGACCGTCTTGCTCACTGGAGCTATTCCCCTCTGTCCACACCTGCCTCTACCTGGCCCTTGACCCTCAATCAGCACCAGCAGTAGAGAAGAGTCTGACCCTGAAGCCAAGTGCTAGCCCCACACAGCATGTACAAAGGATTGAGAAACACCCATTCCCTTCTTCCTTTGCCAGGGAATCAGCGGATGCTGGATTCCATCTACAGGTTTTTTCTTCTCACCACACACACAACGAGCTATTTCCAATATACGTGCTCATTATGCTCCAGTGGAGCATACAATAAAGTAAAGGTAAGCGGCAGCCAGAGGACTGTCTGCACACAGCAGCCAATGATGGGGAAGCTGTTCTCAGCTTACAAAATCGACTCAGACACTTCCAGAAATTCACATCAGATATCCACCCTCTCTGAATGGATAATAAATACGTCTGACCCAATAATCCAAGTGTTATCTGCGTTCCAACTACCAAATCATACAATACAGCTACACACCTGATGTAATTTTAATAACATAAGACCACAAAGAGCAATGGAGCACAATGGCAAAAGCAGACAAGGGAACATTGATTTTCAGATTGCATTCCACTATAAACATCAAACTGCTGGTGGTTTATCTGAAATATAAGCAGACCTAAGCGGAACAAAGGAGGCTGAAGTTCATGCGTTTAGGCTGAACAGTGCTTTATGTGCCAACTCCAGTGAATCCTGCAAGCAAGCTGCCTCTTGCAGATATTCTTCTTCATTCAGCATCAATACAACTTCAACCACACTTGCACTAATTGTAATAGCTGGATTTTGACAATGTTCATGCACGTGTTATGCAACACAGATTCCTGCCTACAGGGGGAGAATTTAAACTTCTTTTAGCACAGATAATAATACCTTATCTTAAGGCCTTGACCAAACTCCTCATGCTCGTGTAACATAAGTTTTAACATCCTGAATGCCTTCAGCTCTCACTGACTTCTTGTAGTTCCAGGAAGCTCTTCAAGAACAGCCTCTGGGGAACAGGTCCATAGGAGAAGGAGACTCACTGCTAGCTTTTGCTGTCATTTACTTAGTTATCAACCAGGTATAACTTTCCTGACATCAGCTGAATAATTCCTTTTTACAACCAGGAAATCATAAGAACAATTTTGTACACTGTACTTTGATTTTATTTGAGTCAGATGAGGGATCTCAGTTTCCTTTCAGAAGCTACTTTCTACCTAACATATTTGAGAGCACACATACTATGTTTCTTTGGCTAAACCATAAATCCTTCTCCCCATTCAGAATGCATAAGCTTCCAAACCATGCACCAAATGGCACTAAGTTAGACAAAAAGCAGTTAAAATTTTAATCTACTTCTCAAACAGGTGGGTGTATTGGGTTTGCACAGCAAGGTTTTGGTAGCAGGGGGGCTACAGGGGTGGCTTCTATGAGAAGCTCCTAGAAGCTTCCCCTATGCCTGATGGAGCCAATGCCAGCTGGCTCCAAGACAGACCCACCACTGGCCAAGGCTGAGCCCATCAGCGATGGTGGTAGTGCCTCTGGGATAATGTATTTAAGATGGGGAGAAAGTTACTGCATGACAGCAATTGCAGCTGGAGACAAGAGTGAGAATATGTGAGAGAAGCAACTCTGCGGACACCAAGGTCAGTGATGGAGGGGGAGGAGGTGCTCCAGGCACCAGAGCAGAGATTCCCCTGCAGCCTGTGGGGAAGACCATGGTGAGGCAGGCTGTCCCCCTGCAGCCCATGGAGGTCCACGGTGGAGCAGATCTCCACCTGCAGCCTGTGGAGGACCCCACGTCAGAGCAGGTGGATGCCTGAGAGAGGCTGTGACCCCATGGGAAGCCCACGCTGGAGCAGGCTCCTGGCAGGACCTGTGGCCTCATGGAGAGAGGAGCCCATGCTGGAGCAGGTTTGCTGGCAGGACTTGTGACCCCGCGGTGGACCCATGCTGGTGCAGTTCGTGAAGAACTGCAGCCTATGGAGGGAACCTATGCTGGAGCAGTTCATGAAGGACTGTTTCCCATGGGAGGGACCCCACACTGGAGCAGGGGAAGAGTGAGGAGTCCTGCCCCTGAGGAGGAAGGAGTGGCAGAAACAATGTTTAATGAACTGACCGCAGCCCCCATTCCCCACCCCCCTGTGCCACTGAGGGGAGGAGGTAGAGAAAATTGGGAGTAAAGTTAAGCCTGGGAAGAAGGGAGGGGTGGGCGAAAGGCGTTTTTAAGGTTTGGTTTCATTTCTCATTATCCTACTCTGATTTGTTTGGTAATAAATTAAATTAATTTCCCCAAGTCAAGTCTGTTGTTTCCCGTGACCGGTAATTGCTGAGTGATCTCCCTGTCCTTATCTCAACCCACGAGCCTTTCGTTGTATTTTCTCTCCCCTGTCCAGCTGAGGAGGGGAGTGATAGAGCAGCTTTGGTGAGCACCTGGCGTCCAGCCAGGGTCAACCCACCACAGTAGGTTGGACAGACCTGTATTCCTCAATCTAATGCTGGCATGAGCTAGGATATTTGGATTTATCTTCTGGTGAAGATGAGCTCAAATGATATAACTTTAAAAGGGTTAAGTTAGGAACATTAGAAAAGATATCAGCCCTGGATGCAGGGAGAGCCTTCTAGGGGTGAATTCTCTGTATCCTGATGCACTGCATGCTGCATAGGTTCTGCCCTAAGCATCTATGGGTGCTTGCTGTCTAAGGCAGACACCAGGAGAAATTGGGCTTTAGTGTGATAGGTCTAATGAATGACACAGAGAACTTCTCCTAAACTCTGATGGCTTTGATGGCTGTCAGTTTTGACCCTGTGTCACTGCAGCCAATAGCCAACTTTCCTTCTTTACTGGCACACTGAATAAACATGCGAGCGCCCTCCTGTCTGGGCCAGCAAAATCTGCAGCCAGATCTCAGCTGAAAGTCACTCCTTACTTATAATACAGTATTACTGTAATGCTCAGATTTCCAAAGAAATGCACTGACCACAGAAAGGAGATGACAGGATCGAGCAGGTACAGCCTCCAAGGAGATGACAGTGTTTAGGTACTCTCTTGCTTGCACAGGAATCTGTGGAGAACTCCCTACTGATTTCAGTAGCAACAGGATCATGTGGATAGATGATTCAGTTACCTAGCTGATAAAAACATGATATTGGCATTGCTATCACATTGGTCCCAACCATAACATGTCCTGGTACTTTCAGAAGCTTTTCAAGCACCATTTGGGTGGGACTTAGTGAGCATTACTTCACCATCACTGCCTCTCTGCAGTGCTAAAGAAACTTTTACCAGTATGCAAATACGTACAATTGTAAGTTTACACAAGAAGGGGAGATGCTTCTATACTACTCTCTGTTTTTCTTTGGCAGAAATACAGAGCTTGTCACATTTTGGAAGGTATTTAAAGCCTAATATTTTTCAAAGAACAAGAGCCTCTACAAAATAAATAAAGCAACAGAGCTTGATTCTCCACTGGACACCTCCAGTTTCACACCGGTGCAACAGTATCAAACAAATGGCCAAGAATGATTCACAGTCTGGAAAACACGCTTTTCTGTGGGAGATTTAGAAAATTCAATCTTGTTAGCTTATCAAAGAGCAGGTTAAGAGGAGATTTGATCACAGTCTGTAAGTACCTACACAATATCTGGTGTCTGATCTTAGGCAGTTCTTTAATCTGGCAGATCAAAGCACTAGAAGGTGAAATTATACAAACAAACTGGAAAAGCAGTCTTTTCACTCTTTACGTAGCCCTTCAACCTGGGATGTCACAGATAGTCCATTTCTTGCATGCTCTAAGTTTGAATTTCTTCCTACTATAGGTATGTTCTAGCACAGTCACATACTATTGGATTTAATGCTGGAATTAGCAGGTGGAATTCCGTGTTCTGTAGTTTAACAGAAAATGAGGTTTGATGCTCATAGGCCATTCTGGCTTTAAAAATAAAAATAAAATAGAGTTCTACAAACAATATGAAATAGAGTTATACTAACATGCAATGTAATAATGCCACTTATCAAATTATTTTTTGACATTTAAAATATATTTTTGCAGCAAGAGCTGTGTTGATTATGAAACAGCAGGTAAAACTTTTTTCTTTTTGTCTGTAAGGAAGTTGCCTCCCTCACGCCTTACACTTATGCAGTTCATTTTGAGGCAAAGTGAGGAGGTTTGGGCTTTGTTTGGGTGGATTTCTTGTTATTATTAATTTCTCCCCTATATAATTAATATTGAGGCATCTTCAAAACTCCCACACATGGAAAAAGCACACTCATAACCATGAAGATCTTCAGTCTTTAGCCTGCAATGCAGCTGACCTTTCCTTTCTCAGCCGTTACAGTTTCTTAGCTTCCACAAATGGATATTTACTCTTTTTTCTTTTTTTTTTTGGAAATGTTCCATTCACAGTGTGCTAGGGGATTTCACTCAAAGTAACACATGCTCCACAAATTAGCAGGCTCTTAAAAATACGCTTGTCTTCTCTTTATGGGCCTGGTCTATTAAAAAGAAGTTAACAGAAAGACACCCATTAGCTTCTGTGGGTATTGGATTGGGGCCTAAATTATTGCTAGTGCTGAACGTGCACAGTCAGAAAGTATTTCAGAAAAAATGTGCTATATACTGCTCTCTGAGTATAAACTGGATTTCCCTGAGATCCTTTCCAAACTCCAGTGACTAGCTCTGAAGAAGACACCTGCTCCCCCACGGAGCATCTCCCTCTAACAATGGGCAGGAATCAGGCATTCCCTGTGTACTCACAGTGGGTTTTTATATCAATTATCTCAGGCTTTATGCCCTATACACACACATGCGCAGCTCTTCTACACACCAGGTTCTCTTCTACTCATCCTACACTGTCAGCTTCTCTTTTCTAAGCCATCAATGAGAATAGTACTTGCAGCTCACAAAAAACGAATTGTTAGTGAACCACCAATTTTGATATCATCACATTCTTCTAAGCAGCCACACCATACCCCATATACACACCACATCTGTATATATGCATCAAACGCACCTTGTGAGCTGAGGAGAAATGTCTTAATGGATCGAACAATTGCGTGTGATGTACAAAGTGCATTTTGCAGATTCCTAAACATTTCCCTGGCAAGATCATCAGTGGGCTCGCCAGCTCATTACAGAATGCTAATTACATCCCATCAAATGGCCTGAAACTGCTGAACAGCACTGAGTTATGTATGCTTTCATGGGAAACACCAGAAAACTACACCACTCCACAGTTGGCTTAGAAAAGATTAGTTTACGGAGACGTCTGTTCCTTGTAAAAAAATTCCTTCGATTTCTTTCTTTCATGTTATACACGGACAGATCATTATTGGCTTGAAATTGCAGAATCCATTTCTTCCCCTCAAGAAAATCCATGGTAAGTGTTACTGGGTTAAACTAGTAATTTTAAAAAACGGAATGAAAACAGGCAGAAACAGGTTTCTGAAGATAAACAGAGGTTAAAAAATAGTTTTAGTTTTAAATGGAAGCAGAAACACAGGCATAAAGAGCTGAATTTTTCTAAGTGAAACCAGAATCTGAAATCCAGTTGTGTGCAATCTAGACTTCTCAACCACTCCCACTTATTCCAGTTACCTCCCCATTTCCCTGCTACTGCAATGCTCACTTACTGCCTCTTCTCTTTAATTAGGCATCCTTCCCGCAAGCTGTTTATAGCAGCAGTGTCCCATTCACTGCAATAGGGCATGAGGTCTAGCTGTATGGAGCACTTTGCCATCTGTTCAGGGCTGGGTTTGACTTACATTGCATGTTTGAAAAGCATCCCACATGCTGAAGCCCCACTCCTAACAGAGGCCTCTCAGGCAAGGCAGAACAGGAGCCTGCTTAGATATTAGCACAAAAATTAAAAATTACAGATTTTTTCCAGCTCCAAGCATGTTCTTCATTCCCACAGCTCTCCCATGACTTCCCTCAACTGGTTTTAAAGCTCTTATGAAGGAGATAGATACATACGTGTCTGTATTTACTAACAGGGAAACTGCATAGGAAAAACTGATAGCAGAGCCAGAAATAGTACTTCAGCTCCCCAGTCTCAGGCCAGTGCCAAATACACTAGGCTACACTTGTCTTTGAGGAAGCTGCTGTGGTCACCTCCCTTCAACTAACTGCTGCATTAGTGCTTCTGAATGCGCTGGGTTTATTTTAAATATCTCCTACCTGGGGAGAGAGAGAGAGCTAGGTTGTGCGTAAAATATGCTAGTATGCATTTAAGATTTGATGTCTATAATATCCTGCATGTTTTACGCCAGAGAGAAAGAAGAAAAAAAGCTTCAGGATACTATCTGCTTCCACCACACTGCTGAAATCGCGGAGGATAAAGACATGCATGGAGAAGTCAGGAACTGATTTGCAGGTATGTCCTATCTGTTCTAATTCTGGTCACATTAACAGCGAGGCTCCTGTGAATTATCTCTGCTGTGTATGCCCAATGCCAGTTTAGGGAAAGGAAAACTATTCACCTCCAACTCCTAAAGAAGCTCCTACCTTACCAACATTGTTGTGACACTGCTGAAAATGCCAGAGACACATCGGAGCTACAAAGTTTAGAGCTAAACGAGTCAATATGGAGAGAGGAGACAGACACTTCTCAAATCTGCACACTCATCAGGTCTCTTTTTCCCTGACGGTTTTGATTCAGTCCATCTCAAAGATGCACTTTTGACCACTGCAGCATTTGAGCTCTGTTCTCCTCACAGCGTGTGAGCTGCCTGACCCCAATGGCACAGAGCTGATCGGGGTGACAAGTGACATCTGACAAAGAGCGACAAGAGGGAACATCTGCAGAGCTAAGATGCCAAAGAGGACCCTGGAACACGGAGCTGGGCCCCTACCTGGAATAGTAACACTTAGGTCCACAGACATGAACTGTTTGAATTTGAGCATATTCTCAGTTCTTGAAGAACAGATTGGGACCAAAACCAAAAAAGGAACCTAGCTAAGGAACACAAAGAAACTAGGAGCTGCCTTTAAGAAGGGATATATTCAGTTGGTCTCCACAGTCTAGGCGAGTGTAAAATGTGCTCCAGACTTCTTTATATGTTGGTTCCACTCAAAAAAATATACAGTTAATTTAGTCAAATGGGGAGGATCATTCATCTAGAGACAAGAATGCAATCCATCCCTGAAGGCTAAAGAACTGTTTGCAAAACCACTACTTTCCAGGAAAGGAATTAGGGGGTCAGACCAAACAAGGAACTCAACATGAGCTCCCAGTGCAATGGGACCAGAGAAGCCATACATCAACAACAAATGGAGAGCTGAAGCAGAAAGGTCATTTAACTTGGGTTGAAATAGTATATACCCTAACCCAGCTCATCTGCACTAAAACAGCAGGGAGCATTCACACCACCTAATGAGCAGCTGACCTAAGAGGGCAGTAACCCCAACACAGCTAGAGCCCAGAGAGAACATGGGAACACAGATTTGACATTTACAAGCTGGAGAGAACATCGTGAAAATGGTGAAGACAGCTTTGTATTTTCTGAAATGTCTCAGGAGGGTGGAAGATGGGAAGCAGCAGTACCGTGGGAACGTCCTCTACATTTCTGAGCAATACGAGAGAACGTGCTTGTAACTTTGGTACCTGCAGACTTCTCGTTTCCTCTGCTCCAGCAATTAACACGGGATATTCCTGACACACCAGATCACACAACAGAAAAAAGCTCTGGAGCCCTTTGGGAACCACACACCATGCTGGAGTGCAACACTGCACTGACCCTGTGCTCCAGGCACTGCCCCTTGGTGAGCTGCGTGATCCACTGACGAGCTGCGCCTTCAACAGGGGCGCACCGAATGGGACAGAGGTCACAGCACTCCACAGCAAGTGGATGGCAGATGGCTCTCAGGGATTAAGGGGGTTCTCCGTAGATGCCCAGCCAGTATAGATGTGACCAGTACAGCCCATGCTCCTTACTGCGCCAAGTATTTTCTCACACAGCACCTAAAATTTTTACATCTCCAACTTAGCAATGCTTAAACACTTACATTCAAGCACCTGCTATGAGGCAGAAAAAGTATCAGCTTTTCCTCATCCACAGAGCCATCTCTCTGTGGCCTGGAAAGCCCACAGTGATGGTGCAAAATAAAAAACTGCCAGCACGTCTTGATGTAAGTGCATGCAAATGCATCCAGGATACATACATATCCCATGCAGGGGAGGGCAGGCTAAGCTACCATTGCACCGTGTGCATACTAAGTGGAGGCTTTGCAGTGCTACTGAAGAGAATGCACGAGGTGTCTATTTGCACAGACAAACACAATAGTCAGATTCAATTATTCTCTGTGGACAGCTCTGAAACAAAATGCTAACACACTAAACAGTGTTTTAATGAGAGGGTCCTATCCCTGAAGACCTGGTAGTTCAATTTATATAGCAGAAGAAACAGGGACAGTCTTGTCTGCATAATTGGAAAGTAAGCCAGCATACCTAAAATGTTCAGAATTGCAATATGGTTTCATTTGCCATGCAGTTTTCCATGTCTTTTTCCGTTGCTTGGCTTTGGTCTGTTGTCTGACAATGCAAGAGGTGAAAAAGAAATTTCTACTGGCAGCCCCCAACATACAACATATTCTAAAAATGTTCAGGGTTAATGAGGAGAAAGAAGGCTTTTCTGAAAAATACCATTTTCTCCACACATGTAACTCAGAAGACATGGGAGGCCCCTGAGGTTAGAGCAAACTGAAAATTTAAAATGCAGCTCAGTGACCTAAGTGATGGTATCTACAATTAAATACTGCGACACAGACAACCTAGGTTCAGTACTGGCTCTGCCAGTGATGCCTGCTGAGTCCCTCAGCCTCTGAAACCCATATCATCGTCTAGAAAATGGAGTTCAAAAAAGGGAGTTCATAATAGGGCTTCAGCAACACGATTTGTGCCTGTGCTACAGCTACTTCAAGAGGGTACTGATAATTTGGGGCAAGTATAACAATACCACTCTGTGGATCTTGCTCTGGATTCACCTTTTTTTGCTAGACTAACAAGAATAACATGCCAGCTGAGACAGCCACTCCTCTGATAGGGTAACCGAGCTGTAAACTTAGAAACCTGTCCCAGAGTCTTGGGTTTAGGATCCAACATTTCAGCTTGGACTAGTCTTTAGTTTAAATCACCAAGGAAGAAAATTCAGCATTTGATTGAAACCCCTGATGTACAGAGCTCTCCTTACTGATTGAAGAAAAGTGACTATCTGCTCTTTTTTGAGAAGGAAAATGACTGTTCCTAAAGAAGAGATCACAAACGCCAACATGCATTTTCTATAGAATTCTGAATTATATTTCACAGCTCCAGATAAAAATTAATGACCATTGCAGTGTGGAGAATGCTCCAACTGGGATCACCTTTTCTTTTATTTCTTAGGCCTTACAGCACAGACACAGAGTAAAATGTCTTCACAGATATAGTTGTGTTATATCACGACACTAGACAGACACGGTGCTGAGATCAGACAGTAATTTACTCACTAAGGCTCTGATCCAGTTTCCTTGAAATCAATGTAAAGGTTTCCTCTGACTTGAATGGCTATTGACTGGATCAATCTTTTTGTCTTCATAGCTGGAACACAGCAATTTTCCCTTATTGTTCTGTGACCTTGCTTTCTCATTAAACTTCACTCAAGGGATTCATAAGATACAGAATACTGCATATGAAAGATAACTCAAGAGATTTATTCTACCCAGTCATGTCTAAATAGAGTAGTGACAAGCAGGCGAACATACTTCCTTTTCCTACTGTGCAGTCTGCTGGCCATCATGCGAATGTCAAGTTTTACTTTATGCAAGATAAGATCTTACACATAATATCCAGATCTCACCCCCTACAAAGTCATGGAAATATGTGCAATGGGGTAAACTAAGGACGATTTGAGCTGTAACATTGCTGGGGTTTGCTGACATCGATTTGAATTGGACACTTAAATGCATGTAACAAAAGTTTGGCTGTTTATGCTCTCTTACTGAACTCTACCAGGTCATCCAGTCTCTTGCTCTCACACACAACCACATCATTGATCCCTTTCATAAACAACCATGATCCACATTAAACACATTCTCCCTTTCAAATGCTGTGACAGAAGCCTACCCCTCACTTCTCTAGTGGCCAGAAGATTAGAGTTTCCAGTCTGAACTTACTCACAACCAATGTATACATATCTAATCCTGTGCCAGCCTAGTCCTTTAGCTTAAATAGTCCTTTTCCTTCCCTGGTATTAACACCCGTGATATATTTATGGACACTCATATCTCCTTTCTACCTCAGCTTTGCTGGACTAAGCAAGCCAGGCTATTTTCGTGTCCTCTCTAATGATGGCTCTTCACTTTGTTTAGAGTATTTTGCACCTTGCAGTACTTTAAAGTACTTGCAAAGGTTTAGACAAATTACTGTATTTTACAGCCAGATTAGGCAATGATGACCTCCTGAATTACCCTGGGTACAGAATATCACTTGTAATTCCTGCATTTGGGCCATAATTTCAGGTTGAACTAGGGCGCATATTTAATAGCCAACAGAGAAACAAATCCATAATACTTTAATGCATCAAGCTCCAATTGTGCTCAGGTACCAAAATGATCAGAAGCTGAGTAAAGGACGTACAGAGGGTAGAGCAGTAAAAACCAGAGGCCATGAAAAATGCTGCATTGTTTTAACAAATACATGTTCTATGACACGGTGAGCATCAATAAGTGCTTTCAAAGTTGAAGTATAAACCTGTTATTCTTCCAACATTTATAATAATGTCAAGCTTTTCTTTACAAGGAAGACTCCAAGAAACAGTTCCATTTGTTTTTATCTCTGTGCAAATACTTCAAGATCCTTCCAGGAGTGTAGAAGGCAGACAATAAAGAAGAAAACAAAGGGTTGGAAAGGGAAATTGACAAAAGATAAAAGCAAAACTAGCTTTGAGGGTTTGGTCCAAACCAAAAGACGTATCAAAAACATAATGGCAACATTGCATTTTACATTCTATTTTGTAAACAATAATGTAATGTAACAATAGGTCTTCACGTAGCAGAGTAAGTTCATCAGCTTGGCCAGTAGATCTTCAGCTGGTGCAGGTCAGCAGCATGCAGAAATGTCCTATCAGGATCTGAGACACCCTCGGACTGACCCCTTCAAAAAGAGCTGAGGCATCCCTGGGAGATTCATGCTCCTCTATTCTAATGACTCCAGTCTTCTGGCCCTAAGGCTCACTCCTACTGTGCCTTCTTCAATTCATGACCGCTTTGAAGCAAGTGGAACTATTTGCAGATGAGATACTAATTTTGTATGAGCAAATATAGCACAACCTGTGGCTAAGCTTTAAGAGGTCCTGAGCACCCACAGCTTCCATTAGCTCCCTCTGAAGCTCAGAGTCTTCAAAAGCAGAGCCGGCATGCCCTCAGGGCCTGATTTTTCCCCAACCCCAGAAGCACTGAAAACTAAAGCATAAGGGTTATCAAAGGACTGTGTGAAAATGTACTAGATTGTATGGTGTACATTAAATTAATACTAAATGTGTATCTATCTAGTGCTGCCTGCAGCTGGTCTGCCAGTGAGACACCAACCAGGACAGCTCTGCAACTGGAAAAGCAGGTGGCTGTGATATTTTCATTACGAAGAACCAGACAAGGTCTTACTGCTCACAGGTCCATGAACACATGCTTCCCCAGGACTGATGCTTTATGAGCTAAAAAAGGCAATGCACTACATAAACCTGTGAAGGTGTTCTAGTCTAAAAAAGAGGATCTGTGAACACTGGGATTCTCCCATCACTGGCCATGTAAACACTGCTGCAATAAGGAACACGAGTATTAAGTCTGAATCTACAGCTTTCCTGTGATGCCTGGATTTAATTTCTAGTAAGCCTGCACTTTACAAGAACATAATTTTTTTCCAGTTTTCTTTGGCTCTATTTTCCAGGCCTTCGTATTTCGATACAGAGGAGAGAAAGCAGTCCATAAAGTGCTTTAGAAACAGTATATCCTATGGATTTAGGGTGAGACATATCTTAAAGAGATTAACTGAACCATCACTTCTACCTCTGCACCTCCATAGGTGTTTGCAAATATTGCAGCCAACATCCTATCCTCATTTCTGAAAACAATGGTGCTTTAAGATCTGGCCATTCCTTTTTGCTATCAGCTTAATTAAAAGCTTCATTAAATGAACTGTTTCACTTTGTACTGAAACAAATTAAGAATACTTACATGATCAGTCAGCTGAGCAGCAGATAATGAACAGCTGAGAGACAGTAACAACCTAAATCAGTACAGCTGTTTAAAAGGCATGAGCATGACTATCTTTCAAAATTTGCCATATCCTTGTGAAATAGATAAATATGCTAATAGATACACCCCTCCCACACCTAGATTTCCTAATTATCCTTGTGTGGTCTGCTGTAGCCATATGGGATCCAGGACAGACCTGAGGGCAGAAACCAGAGCCTGCCCTTACTGCACCCATTTCTCAGCTGATCTCACCCCCGGGTGTTAGCAGTAGCACCAGGCAGATTCCCTTTTTACCTGAACTCCCTCCAGCAAGTTCCTCTTGACAAACACTGCAAATGCATTTTTGTCTACAAACAGCTGTGAGGCTGATTTTATTGTTGTCCATAAAGCAACTGAATTTGCAAAAAAAACTTAGGCAAAGAAATATCACACAGGAATTCCTAGCAGTTTCATGAATGCTCATGTAAATATGCTTTGGCATGAGTGTCTGCACAATTGACTCATTCAAGCCCCCCCCCCCCCTTGTTTACTGAACACTTCTGCCATTCACTCAGACTGTCGACAGACTCACATGTGACTTGTCTGCAGTACACCATTGGCCACCAACAGACAATAGCCATGCAAAACCGCAATGAATTACTCTCAAGCAACTCTAAAACTGAAATTTGTCTGCATAAAAGCCTATGTGAGCACTTACTTTAAGTAACAAACAAATTTATCAAGACTCACATCCTTGTGTAAAGACAAAAGCAGAGCTGTATTTGCTGAAAGTAGTTGCTGTGATTTAGATAAGGGATACAGAACCACAAAGAAGCTACCTGTTCAGCACAAGCCAATGATGTATGGACACAGTGGCCTAAGCAATACATTGTATTTCCTAAAAGGGCCATCTCACCCCGACTACCAAAGCAGGCAATATGAGCTGACATCACACATAAGAACAGATTCTCTGTATGTACGTACAGATGCATATGATAATCTTTAACACAAATCCACCCCAGAGACACAGGTGAATAAGAAAGAATCTGAAACAAACTCCTACTTATTTCTAATCCAGGAAATCAGACTAAAATTCCTCAATGGGGTTTGGGTTTTCTATTTGTTTTGTTTTGGTTTACAGAGGAAGAAAATCCGTGCTCCCAGGATGAGGAGATGCTATATGCCAAATGTCAGCATGGAGCACATTTTTACAGCCAGCTTCTAAACCCATGAATAAAGAAAAGGGCTTAGCGAAAATATTGACAGAAGTTTAACCACAGTGGGCCAAAGTTAGCCTTGTGTAGGTGCAGGCAACTCCACTGATGTTAATGGACTTACACCAAGGCTGAAGTTGGCCCAATGCCTCTAGCTGGCACAGCTAAAATCTGCAGGCATGATACGGAAAGACCGCAGCCTGGAGGGACTGGATGTTTCCCCCTGAACCTGTTGGGATTCGTGTTCATCAGAATGGATTGCATCAGTTCCCTCATGAATGAGCACCTGCAGATTCACCCATGATCAGCTCTAAAGAAACTCAATGCCAGCTTTTCATGGGGCAGTGATTATGGATTACAGTGCTCCTAGTAAATTGTAAAGCTTGAGGGATGACAATGTGCCCCTCATTGGCAGAAACCTCCATCAGGCCTCCTTTTGCACACAGCGCTGTGCTTTGGTTTTTTGGTTGGTTTTTTTTGAGAGAAAGACCACACAGGGATTTTGACATCCTGTAAATGGAAAGCTGTAGCTGGTTTCTAAATGTGATGATCCTGAGGGCCTTAGCTTCAGCAAGGAATGAATGATCAAGCTCAGGGAAAACAATGGTGCATTATTAAATTAACTTCACAACACAGATCACGTGAGATTCCCTGGAGTCCCTCCGATGCCAAAACACAATCTGATTGTGTAGATCAGTGGCACAACTGCTGTCATCAAGGGTAAATTAACTGGCCAGACTCATCCCCTGGTGTAACCTCACTTGAATCACTGAATAGGTCGGTGGGATCCTGCAACAGACAATTTTAATGTGGAATTTGACCAGCTTCAGGTTTTGCCAATAAGTGGAATGTCCAATCTATGTCTAGATAAGTAGATTCAGTAATACCGCATAAAATCCTGCTCCAGTGAAGAGCTCCACATAGGCATAAATTTTGTCCATATGGAGTCCTACCGCTTTGAAGTAAATCATGCTTGCTCCAACTTCATTAATGGAATGACAGTGGGTCACAGCAGGCAACCTCCGAATCCTACACATACAGGGAAGCATAAATACCCATACACAGCCTGACATAGACTCCATCTGTATCATAATCAAATTGAAAGTGATTTAGGCTACAGTCCTGCAAGGAATCCTGCATGGGCACATCTAGAAATGTATCATTTGAAACATTTGTTGAAAAGCTGTCCTGAGCAAAGCAGCTTTCTCTTAGCAAACACTGAGTACCTTGAAGTGTGCACACACTGAAATAGTTCAGCACAGCACAAGATCTTGCAACACTGTGGAAACCAACATGACAGGTATGTTAGGGATTTAACTAAAGACATTCAGAGATAAATGTGTGGTCTGCTACCATGAGCTGAAAGATGAAAACTTTCAGACTGCAACTTCTATAGTTTCATTACAGCCTAAGTCCCTGCAGATGAGGCAGACACTCAGCAGGAGCTACACAAGGAACTTGCAGCCCGAGATCTACATTTCACACGCTTTCAATTCATTGGCATGTTCTAATGAAAGGCGATTCTGATTCACAGTTCAAAAAAACTGGTGATACAGAAGAGAACAGTGATATCATACATGACATAAGAGGTGTGGAACAAGAAGTTTAATAATGCAAAGGACAAGATCATGTATTTTAAAACCAGCAAGAATACTGTGGATATCACTGGCTAGAAAGAGGAAGACAAAGACCTGGGTTTATAACTGCATTCATGAGCACCTGAGCCATTAACAGGGCTTAGTTGTTAAAAGGACAAACAAAACCACATCATTGTATTAAAACACATTTTTCTAGCAGAGGTGGGAAAGCACTAAGGGAGCTGTACAGTACAGTTCTATCCTGTACCCAAAGAAGAGGAATTCGAACTTGAGCAGGTCCAGAGAAAACCTACTGATGCTATCAGACACTTCACGAACCTCATGAGCTTAGACTGTTTAGCCTAGTAGAACAAAAGCTGAGAGGGGAGATGATTATTGACTATAAATGTATCAGGTATAAAAGAGCTACTGAGGTTAACAGAAAGTGTTCATACAAGAAAATAAATGGTATAAGCTATCTCTGAATAGACTTAGCATACACCTTAGAAAATATTTCTGACTATCAAAGGACTGATTTTCTTTAACAGTTTTCCAGTGCAGATAGTGAGGACAAGACACCTACATGCTTTAAAAATGGGTCTTGCTAGATATATTAAGGACTGCACAACACACCATCTTTCAAGAGCAGGGAGCAGAGTCAATAGTCTGGAATGTCATCCCAGTCTTGCATCTCTGTGGGGTACTTGAGACTTCACAGCCCTGGTGAAGAACCAGGGTCCCACTGTGCTTGGCACTACACATGGGCTTATCACAAAATGATGGACTCTTACTATACTGTAGTTTTTCTATGTCTTGTCTTACCTGATAGATTCAAAGGGCATCTTACTTAAAAATTAATAAAACAATCTGGCCAAAATTTAAGTCAAGACTACAAGATTTGAGGAGAGAAGGATTGGAGGCAAGTAGCAACTGAGGAAGAAAAGACTTCAAAAACTGGAGTGTTAATACAGGGCAAATAAAAACATACAACTACAATCTAAGCAATACCTATGCCTAGACAATAAAAAAACAACAGTAAACCTTGTGGTAGCATGTTACCACTTGTCAGATGAACATAAAAATCAACTCTATGAGTGCTCCTAGCCCATTGCAAATGAGAAGTGAAGCATGCTAACCTAAATAAAACAACCTCCAGCAAGATTTTGGAGATGAGCAGCTGGAGTGATAGCATCTTACTCCAGCTCAACTCCAACTACGACACATTTGATGGCAGCCTCCATCACACAGAGAATCAGCCACCAAAGAGTAAGTCATTATGCTGTGGTCCCGCGATCTAAGTAGTCACATCAGCATACTGCAGGCAGCTGCAGCAATAAGCCTTCCCCGACACTTATGAATTCTATATGGTATATGTATTTGGGGTGTAATGCATAATTTGCATGACATATTTGGAAAGCTCTAATTAATTTTGTGATCGATGCTTTAAAGCTACTGAGTGCAGTTAAGATTTTTTTTAAATTGTTAAATTACATTTGTGAATTAACACGAGCAGGGCTGAGTAATCACCACTTCATGTTCATGTATAGTTCATTCAGTTCAATTAAGTTCTGCTGTATAATGAAGAGGAGAAAATAGCCAGACAAAATGCTATTGCAAGAATCTGGGTGAGGACTAATACAGTTTACAAAAGAGTAAGAAAAATGGTAGATTTTCTTTAAACCTTTTAAAGAAAATAAGTCTGAGATCTATTAAGGAGGCAAAATATGTTCTATTACTGGTAGAATTATCTCACGCTCAGAGTAGCGAAGTATTTTGTGAACTATCCTTAGGAGACATTCCACGCTGTCCAGCAATACAGCCACGTCTGGAGTGGAAAACAGTACCTGTTTAACAGCATATCCTACAGATGCACAAATATTTTAGGAGAGATAATAAGGAATACTACAACCAATTGAAATGCTATGGAGAATTACATGCAGACACAAATACAGGATATCTTGAACATTCCTTGTATAGGGAACATCTGGAACTCTTCCTCCTGGAGAGGAAGCTAAATATTTCTTGTATCTTGTTTGGGTTTTACCTTACTACCTACCACTATGGTAGAAGAGAATCAGTAAAAAAGTAATAACAATACCATTGGCATCAAGCAATAAAAGGCATCAATTGAATTTTCAGGGCAAAAAATATATATTATTTTTTGCTGTGCCTTACTGGCTTGTTGGTAAGCTTACTTGTTACGAGTCCGAGGAAGTTAATTTAGAAGAGAGGAGTTGGTTGATAGGCCAAAAGTGAATATGGATCCATATTCTCCAAACTCATCAATCCTAATTCTTTGTATGGAGAAATTTCTCCACAGACTCTCTCTCTTCGTGCAAAAGCTCAGGAAAATCAATCAATATATTACTTTTGTTATTTGCCACACACACACATCCCCCAGCTGTGGCTGCCTTGGTCCCCTTGGTGATGTTGCTTAGTGACTATTCACACACAAGTCCAGTACACCTTTCTCTGGAGATTATTCTCCTCTGTAACTCACCATGGCAGCAAGAATATAAATTGCTCCAATTTGCAATCTGCCCAAGACTCAGGGGCTCAAAATCAAAGAGCACCAAGGTATGAAACGGATGGATACTGACCATGATAAGACAGTTCGGATGTCAGAATTACTTCTTACCTCAAAGATAATGACTCCAGCAACGTCCTACCCTTTGGCAGAGGAACTCAGCACATGAATCATGATTATCACCCTCAATTCTGCACTGAAGATCTGGTCACATCTGACTCTTCTCAACTTGTGAGAACCCAGACAATCACACCCCAGGTCAACATCTGTAGAATGCTAGTCACGTCCTCTTTAAGGCATGACATAACAAGCAATGATTTTCCACACCATCAGCAGAGGTGCTGTTACCAAGAATTCCTAGTGCCAGTGGTTTCTCTGTACACATGCTGACAGATGCAACTACTGTTGATCTATCAGTAAGCTCTTCACCTTTGCGAAGTCCACATGAGAAAGACAAAACCTTTTACACATCCATCTTTCTCAATTTGCCAGGCACACCAAGAGGATGAGCACAAAGCAATGCTAACTGACTGGAGAGCAGATGAACACTGTAACATTGTGCTGCGCCGGCAGCACAGTCAATTCTTGCAGCAGACACTCATTTGATCAAAAGTGGTTCTGATGGCAATTTAGTTTTCTTGATCCCACAGAAAAGGAGTTTTAGTCTCTGTTTTAAACTTGACTTCTACTTGCTGCCCTCAGGAAAATCAAGGCCAGATAAATGATTTTCAAAGACAAGACAGTTTCTTTCTTTCAGATTCAGAAAATGATTTTGTCTTGATGAATAATACAGGCTTTATTCGTTTAACTTAACTCAGAGCTACAAAGCACCTCTGCTCTCTCCAGGTAACCAAGGACACATGCATTCTTAACACACTTGTCTCAAAATGAGTTTGCAGGGCAGGCAGTCAAAAAACCCATCCTGTAACTTGGATAATGAGATATGGGACCATTCAAAACCACTCAACATGCAGCTCCATGCTGCCAATTCTGCAGATTCACTTTATTAAGGAGGGCTACATTGTAAAGCATTTCTCTTCTGAGGGGGGGAAAAAAAAAAAAGTTATGCAACACCAGTAGTTCTAGATGCATCATGTACTTCCAGAGCTCCATAGAAAACTGAGACTTCTCCAGAAAGTATGGAGAAACATCACTGGTTACTCCACAACATCAAAACACGCATAATATAACCAGAGAAAGTTACAGTCTCCTCTGAGTTTGCTGGATCTAATGTCAATATTGTCTTGACATGACCCTTTCTCTCTCATTTCTAATTCCCTCCTTGCAATCGCACACCAAATTTCTCCTCCCCACACTCTAACCACTTGTGCTTTTGACATCACATCCCAGTGTGTTTCTACATCATTCAACATCTCCACCATTTGGTTCCCAAGCAAGGTAAATAATCCAGCCCCACATCAAAGCAACAAGTAGGAGCAATCTGAAAACTGCACAGGTTTCAGTAATGGAAGACAGCAAGGAACAAGCAAGGTCTTATTGCCAAACAGCGAGGAAAATTAATGAGGCTTTCAAACGCCCAACTGGCAGTGTTAGTGCATTAAAAGAATGTAAAAGAGGGGAAAGGACCATCTGCCTGCCAACTATGAGTACTCTCTGGCTGGTGCTAAAAACTCCACTGACTGCTGGGCTTGAAATTCAGGTATTAAAGTTTAAGGGATGTGTTCAAAACTTTTTAATGAAATGAATATGATTTACACCAAAAGACACAGCCAGTGATGCTTTTTATCCGCTCTTACTTTTACAAGTATTTTTCCTCTAAATGGATTGTCTGGATCTTTGGCCACTGGTAAAATTTCAGGCTTCCAAAAAAGGATTCATTTTAATTTACAATGAATCATAAAATATGAAACAGGGGTTGATGTATAATTCCTGATTGCTGCTTGGTCATTGAGCTGAAATAAAAGAAAATGGTAGCCTAATAATCAAACTGAATGATGGCGAGGATAGTCTAAAAAGGAGTATTTTCCTCTGAAACCCTTTTGCTCTATGTCCAGATTCAGATCTGACACAGCCAAAAGGAAGGGCTCCTCTAGGATTTGGTGGTAGGTGAGCCTATTTTAAAGATAAGGCACCATGTGACACAGTAGTGATTAGCATTTGGTTTCTGAAGGTTTTACAACAGCACCTACAAGTGACATCATTACCCCTAACTCACAGCTGGGAAGACTGAAGTATCTCAGCTACATTTACACCATATATCCCATGCACACACACCCCCACATACAGAGTTTGGGAAAAGCAATCTGTACCTCTCATGCACAAGGCTCCATTCAGAAACTGTCCTGACTTATCCGTGGGTCCTGAGGGAACTGGTGGATGAAGTGTCTAAGCCACTATCCATCATATTTGAGAAGTCGTGGCAGTCTGGGGAAGTTCCCACTGACTGGAAAAGGGGAAACATAACCCCCGTTTTTAAAAAGGGGAAAGAGGAAGACCTGGAGAACTACAGGCCACTCAGTCTCACTTCTGTGCCCAGCAAGACCACGGAGCAGATCCTCCTGGAAGCTATGCTAGGGCACATGGAAAATAAGGAAGTGATTGGTGACAGCCAACACGGCTTCACTAAGGGCAAATTAATTGTGCCTGACAAATTTGGTGGCCTTCTACAACGGGGTTACAGCGTTGGTGGATAAGGGAAGAGCAATGGACTTCATCTACATGGACTTCTGCAAAGCGTTTGGCACTCTCCCGCATGACATCCTTGTCTCTAAATTGGAGAGACATGGATTTGATGGGCGGACCACTTGGTGGATAAGGAATCAGCTGGATGGTCGCACTCAAAGAGTTGTGGTCAATGGCTCAATGTCCAAGTAGAGACCAGTGACGAGTGGCATTCCTCAGGGGCCAGTATTGGGACCGGCGCTGTTTAACATCTTTGTCGGTGACATGGACAGTGGGATTGAGCGCACCCTCAGCAAGTCGGCCGATGACACCAAGCTGTGTGGTGCGGTCGACACGCTGGAGGGAAGGGATGCCATCCAGAGGGACCTTGACAGGCTTGAGAGGTGGGCCTGTGCAAACCTCATGAAGTTCAATAAGGCCAAGTGCAAGGTCCTGCACATGGGTCAGGGCAATCCCAATCACAAATACAGAGTGGGCCATGAGTGGATTGAGAGCAGCCCTGTGGAGAAGGAGTTGCGGTATTCGTGGATGAAAAACTGAATATGAGCCAGCAATGTGCACTTGCAGCTCAGAAAGCCAATCGCATTTCGGGCTGCATCAGAAGTAGTGTAACCAGCCAATCAAGGGAGGTGATTCTCGCCCTCTGCTCTCGTGAGACCCCACCTGGAGTACTGCCTTCAGCTCTGGGGCCCCCAACATAAGAAGGACATGGACCTCCTCGAGTGAGTCCAGAGAAGGGCCATGAAGATGATCAGAGGGCTGGAGCACCTCCCCTATGAGAACAGGCTGGGAGAGTTGGGGTTGTTCAGCCTGGAGAAGAGAAGGCTCTGGAGAGACCTTATAGCAGCTTTCTAGTACTTAAAGGGGGCCTACAGGAAAGACAGGGAGGGACTCTTTAACAGGGAGTGTAGTGATGGGATGAGGAGTAATGGTTTTAAACTGAAAGAGTGTAGATTTAGATTAGATACTAGGAAAAAATTATTTACTGTGAGGGTGGTGAGGCACTGGAAGAGGTTGCCCAGAGAAGCTGTGGATGCCCCATCCCTGGCAGTGTTCAAGGCCAGGTTGGATGGGGCTTTGAGCAACCTGGTCTAGTGGAAGGTGTCCCTGCCCATGGCAGGGGGATTGGAACTAGATGATCTTTAAGGTCCCTTCCAACTCAAACCATTCTATGATTCTATGATTCTATCCTGACAAGCAAAATCACTTTCCTAGGGCTTCCACATCAACAGGTGTTAACAGTCACATTAAAAAAGGAAGTTAGTGGCTTTCTACTGCATGGATGCATCTTGCTCCAAGACTGTGGTGCCACATTTTCAAAGGTAAACAGAGCTACAGCTTTATTCAGAGCACATAAGATGCACAAGTGGCTTCATTAAAGGACATACTGGAGTTTAAGCTGAGCATTAATTAGTGGCACTGGAAGATGTACTTCTCCAGGGTGAAACTTGAAGAAGCATAAACAGCAGTTTATAAGAATGAAGCTTACACTGATCATTGATCACTAACATGACATATAGTAACAACAGAGCTATCTACAAATACTGGAAAAGTGTAAAAATCTAAGAAGAGTTAGTCAGAAGAAGGGGAAGGAAATGAAGGAAAGTTTAGGCTGGCTGTTAGACAGAGTTCACTACTGGTGAATGATATGCTTTCCCAAGGGAAGCAATAGATGCTTAGTTATTTAAAGCCAACAGGAGAAAATGCATTGTAGGGAACAATCCCACATTAGCAAGGGATGAACTGGCTAGGCTGTCAGCCCTTTTCCAATTCTAATTAGCTTATGATTTACTCATAATTCTTCTTTGGGTCAAAACATCAAAAGACCCTCACCATTTGCTTACTAGTCTCCATAAACATGCAACAGACAAAGAGCACAACTTCTCCCTGTACAATATGCTGTATCTGTCACATTGTAATTACTGAAATTTCATGCAGCAAAGCCTTTTCACCACAAAGATTTTACTTTCTGAATGATGGTGAGGGTCACTTTAACTGGAACTTCTCCTTGCACTTTGCAAAACAACAGAGCAGTTGCACCATGTTTCTCTGAGACTGAGTGTGCCTTGAAGCTATGCCTGGATGAAGAAAACAGGTTTTGATTAAGATCTACTGAAGATCTACTGAGATACCTGGAGCAATTCAGGGCTCTGTCTGCAAACACTGTTTGCATTCCTAGCAGCTGTAATGCATTTTCAGCTCAGGCTCCAAACTTCAAGACACCTTCCAACAGTCATAGGCCAGGTGGACTAGGAGCCCATCGCACATCTCATACTGCTTCTGGAAGAAGACATGAGACAATCAAAAGACAAAGTGAGCAGTTTTATGTGCAGACAGGCCAAAGGGTGCTAAGAGTTGGAAGAGGTGGAAGAAGCCAGTTATTGCAGGTGGGCTACAAGAAGAAGCATTTGGAAAAGGGCATTCCCCCAATTGTAGGAAACAAAGAAACTTGTCATTCTAGAATTAAAAGCCTAGGTGGGTTGCCAGAGATGAAGGAAACAAGGGCAGGGAAAAGGAACAAAAGGAAGAAGTTTTGCAAGGATTCAACTATCAATCAGCCATGAATCGCCCATGTTCAAAGTGTGACTCTGGGATTCAGAAGAGAAGCCAAGCATGGGGACGAAAGGAGCAGACATTGCATAGGGGCATTTTTTATTCTCCCTGGTTTTCTGACTCCTATTCTGCCTGAAAGGATAGAGTTAATGTGTTAGAAATCCTCTGAAAATCCTATTTCTTTTATCTATCACACATCCCTAGAGAGATAAATTGTTGTCCAGAATGAGCTGGGATCTAGAAATACAAGGATACAGAACTGGAAAAGACCACATGAGCAACCAAGTTTTACCCCCTGCCCATTTATGGTGGTGGTTAAAAGCATAAAATTAAAATGTCTGTGCTAACACATTCCTAGCTTAGCCAGGCCGAGGTGAGGCCTGCTAACTAGGAAGAGCTGCAGGGCGCACAAAAGCACCAGATGTTTGCCTGCTGAATGACTAATTGTGCCCTTACCCTCAGTAAAGTGTTCGAGTGGCATGAAGAGACACATTCTTGGCTTCATAAGCAGCTACCGTTAGCATTCAGTTGAAAATGTCATTAAAAGTCTGTGTATTTCAGCCCAAGGTTGGAGTGACTGAAAACTCCTCGTTCCCTTACCACTCCAGCCAGCCCGTCAGACAGATGCGGAGGTTTTCTGGTGAAACACAAACAGCTGTAATCACTGGATTAGGTACGGTTATGAGGATGAAAGCAAAGGACAACATCCAAGCACTGCAGTCTGCAGGGACTGGGCAGAGGGAGGGAAGGGAACTGCCAGCATCTTGTGCAGGGCCACGGAGAGCCCTGCCCTGCCGGAGGGCAGCAGCCCGGCTGGCAGCAGATGGGAGCTTGCCCATTTCTGACAATGCAGATGGGAATCAGGAAAGGAACAGAGGTTACAGGGCAAACAGCATGAGAAAGGTTGGAGCTCAGCCCATTTCCAGCCAAAAGAGCCACATAATTTACCAGCCTGTAAGAGAAGCAATTTGACTGAAGTGTGCTCTTGCCTTTGGGGGGATTTCTGACAGAGAAACAGAAGAGACCTGCCCTCCTGCATTCAGCGGAGCAGATCCATGACCTCTAAGGACAACCTAACACAGCAGCACTTCTCTGCATCAGGAACCCATGAACTCCAGGCTACAAAACACTGTCTTCACTCCCCTCACCAAAGAGGGCAGCCAAGCCCAAAAGGCTCTGTCTGAGAAGCAGTGGTACTATGATTATCCTTTGCAGACTGGTGTCAATAAACAGCAACACCCCAGAGGTCCTTCTCTCTCCAGCAGGTATAACACCCCTAGCAGAAGAGGACAAGCACAGGGATCTGTTGTTACATGAGCCCTTCCTGATGGGAACAGGATGCCAACCAAGTGCACTCTAGATTTTTTACTGTAACTCTCTGTCAGACTTCCAAAGGTATTAAATAACAAATCTGCTTATTTTCAACCATGACCACAGTTCAGTGCAGCCAAGTGAAAACAGTCCATTGCAGGTGGACAGCATATAAAGCACTACACCCAGCCCCTGGAGAAGGCACCCTGCCCTTAACGACGTGTATTCCAGCTGTACCGCAACAGATGTACAGTCCCCATTCAGCTTAAAAAAATACTGGCTTTGGTAGACTCACTAGTTTAAAGGTAAAATATGCTATTGGCTCTAACTTCAGTTGTACAACATTGATATATTCCACCTTCTGTTAAAATACAATATTGGTAGCTATCCATGTCTGATGCAGTAATGAAAACCAACCTGCTTCTACAGACCACGAGTCACACTAAATGAGAGGAACTGTGAACTGGGCATGCCAGTAGGAGGGAAATGCAAAAAGTTCTGAAACAGAAAAGATATGCACAGTCCTCAAGAATACTTGGTTTGGATTAGAAGAGAGGACAAGAATCTTTAAAAGAAGAGCCTGATCCAAAGCTGATGGAAGGAATTTTAAGACACCCTCCCCCTTTTATTTCAGTCATCTTTGGATCACCTGATCCATGGATCAGGTCCATAGCAGGAGGCTCGTAGCCAATTCATAGGCTTTAAATTCACGAGGAACAAATACAGTAACTTCTTGAGTAACTTTTAGAGGTGTAGTTCTAAAGAGACAATTTGGTCTCAGCATTTCAGTCCACATCAAAGCTGCTGCCAACAAATCAAGCTGACGGAACTTCAGTGGCAGTTGGACCCTTGCAATGTGCACTTGTAGAGGAAAGAATGGAGATCATCTTCATTTGCAGCCCACTTCAAAGTCAAGTTAGCTAGGCTATCACAGGAGCACTGACAAGAGAGCCTTGGCAACTCTTTTGTAATCTCTTAGTCCTGAAAGGAAGCTCAACAGTTAAAGCTAGTGTGCAAGCCTTAATGCACCAGAGAGGTCTGGCTTTCAATTCGAATGCTGAAGTTTGGAGGATCATAGCCAACAGCAGCCACAGAGTCAGCAGCTTGTTTCCAGTTCGTGAACTCCATACGCAAGCTGGATTTCCACTCCGGGGAGGGAAGGCAAGGGTTGAAAGGAAATAATTCAAGTTATCATGCCTTTGGGGTTTATGTTTTTTTAATTTCTTTTTTTTTCTGCCCAGGCTGGCACATATCACTAGGAGCAAAGCCAACACTAGACACACAGTGTGTCAAGTGACTCACCGCTGATCACTGCTTGTTACTGGGAGCACAGGTGTGGAGGAATCTAAGAATGGGAAATGCAAACTTCTTGCATCAAAGGAAATAAGGGTGGCTAATGCCAGCTGTTCTGCAAGTAATTTGGGGAACGAAGTGGAAGAGTTAGCAGCAGCTAACTGGTAGGAATCTAGGTTTTTTGCAAGCACTGCTCCAGCAGGGTGGGTTTCAGAGATAATGCTGCCAGTTTGAACAAGAACATCTTGGTTTTAATAGCACACATCTGTCCTTTCTGTTGTTTTGATGAAAGAAAGGGTCATTTCAAACAGAAATCACCAAATGGGAGCCGTGCTTCAGACTGGTTTTTTCCTATGCATACAACTAATATGCAGAGATGGGAAACCATTTAAAATATATAGCACTTTTCATGCAATGCTTTAAAATAATCTCTGATTCTCACAACTCTAGAAAATGCTGTCTGTCTTCTTTTCTTTTTTTCTTATGCATTATTACTTCAACAGAGAAACCTGATACTGACTTCCCATTGTTTGCCCAAGGCAATGAGTGAGCTCCTGGTAGGTATGAGTTTAGAAGTTAAAACTTACCAATTCCCAGGTTTGTATTTAAGCAATCACAGCACATATCTCTCTTTCTCAGTCAATTCATGTCCCTTTCTAACCGTTAACACAGACCAAAGCAAGTGACATTTATACAGGATTACTTGACTCCAAGCAATATTAATACTTGCAATTCTGTAGCTGGCCCAGACTAAGTGTTCCCAGAGCTTTACAAATCCCAGTGACCAAAGTCTTACAGCATCTCTGTGAAGTACTATTTGCTTTGTAAGGGGTCTGAGTAATGAAGCATGGAGTGTTTATGGGACATGCTCATATTCACACAGTAAGCCTGTAACAGGACTTGATGCTAGCCATGGATGCCAGGCTGTTCCCAGATGTGTCAGGAATGCTCTGAGTCTTCAACCTATGTTCAGCTCAAAAGCCCATTCCACCCTTCCTTCAATTCAGTTTTCAGCCAGAAATATTCTCCACAAGAGGCACAGAAAAGATGTAAGAAGACCTCATCCAGTGATCTTGAACAACTTCATCAAGACTAGACATCCACACAGAGAAATTTTGTAGGGTGAAGGGACCAGTCACAAGAGAATCTATTGTTTTGGTTCTCTAAACAAATTTTTGGGCTGTGTGCAGTGTAACATGTATACCATTTAACCTTTTAACATTGTTAGTTGTAAGTGCCAATAAACTCAATACGGGAACATTTGAAATCAGTCTCACCTAACTGTAAAATCGATGCTACCTATCACAGCACAGTAAAACACTAAGGCTCCAGCTGTACTGTATGGTTTCAACTCCTAACCACACAAAAACACACACAATGCTCTCTAAGATACTGCAGCCCTGCTAAAACAATTTTCATTAAATGCCTCAAAGAGCTAAAGAGATTGTTATCTGAAAACAAAAAGAAAGCATTTAAACCACAAGGCACTTGGATTTCAGATGGATTCCCACTGCTATTTGTGTTACAGAGACAGGTAGATGTTCCACATGAGTGGCACGGCACAAGTTGCTATCCACGGAGCAACTTCTCATCCCAAAAGAACTTTTGGTCTCAATGAACAAAACAGGTTACACATACTCATTCACAGTGGAAAGTCAAGGCAGAGAGCGCCCATCAGACATCCTCTTGGAGTTGGTTTAAACTTCCTGTTCCTGCACCATCTGACCTGTGTGTGAGTTAGAACTTCCTGCAAAAAGGAAATTATTGCCTAATAATCCAGGATGTAAATCTAAATTGCACTAGGCATTTCCTGCTAACTCCCTGAGTGGATACTGTATTACACAGTCAGAACATCTTCTTGTGGTTAAGAGGATTACACTAAACCACATAAAGACACTCTTGAGTTATCATTCCACCACAGGCAGGAGATGCAACCACTGCACAGGTAGGTATACCTGTGCTAGCTGACAAGGCACAAGCTGTATCAGCACTAACAACATCCTAGGTACTAACTTGGGCAGTTGATGCCTTTGCTTTTAAAATAAAGCTCTCAGAGCCATGAAGGAACAGCCCTTGAGCTTTCAGAACCAAAAGGCATAGAGAAATAAGACTCTATCTAAACCAGTTAGCTGCTAAGGATGTTTTTGTTTAAGTGACATATTCATTCCTTCACAGTCCATTATCTGACCAGGTTAGCTACATTTAATAGCTCCAGCAAGGAAAAAAAGAAAACAGCAACTGTAAGAGAGGATTTTTGTAAGTCAGTATGTATGTGAGTGGACATGGTTTTATGCATTTAACCCATCCAAAGACAAGCAGACACAAAGAGCTGCCCCCATTAACGTGGTATCACACAGCATCCAGTTGCCTCTCTCAGTTCTGACATTCATGAGTCTCCTCCAAATGCCAGCTCCGTTGTTCAAAGCAAAGCCAGGAGGAAGCGCAGCACATGTGGCATACTGCACTCTAACAGCAGAAAGGATGTTTTGGCTGCTGACTCCACAGTAAACCCTTTGTTTCCATTAAGGATATGTCCAAACAGTATTTCACTGGCAGACACAGTCTTCTGCTCAGACTCAAGACATCCACTTACAAGCCTTGTTCACCTGCACCCTTAACTGGGGCTCTCATCTGGCTATGGCCTCTTACGTCTCTTTCCCACATAAGAAACTCCAGCTCAGGAGAGGAAGTGCTTTAAACTCTGGCTAATGAACCCAGCAGGACAAAGTCAGAGCTCAAAATCTACTGTCCCCTATCAGAAACTCCTTACCCTCCAATTAAGAAACATGAAGCTGCTGACAACTCTTAAACACTCCTCCCACAAGAAATGTATTTCTCACATAACTTCTGGGGAATTACTCCTATGCAGTCTCTACATAACAAATCCTGGGAAACAGTGACACCCACAAATAACACGCACCTTCCCAGAGGCAAGTGCAGAAACACTAAGGACATGCACATGGCTTTGCTATCATACTTGTTCAGATGGAGCTTCCACCCTCCTAGATGAGTTGTGCAATGAAGACAAGGATATGCATCTGTGACTATATTGTTCTTCTCTGGCACAGCAAGGCCAGGCAGCAGGACGCCTGCACTCCTCTCAGCTCTGCCACTGACTGCACATCCCAGTCCTAAGGCACTAAACATCAGCGGCCAAACCTGAAAATGAGATGCCTTGCTGGAAAGGTATAGCTCTGAGATCCCCAGTGCCTGTAACTCTCCATGACTTCCATCTGCTTTGAGCTTTCAGGACCCCTGAGACCAGAAATGCACAACCAGGCATCCAAAAATGGACACGGTACCTCATTAGCCTGTATGAAAAGCCATGTCCTCTGCTGTTCTACACGAGTGGCGTACAACCATATACATCTTAGTACAGCTACACCTATTAATACAACATGGGGATGTTGTGTATTGGCCCTAATCTCTCTCTGTTTCACTTTATCCTCCTCTAAAATGGAAATAAATAATACCCACACAGCATGGCAAAGCACTTTGTAATCCCCAAATGAAAGGTTCTGTAGGTGTGAAGTATTCATAAGATGTATTTATTTTCAAACTGCAAAAAAGCTTGCTGCTGTGTTCCCTGGCTGTATTTAGCAGACCTCTCCGCTGTGCAGATCTGAAGCAGACATCAGGGAAAGGAATGCTGTGATAATCAACTCCAAATCCCGCAATCTATTTGTTCTACTAATTAAAGAAATATTTACTCAGGAAGCAGGTTTACACTAGATGAATAGCTTCTAAGAACAAATATGATTTAATTATGTGTAGATGCAAGAAGCATACTACATATTAAGTAGATTAATTGATGCTCACTAAAAATGCAGGCAAAATTGGTGCTTGGCTATTAATTTTCTATGTTGGAGAAAAGAAAGGGTAAGAAAGGGTTCACAGAGTTGTCTGCTTTAGAAGCTGATTTAAAAGTCATCTGCATTTTTTTCAGAAAGAACCAGAATAACTCCTTTGCATCCTTCATTTACTCACCACATTTTATAAATAAATTGTATTCTAGACTAAAGAATAAATTTTATGGAATTAAGTAACAGAGCAAGAAAGAAGTAAAGCACCTTGAAAAAGGAATAAAGCAGGTTTTTAAACAATGACATGATGTGCGTGTGAGGGTGAACAGGTTAAGAAGTGCCACATAGCACAGTTACAAAGAGAGCATTACAGGGGCCAAGGCAGAGCAGGCCAGCGCTGAAGAGTGTTTGATGATACATGAACTTGCAGCATATTTGGTGCCTCCATTCCCACATTCTGTAGTGAACACCAGACAAGATGTGGCTATAGGAAAGCAAGAGGCAACCTACGGCACGAGTTGTGTGGAAGACTCTCTCTGCCAACAGCTATTTTCTTTAATAAACAAGACAGACTCCCAGCCTCCGGAAGGTGACAAACACTTGAGCAGAAGAGTAAACAGAAGGTCTTGGTGGGGCTTCAAACAGCAAGATGGCAACTTTGAACTGATTCCATGAACTGATGATAGCACACAGAGTGTATTGCTTTAGTTATTGAAAGAGCTGATAGAGAAAAGCAACACAATATTTTGGTATCAAAGTAATTTGTCAGAATTATTCATTTGATGACACTGTGGATTAAAAAAAATTGTATTTTTTAACAGTTACCATAAGTATTAATAAGGTATCCATCAACAGCATTTGGCCTTGCTTTATAGGGAAAGAGAATTTCCCAGAAAGGGCAGGGACTATTTCAAGGCCCTTCTGCTTTAACATAAAGAATTCATCATATTTCTGCTGTCAAACAAGGAAAAGCGACTGTGATTGCAGGGCTCTTACTCACTGCCTCCCTCTACGAGATTAGACAAGTGACTCAATTTCTCTTTGCCTCAGCGTCTTCCCTGGTAAAAAGGAAATTTGTTCACTTAGGAATCATAAAGGACAATGCAATGGGCTTGATATATTACAGCTGGATAAGGCACAAAATAACATCGCAATTTTTTTGTAAGTTCTTCTTCCTGTTCTCTACATGTGCTACTAAATACAGTGGAGCAAGACAGTTCTAGTTGATTCTTGTCTTTCTTCTTACTGCTGCCTTTCATTTTCTGCACAAGCTTCCTTCCTTTTCAAAACCCTTGAAAAACAAGAAGAATTTACTGGCATCCCACCACACTTCAATGTGCTGTTACCACCTGGTTTCATACTAACCAGAAAGTTGGCTTTTCCCATTTGCTCCTGTGTTTGCAAGTATGTAGAAGACTTCAATTCTCAAAGATACAAACTTTAGCCTTCAAGTAACATTTTTAGGAGTCTTGCTGAAATGCAATATAGCAAGTCTTGTGGGTGAAAATTCAGAGATTAATATATTTTAGGCATATCTCCAGTTCCTACCAAGGTTTAGCTGCTTCTGAGTTCAGCTGAGCCTGTGTTCAGCTGAATGACAGAGGTATAGTTGATGCTGTCTGAGGTTGGGGAATGGACTAGATTATGCGTCAAGACCTGTTCTGTGAAAGTCTCGCCACCGATATATTAAATTAGTGTCTGACTGTTTATCAGATGCAGCTCAATACTTCATTACAATGTTTAAATCTCAGCCTTTAAAAAAACACAAACCAGTAATTTAGAAGGATATGGGAGAAAGGAAACACAACCTTTGACACCCTCTGTGAAACAGAGGGGCCAGCAAAATACAAAGAGCTTTGTAGCATTTAGGAAATTAATAGCAGCCCACTTTTATCAAATAAATGCTGTTGTAGCTGAAACAACACAGATTGCAGGCACATTTGTAGCTTTCTGTCTTGCAGAGAAGCCAAAGTTTTCGGGGAAAGATCTTCCTACATCAATCTGCTTTGAAGTGCTTCCTACAATCATGATAATCTGTTCCAGAAACTGGTCATAATAGAAAACACCATTTCAAAGCAGTCTACAAAGCACGTTTCTAAAAATGCTTTCAGTTACACCTCAATTGCAAATATGTCACTGAGCCACTTACTTCTTCATTGGGGAGGGTTGGCTGTGATAAGCACGCGTTTTTCCTGATCTCCTGCCTTTTAATCATGTCTATCAAGTCATTGTAACTGACAGACATGTTAGCTCTGCTATTCAAAACAAATAAGAGATGCCTAAATTATACTGCTGCATTTTAAAGAGGTACTGTCAGGTTGAAAACCTGGGGCCAACTCATGCAGCCCTGACTCAGGTAGTATGCCAATTTCAAAAGCAAATAGTCCTTGGGTAAGAACTGCAAGACATGAATTTTTTGGGTTTTTTAAATGAAAAATCGAATTTAACTTACATAAATGGAACTTTTGCTACTGATGTCCCTTGGTGCAGGATCAAGCCCTTATCTCTTCTACAGATATCTTAGACCATTAGAACTGCAGACATCAGATTATTTCCAGTTCTTTGTACTATTAATTTAAACCCCTGATTCTACCAGGTAAAAGTCTGCCATGTAAATAATCCACTGGCTCAGGTCCTTGTGATAACTTCACTGAAGCACTTCAGTTGTTCATTTGGTCTATTTGTGTAGAAAAGTCTTACTCAGTCCAAGTAAAAACTTCAGAGATCTTTTTTCCTTCCTCAGTTGAATCAGCTTGGGAAAGGAAAAAAAAGGAAGCCTCATTATTTTACTTCTGTTTCTAATCAATTACTTCTGCATCTCATGCTCAAACATTTGGGAAGCTTAAAATTCAACAGAAATAGAGATCTTATTGTTTTGGGTTTTGTTTTAATTAAAACTGGAAATGCTTCTCTTGGTGCTAGGTTTTGCAACAGCATAATTCTGCAGACCTAATATTGGAAAAAGCCTCTGGACCAATACCATCCTTATGCAATCCTTTCCCATAGGTACAAACTTGTCTTTGAGTGTTTGGGCTCATACTACTAGTCCTCAGTCAAGCACAACCGCAGCTCTTCAATGAGGCTGCACTAGTGTATCTGTAAGTAGAACTGGGCTCTTGCACTTTTCATGGACGTCCAAGTCCTTTGAGAGCTTTGTAAATGGATAGCAGAGTAGGCTGCCAGAAAACAAAGAGTTTTCATTAAATGATAACATCTTTCCAAACTAAAAACAGAAATTGTACTACTTCTGGGAAGGTTCTAGTCCTCTCAGACCACAAGTATCACAGTTAAGGTTACTGCAGCCCAACTGTACAATAGTATAACTTTTGGAAACAGTTTAAGAGTGTTTGCCTTGTCCTAGCAATCAAGAACTCAGGCTGGTAAATTCTCATCCACAGGTCATTTCACTGAAATGAGTAAAACTTCATGCATTTGTACAGATTGCAAAAGTGAGTCTTATTCTGCAGGCTCTGATCTTACACTTGCAAGAACAGAATGGCTTCCTCAACACAAATTCAACCTGAACTCTGCCCTCAGTTAGTTTAAAGTGTCTCTTTTCTCTTTGCCTATATCACAGTGCTCCTGAGTGAAAAAGAGAGTGTGGTTATGCCCAGGCGAAGTACAGTCAGATGTTTTGACATTTCCCTGCAGAGAGCTCCTCTGATAAAACGCTGCTCTGATTTATAAGCAGTGCTGCTGCTGCAGTTCCTACCCACCTCCCAGCCATCCTCCTCTGCCAGTAAAAACCTGCTGTTGCCTTTTACCACTACAGCTACTCCCGTTCTTCACCCTCCATGTATCACACCAGGCTCTTCATGCCAAGAGCTTCCTATACCACTATCCCTATTTTCTGCCTTCCAACTTCATAGTCCTTATCTCCTGCTATCTATCTGCTCAGTTCTGCTCTGCAGTCTCTGCTGTTCTTGTTCTCCCAAACTTTTGCAGCTGTCAGCACTACTGTCTTTTTTGGCCAGTAGCATCCTTAGAAAGCATTCAGAGAAGAGCCATCAGGCAATAAGGATTGAAAAAAACACAGAAGAATCCAGTACCATACTGAAATATCAGAGAAATTAAGAGATGACTTGATTGCAGTTCACAAGTACTTCCACAGGAACAAAATGTGATGCTCTGTTCTCCAGATGAGAGCATAACAGGACCAAGAACCTAGCAACTGAGAAACTAAGAAGCAACATAATCGCAAGGCCTGCTGAATTTTAAACGCTTAACCAAGAATTGCAGGATGTTATCTTCCTTCAGAAATATTTAAATCAAAATTGGGTGCTTGTTTAGAATAGTTGACCAGCTTGAAGATGAATCAGCTCAGAGAATTTCTTTGCCTTCAGGGAAGACAGATAAAATGACTGAAAGCACCTTTCTGGAGTTACCGTCCACCACTATGGGAGGAGGGACTAGATGGGGAAGAATTCCAGGAATCAAAAGTATATGTAAACTAAAGGGTGAAATGCTAAAAACCCGGTTCACGTGTATTCTCTCACAAGTCAATGTTCTTCATTTGAGTAAAGACCAAGTGACCATAGAAAAGACTGCTTCCCTAAAGTATATCATCTGCAAATCTGCCAATGAGTTTTCAATGAAAAATTAAATTTAGGTTTGTCAGCCTTGATACACTTTGTCTTCATGAAACTAGGAATGAAATGTAACATTGGGAGTAATCTTATCCAGTCCGTCTTAACTAATTTAGCATTTTGGATGCCTTAACTTATGAACTTTACAGAGAGATTCTTGGCAAAGAAGGATGGCATTGTAACTTCAGCCTTCTTAAAATTAACTCACACCAGCTATTCTCAGTAGTACCATCATTATCTGCGAAACTGTGCTCAAATGAAGAATCAATAAATAAATACAAAGAAGAAATTTAGGGGAAAAATGAAGTGCTATTAGCATTCCAGAAGTATAATAAACTCATAATTCTCTGAGGCAAAGCAGTGAAGCCTGGATTTGCAAAGCAACCACAGACAAGGAGGTGTGCAAAGCTCATTCCAAATATAAGTTGGTTTAATATTTCAAAGACCCATTAGAGGGAACACATAGCATTAGCAATATCATGGTTTGTATTCCTGATGTACAGTCCTAGGCAAATACAGAAGGTATCTAGTAAATTACTCTCTTGGGAACAATTTCTGTTGGTTAAGGAGGGAAAATGTTAAATTTTAAACATGTTAATCACTTGCTTTTGTTTTAATTCAATCTATATAGATGCATGTCCAGTGTGCATATAAAAATACAACATAGAGGAATGATCCCTAGTTCATCTTCAAATGTTGGGACCAATTGTGCACATGCAATCAGGGTACTTTTTTTTCTCAAACTGTAGTCACGTTAACTTGAACTGAACTGCTTAGGTGAGTAAAAGATTTGCATGATCAAGTTACCTACTGGCAATGTTTAGCAAGGAGATAAATGCATAGTCTTCTAAGGCACAAGTCTAGGGCTCTGATGCAGGAAAGCAATGAGATGAAACATTTCATTCATAGGATTTAACTACATATTCAGAATTAAGTATGTGAATAAGCGTTTTCAGGAGTTGTAACCATGCCTCTGCCACTAATGCACTATACGACCTTGAGCAAGTCACATAAGACCAGACTTTTCACCAAGCTCAAAGTCTAATTCGTACTGATTTCAGTCACTGGCAATCCTACTTGGCGCCTATCTGCATCATTATGTTTCATGAAATCTTTAACAGATGAGCACAAAATTCTCCAGGCCATAGTCCTTTTATGCCTCAGTTTCTCTCCCTGATAATTACTACTTCTGACTGCTGAGTATGGTTGCCAAAACAGAAATAAAGGTAAGTTGCACTATTGTATCACTTGATTATCCTCACAAAGCAGGAACTGTGGAATTCTTTGTAATTTGTATTATGTGTTACCTGACATCATCCTTCATCAGTATTGGAACAGCGCATAGTTACAGTGCATAGTCCTATTTTGCTCATATTGAATAAAGCATGTATCTTTATCCTACCACAAGCCACTAAAGATATTCTTTCCCCTGTTGTCTTTTATTTTAAATAGGTGGTTGCTAACTGCAGTCACAACTAAAAGCTAAGCTCTCTTGGACTGGAGGAGCACCTCAGACACAGGCAGAAACTGAGTCTCAGCTTTGTATTTTTAATGAAAATGCCCTTCATATGTGGAGCGGACCCCAAAAATGTCAGAGAGTGAAATATTAAGTGATTTATAAATATAGACTGATTGCCCTGTCCAAACCATGTGTTTGAAAATCTCCTTCTGGCAGACAATCATCTTCAATCAGGAAGAGAGAGCAGAGAAAGGAACGTGAGGCAGGGCAGGGAGATCTGTAATCACTCTAACAAACTTTTGAGACCGAGCCAATTTTTCCTTCCCTGCATTATATATACAGGCTTCAAAAAGCATCTCTTTCTATGTTCTTGAATTTACTATATTATCCTGTCAAACTGAGTTATCCAGAGTGAACTTCCTACCCTTTCCTTTCTCGTCCCCCCCCGCCCCAATCTTTGATCTATTGTAAATCAGCATCGTAGGAGATAAGTAAGCAACCTTTAGCTGAAACAGCACACTAAACTTCCATGTGGCCACGCAACACAGCAAAGCAATTAAACCTGCCCAACAGGCCATCCATAGTCAGCATCCTCTTCCCTTAAGAGGCTGGCGCAAAAGTGTTCCCAGATTTAGTTCCTAATTCTACCTCTGAGTTGTGCAGATGGTCCCAGCAGCCACTCAAAACCTCTTCGAAGTTATTATGAATCTACACAGCCAGGTAAGCTTGTTGGCCCTGATTCTGTTGCAAGAATGAGAATGTGGCCAAGGTCTCATTGGAGTTTGTTTCCTGCCCCTCGAGAAGACAGGCAGGATGTTTTCCTTTCTCATCTAACTAGTCGTAACCATCACAGCCATATTTTGGAAACACCAATTCGATCTCTGAGTCAGGACACTTTCATACCACATAAGAAATTTTCATTCTGTTATCCCTTCAAATAAAGTTAAAGCTATTTTCTCATTTTTACTCTACATCAGTAACCTGCACAAGGTTTGCACTTGAAATGAAAAATACTACTTTTAAAATGACAAACACCAAACACAGGACATTTGTTACCACTAAAAAAAGCCCTCTCTGTCTATGGAGGAGCATAATTCATTCACTGATACACGGACCCACATCTTCTCCAGGGAGTTTCACAAATTCGCATGCACTCCCAGCACTAAATTTTGCATTTCAATCTAGGCATTACCTATAAAAGATGTGTAAAATCTTATGTAGTCAGACAGAAGCTGTTCCCGATTGGCTACATAATAAGCATCTTAGGTGGCTCCAGGGTATAAAATTATTCCAAAAGGGGTGTGGAAAAAATCACACTGCATAAATTGATTCCAGATCCACCTGTTCCAGGTGCCAGCAAATACATTTTGTTAAAGCCATCTGCTTGTCTTAAAAGCTAACAGTTTTTGAAGACTATGGCACAAGCAATCTGCAAAATACACAAACTTCAGAAGCCATAAACTCTTAAACTGAAATAGCTTATAGATCATCTACATAGGACTTAGCCTGGCTGTTCTGCAGGACTGCAGACAGCATCTCTGCTTAACACCTGAGCATATCCAGCATCAGGGTATGTCCTCCATATCATGGAGGGTTCAAGGCTACTGGAGGATCCATTTGGCATCACCAGATCACATGCTATTCCCAATTACAGAGGCTGCCTCATGGGTTTGAAGTTATGATTAAACTTTTGAATGCAGCACAGTATTTGGCAGAGATAAAACTGATGGCTATGGTTCTTCTCTGCAGGTTGCTCTGTCCCAGCTGGTCATGTATTGCTGCACAATGGATAAAATCAAACCTTTGAAATCGGCACTCAGCAATTTATTTCACTTCCAGCAACAGTCTAATAGGGAGTATGTTATATATTGAGACTAGCAAGCCCATAAGCATTTAGCCTGCTCAACAAAGCAGGTGACCCACTGAGATCAGACACTGCTACGTTTGTGTTTATCAGGGTCTGATCATGTAGGGTGCTGCTTCCCAGAGACGCGTTAACACAAATGAAGAACATGTAGCACCTTGTAAGATCAAGCTCCTTCACAGCAGCTTCTGGGAAGAAAATATCCTGTGCCGTCTCTGCAATTGACCCCTTACTGAAGAACAATGAAATTACACAGATTATTTATAAACTCCCAAGGAGTTCACAATTGATTTGGGGATTAAGACTAGTAATCAGCATGTTTACTTATGATCTCATTTAAAGCTCACTAATAAGTAAATAAAGACACACCAGTCCTTAACCAGCACAGTGCTTTGGTATATGCTTAATTATAAGCACATGAATAGCCCTGTCACCAATTCAGAGACATACGCTGTAACTTGGTAACATCCTTCACATGCAGATTACCTCTCAGACTTATTACATTCTGAAACAAAACAAACCCATTTGGTTTGTAGATACATATTTGATAACAGTAATACTTCCAGAGTATCACTACTCATACACTCATCATCAGAAAATCACTCTGAGTGTTTTTGTGTGGACCTTAAAAATTTGTGCTTTATATGAGTGCTGAAGCAGACGTAACTTTGGGAGTCGCAGCGCTGTAGTCAAGGAGACCTTGCATACTGAAAGTCACAGTTGTGCTGTAGGAGCTCTGCTGCACTTTGCTCACATGGTTTGAGCCTGGGGTAAGGAATAACTGCTGTCATGCAGTATTTTTTTTGGACAACAATGAGAATAGAGGTGAAATAAATACTGAGGCTAACTGTGCTTGAAGAATAATCTCTAGCAAGCAAGGCACTGTCCACACAAGTTGCAGGCTCAAATACCTGTCGAAGTCTTGTATCTCATATTCAGACATCTCCCACTGAAACTAATGAAAACTGCCACCATGGACAGAGATGGGATGAGTCCTGGTACTGGGCACGCTGGAGGAGTCAGCAGCACACAGTGTGAAAGGAAGAGAATCCCTACAATAACACCAGCTGCCATACTCCCTTCAGTGAGTTGGTTTTTTCCTCCTTAAGAAGAAAAAAAAAGGCAACAGATCAATAACAAAGAACAGTTGACTCGATCCTCAAAGTCAACAACACTCATATTCGGACGCAGCCTGTTTGAAGGCACAGCAGGGATAGCACTGTAATACTCCACGCTTTGTCTCCTGGACTAAATCACAAAGATTCAACCTAAAATAGTGGCAATTCACCTTCACAGTATTCAGTCTGTAAAAGGTAAGTAAGTCCATCACTTAAGACTGACTTGGCAATCTCAGCATGACTTGATACTACGTATCTGCTGCACAACGAACACCAATGAATTTCACCCTAGAGAACTGTTCTGAATTGCCTCCACCACTATCTGCAGATGACTAAATTTCCCTTTTTCAGTTTTACACCAGAAATGATGTGGTTGGGCATGATCTGAAGCGAGGCAAATCCAGTTGCAGACTTCACACTGAAGTTTAGGTTGCACCTAAACCCTGGATCTTGGCACTGCCCTGGCAGTAGAACATCTTCATGTTACTACGACAGACTCTGTATTCCTCACCACTTCGCCTCTCTCTTGGGGCCAGTCTGCACTTGCTGCTGCAGCTCGTGCCACGAAGGCAGTGAGCAGCACTTAGGAGACCTGACAAAGCTGGAGTCCAGTGCATGGCTTTTCAATGACAGACCCTCGATAAAATTACCCATGGCTCACAGTAAAAAACGAACTAAGAAATGCTAATCTAATGATTCCAGGCATATAGATAAATAAAAGGTAAAAAGGCTTTTAAATGCATTCTAAAACCAGTATTTTATAAGACAGATCAATATATTTGTCTAGGCTGGAAATAAATGAGTTTTCAAAGAAAGTTAAATTTAGAGAAGAAAATGTTTGCTTTTCTTACTATGGAAACTGATGACAATTCCTTGAAGGGCATTTATATGAACAGCAATCCAAAGCTAGGGCTTCATCATGCTCTCCCTAAAATCAGTGGAGTAAGAACAGGTTAAGTTTACTGCTCTCAGCCCACCTAATGTGAACAAAAGTAGCTTTGCAATCATACAGCATTGTCCCTAATTTCCAAGCTTTCACTGGTCAAACCAGCACATGGAAGTGATGCAACCACGAAGTAAAACAATGACAGCTTTGATCCTGCACCTTTTATGCAGTGAATTAACCTCCCTGATGTCTTCACAAGGAATCACCTGAATAAGGGTACCAGATAACACCCTAAATTCCAAGATCCCAGTAGATACAGCACACATCAGTACTCGAGGCAGAAAGGCAGCGGCGCAGCGGATTGCTTTGTGGTGTTGTTTGATACTGCCCCCTTTTGCCAAACAGCAAGTCAACAGCCTAGGCTTCACACAGAAACTTTTCATGTCATGTATTTGTTTTCAGGAAAACATATTCATGCAGATGGTCTTGTTTAACCCTAGCATGACTGCTCACATGATTATTAATCCTCATTAGAATAGAAATCCGTTGTTCAAGCCACGTTTAATATCACAGAGTGAGACTGCTCTCCTGTTCTCTCAGGAACATTTCCTCTAACAATGACCCATGTCTCAGCCCAAGTCAAGTAGGACTTTTACAACTAACTAGAAGGTAAGAAGCAAAGACTATAAAGTCTGGGTGTATGTTCCCCCAAGTCAGCTGTCTGCCTGGAGAATAAAGGGCAATCAAACTGGACAACCAAAGCCATTTTGTTTGGGCGCTTGTTTCATCTTACTGCAAACCAAATAAAATCCCATGGCACCACTTGTATTGAGTTTCTATCAGGCTACACGTATTCCTGCTGAACCCATCCTTATGCCATCTTTTTGAGTCTACACAAACTGATAGGGGCCACCTTGTTCAAAGTCATTCCCCACACAGACACTCATCCCCTACATCTCTTTGTTCAAGCCTTTTGTCTTCTGGGGTTGTGCTTTTTCACTCGCTGGAGTTTGCACATTTTCTCCTCCCTGGTTGCCCCAGCTCTTTGCGGGAAGGGAGGGAGGTCACAAAGGGCAGCCACTGCCAATTCCATCAGCCTAACAGGCTGGGGGGATGAACAAAGCAAATATCTATATTCTGAATGGCGGGATCTCTCTCCCCTCCATGACTTCAGGATTAACATGTCCCTGACAGGGAAGGACAAAAACTTAACCTCTCTGAGGAAAAAAAGCAAGATAGAGAGAAAAAAAGGAGAAATTGCCTCCACTTCACTGAAAACGCAAGAGGCATAACATAAAATGCAGAGATTCCCTACTATAGCCTGCCTAGTGCAGAGTCTACTTATCATCCAATCCAATCTGAACAGAAAAGTTTTAGTACAAAAGGGAGAAAAAATGAAAAAAGATGATTCAAGTGGCTGTTCAAAAATGAAATCTCTATTAAAAAATCTGGTTAAATATCAGCAGGATTTTTCTTTTTCCCATTGCCACCTTCTCTGCAGTTTATGACCAGTTTTCTCCCTTGGGTGCTTACAAATCACACATATAATCAAGAGAGCACTTTTCTGTATGAGTAGCTTGTTCCAGCTACTCTCACTCCTGCTTCTTGCCTTCACTGACCCGGGATCTCTACTGATCTCAAACAGCAGTAAGAATCAAAGCCCATTATAACTTTTAACTTAGTTGGTTTCTATTTTGTTCGCAGTGCAGTCGGCTTGGGGTCTCAGCCTACCACTGAACCCATCCAGAGGCAAAGAGAGCTAACCTCTTGCCGCTCAGACTATAATTTAGGAAAAGAAGTATTTTCTGTAATGAGAGGGAACACTTGCACAATAAAAAAATGAAACTTTAATATGATCCCAAACTTATATATCCATGCATAACTAGTTCAAGGAAAAAAAAAAAAAGAAAAAATTTAAAACACAGCCAAAAATAAAAACAACACCCCCCCCCAGGACCTGGCATCTGCCATGTTTGGAGACCTTTTTTAAGGGCAGGAAATTATCTACGAGTCTGAACTGAGCCAACAGAGGACAGTGAACCTTTAGGATAAAGATACTCCTCTATACTTACGCTCCACCTAAAAGCCCATGAACAGACAGGTTCAGCACCGACTTGGCAAGCACACCTTTTGTTTGTTTCCTCTGAGGCGTAACAGTATGCGTGCTCCTGGGCAGCACCGGGGAGCAGATGGTACTGCTGGAAAATACAGATCTCCAACTTTTGGTGTGGGTGTTGGAGCTGGATCCACAAAGGTTGTTTCTGGGAATCCTCCCTCCTGCCCCCCCCACCCCCGGCCCCATAAGTTTCTAACAATACACGGAGCTAAGGAGCCGCACAAGGCGCTCTGCTTCCCTCTCCCTCTCCCCTTCGCTTTTGATCTCCATCAGGACGTGAGCTGAAATTTAACGGGCCACCCCTACCACAAAGACAAATTACCATCTGAAAAAAAAAATCATTAATATCCCTCCGTCTAGGCTATCCGGCTTCCTACCACTGCACCCCCTTCCCTCTCGCCACAGCCCGGCTCAGCGGGTTTAGGGAGAGCTGGGAAGGTGGAGGGGAGAGAAAGGGGAAAGAAACCATCTCCACTGCCACCTCCTACCTAACGTCCTCTCCAGCGCTGCCGGACTGCAAAAACAGCGACAAGAAAAGCCCTTTTCGCTCCACAGCCCGCGGGGGGCAGGAGGACGGCGCACCGAGCGCCATGCACAAACACACACCCACGCCCCGCAGGGTGCCCCCGGCCCCTCCATCACCCCGCGGCGCTGCCCCGCGCCG